>NC_058377.1:68657704-68963613 GCF_018350175.1 Felis catus
ATATGTTCCTGCTAGAAGGATAAAATAAGAGTGTATGATAGAAAATGACTTGTCAGCTACTTTAGAATAGGTGGCCAGAAAAGGTCTCTTGTATCAGTTATCTGTTCTCACAATCATGCTGAGTAACGAAACACTCCAAAGGTTGGGGCGTCAAACAACCACTGTTTATTACACTTAGGATTTTGTGGGCTAGCAGGCTCAGCCCTGCAGTTCTTCTGGTCTCAGTGAGCTCCCTTGTGAATTTGGGCCAGCAGGGTCCCACTTGCTTCTGGAGCATGGCTAACTGTCAGCTGGGGTTCCAGGGGGCTGTTGGCCATGGGTCTTTCCTCCTCCAACAGGCAGCCCAAGCTTATTCACTTTGTCCCATGAGAAAGCAGAATGTGCAAAGTCTCTTGAGGTCTTGGCTACCCTTATCACATTAGAATGGCCACAGCAAGTCACAAGGCCAGCCAGGATTCAAGGGGTAGGGAAATTGGCTCCACCATTATGGAAGGAGCTACAAAGGTCCATTGAAAAAAGGTGTGGATCCAGGAGGGGGATGATTGCAACTGTTTTTTGCCAACAATCTACCACAGCCTCCATGAGGAGGTGACATTCAAGCTGAGAATTGTTGACAAGAAGGGACCACCATGTGAAGATTGAGAGAAGTGGCATCCAAGCAGTGGGACGCTAGTACATAGGCCTCTGGGTGAGTGTGGCCCAGTGTCTTCTGATGTGGCTGGCATACCATGAGGGGAAGGAGAGTACGATACCCGAAAGTAAGGCAGGAGTAAGGCTTAGTAAGACAGGGCACGGAGTTCAAATTTTATTCTAGGTCTAATTGAAAGCCATTAGGTAACTCTTAAGTCAGAAAGAGACATCTTATTTCCAATATCCAAAGATCAGCAGGCCTTGGTATGGAAAATGCATGGAGCAGAGATAGGTAGGAGCAGATGTAGGGAGGCCAGGTGGGAGCCTGTGGCTCCAGTAAGAGATGAGAAACTTGGGCCACAGTCAGGAGCAGAGGAGAAGATATGCTGATGGACTGAATGTGAAGGTAAGAGAGAGTTGAAGGGTGGCTCCCAGACTTTGATCTGAGGGACTGGATGAAAGGTGCCATTGTTTCTAGAGTAGCCTTGAGGAGGAGAAGATACCAGGGAAGATGCAGGTTTGTGGAGAAAAGAGTTCTGTTTTGGACCTGGTCGGGGAGTGGGGGGGTTGAGATGTCTAGTAGAAGTCTTCGTGCAGATGTCAAGCAAGCAGGAGAACAGAGAAGTGTCTGGGAGGCAGGGCTGAAGACCATGATTTCGGGGCCAGTGGAGCCTATGAAACCAAGGATGCCGATGAGTTACCTGTGGAGTAAGAATATCTTCTCACAGATAAAGAAGAGCTGAGCCTGGAGGAGAGCCCCAGGACATTTGAACAATCACTGGGCAAGCAGAGAAGGGGCTGGCAAAACCCACAGGAAGGAGAGAAACTAACAGAGGCTGCGTTGTGGAAGCTGAGAGGAGAAAGGAGAAGTTTCGAGAAGGAGGGGGTGGCTCACTGTTCCGGATGAGAATGGAGAATTGACCTCTGGATTTTCCAACAAGAGGATCAGAAACCTGATTGGAGTAGATGTGGGAGGGATGTGAGGAGAGAAAATGGATACTGCAGTGTAGATAACTATTCATGAGGTCTGGTGTCTTCTGACTCTTGAAAGGGGGCCTAGGAAGATACATTTTAGTAAGTCCCACAGGTGATTGTGACACATGTCTGCATGAGAGCCGCTGCCTTGGAGTGCCCTTGGTGATCACTGAGGTGAGAAGGAAGGTCCTGCCCCAGTTCTCACAGCCTTCTGGGCCTCAATTAGACTGGACCATGTCCATCGTAAGAGGCAGAAACCCAACTCAACCCAGCCTAATTAACAAAGCAAATACTTTGGTTCCTTTAACTGGGAAGTCCAAAGGTAGTTCTCTCTCCAGGCAAGGTTGGAACCAGAAACTCAAACAACCACTCTCCAATGCTGCCCCTCTTACAGCGGATTTACAACCATCCCCAGAGAGGCTGTATCCGCATGTGGAACTCTCAGCTGCTGAGGGCCTCAGCCCACATCCATCAGTCCATGCCCATGTACCAAGATCTCAAGGTAGACCTCCAATGGGTACGGTTCACTTTGCATTGCACCTCTGGGACTAATCAGTGAAGAGCACTGAGCTGCCACGACCGGCATGCTTGGGCACCAGGATGGATGGAGAGTCCACCAGGGTACACAGATGGAGAAGGAGCAGTACCCCAAGGGACACACACAGGCTGGACTTACATACATAGAGAATAAATACAAGTGGTCATTAAATTCACAGCCCTACAGGTTTGCGCCTCCCCCAAGCCCCGGGAGGGGGCAGGGGTGGGGGGGAAGGACTGTGTTTTTGCTATCCCTGCTGCCTAAGGATACACTCCTTCTACTTTTCTGCCTCTTGAATTCCTGCCAGTCATTCAAGACTCAGAAAAATACTCTGCCTCCAACCCACTAGTCCTCTCTTTCCCCCATCAATTCCCACAGGACAGAAGCAGCACTGAAATGCCTGAAGGTTTAGGCCCAGTCCTAAATGATAAGCTCATCTTACCCCGGAGAGCCAAGGAATCCTGCTCAAGGATCCTGAACGTAGGAGGACCCACCTTCATGCAAGCACATCGGCATATATTTGCTGGGCTTCGTCCTGCTTGGGTCCGTGCTTATATTTGTTGGCTAGGGCCCCAGAAAGTACCACAGCCAGGGCGGCTTAAACAACAGAGATGTACTCTCTCGTAGTTCTGGACGCCGGAGGTCCAAGATCAACGCGTTGGCAGGCTTGTTGGTTCCTTCTGAGAGCTGTGAGGGGGAATGGTCTGTTCCAGGGCCCTCTCCTCAGTTTAAGGACGGCTGGCTTCATGTGCACATGGTGTTTCCCATCTATGCCTGTCTGTGTCCAAATCTCTTCTTGAAGGACATCAGTCATAGTGGATGAGGGTCCACCCTAATGACCTCATTTGAACTCAATTGCCTCTTTATAGACCCTATATCTACATGCAGTCACATTCTGAGGCATGAGGGGTTAGGACTTCATATGAAGGTGGGAAGGGGGGCGATAACCACGCCTGAGGTAACTACACCACTGTCTTCCCCCAGAGCCCCATGGTCTGTTGAACGCACTGATGGGCAGGACACGCTGTGGGCCTGGGGGGTGAACTATTAGGCCTTCCGCTTACCCAGTGTCTCCCCTTGTTCCTCCAGCTCTGAGGCAGAGCCAGACTGCAGTGGCAGCGAGGCCTCCAGTGCAGAGCCCCGTGAGGAAAGGCCCCGGCGGCCAGAGCCCCCACCCCTACCGCAGCCCCTCACCAGGCACAGCTCCCTGAGGGAGGCCCCGACCAGAGAAGTCTCTCCACACTGCCCTGAGGAGCCCCAAGCTGTGCAAGGTGAGCAGACAGCCCGCCTGGGTGGGAGCCAGGCTTGCTTGATCCTGGGGCACAGGGAGGGAGCAGAGACCCCCCCTGGCCACTGTTTCCTCACGGAGAATGAGGGGCCAGTAGGCCCAGCCCTCAGGCTCAGAGGCAGTGAGGCCAGGGTATATGTGGGGGTGAGGGGACTGGACCCAGGCCCAGCCTCTTGCTCCATAAGAAGCTTTGGAATGTCAAGTGGGGTGTATGGCAGAGGGGCCTGACTGACTGGCTGCAGTGTGTCCCGGGCTGGCAGAGATAAGGGGGGCCCCGGCACCCTCTCGCCTGGAGCAGTCTCCTCTTTGATATTTCTTTAGGGCACTCCATAGCCCCACTAGAGAAAGATGTGGCTCAGTGCATGGACCACAGCCATCTGGGTGGCACAGCTTCCCTGGGGCCCCCTGGGGACAGCACAGGGCCATCAGCCGTGCTTGGGACACGTGGCATGCACTAAAACTTGACCTGCGCAGGAATAAATACACTCTCACTAAGTACCTGTTTGGTTTTCCCAAACATGGCCCCATGGCATCCTCAGGACGACCCCGCTGGGGTCGGTAAGCTCACCATTTTACCTGTGAGCAAACACACTGTGTTTTCCCTAGGTCTCACGGCTGGTAATCGGTGTGGCTCCGTGCTGGGGCCCTCCGCACCCTAAAAAGTCGTCGCCTTTAGCAGCCCAGCTTGTGTTAATAAAGGTGGCCTTGAATTGAGTGTTTTGATTCAGTTAACAGTAACTTGTGACCTCGGGGCTGGGAAGAAGCAGGCTCACAGAAACTTCCCACCTGAGGCACCAACCGCTTCACTGCCCTGGGGGAGCGGGTACTCAGCTTGCCCTGCACACCCCTCTGGTGGCCGAGAGCAGAACTTCCGCCTGAACCGAGAAACAATCTCCCAAGGCTTGGTTTCACAGGAAAACCCGAGCGGAGGCCGGCCTCCTGGAAGTTCTGGATTTACCCTCCCCTGTGAGCCTTTTTAAAAAAGGGCACATTGGGGCGCCTGGGTGGCTCAGTGGGTTAAGTGTCCAACTTCAGCTCAGGTCGTGATCTCGCAGTTTGTGAGTTCAAGCCCTGCGTCCGACTCCGGGCTGACAGCTCAGAACCTGGAGCCTGCTTCAGATTCTGTGTCTCCTTCTCTCTCTCTGCCCCTCCCCCACTTATGCTCGGTCTCTCTCTCTCTCTCTCTCTCTCCCTCCCTCCCTCCCTCCCTCCCTCCCCCACACCCCAAAATAAACATTTAAAAAAAACTTAAAAGTTTTTTTAAATAAAATAAGACAAATTGTCATCAGGACATATTTGTTAAAAACCACTGTGGTGCCGTCCAAAAGGCTAAGCATATGCAGGGGACAGAGTGCGAGCTGTGCTGTGCCCAGCTGAGTGCAGACTGCCTCTGTCTGGTTATGTGTGGCCTCTGTCTCCTCTCCCTGGGCCTCCCTGGGCCCCCTCCTTTATAGACATGAAGCCTGCCTGCCTTTCATCCCCTCCCTCCATTTTCTCCTCTCTCCTCAGTTGCCAGGGGATTTTAGGCAAGTTATAAAAAAGACATAATACAAAATTACATGTCACTCTCTATAAAAGATAAATCCCCAAGGTCAAGGTTAACAAAACCAGTTTAGGAGTTAGAGACTCCAGCGAGGCAAGCTGTAGTCCTAAACGGTTGCTCTAGTGGGATCATGAATTTGATTCTGAGGTTTCTGGCAGCCAGAGTTTGAAAGGAAACACAATTATTATTCATAATAATATTCATAATTCAAAACAATGTATTGGCTTGTAGCACGTTTCAGATCTGGTACCACTTTTCCTAGTGCTTCACTCTGTAGAAATTGTCCAGCTCATGTTATTTTTTCTTTTTCAACGTTTATTTATTTTTGGGACAGAGAGAGACAGAGCATGAACGGGGGAGGGGCAGAGAGAGAGGGAGACACAGAATCGGAAACAGGCTCCAGGCTCCGAGCCGTCAGCCCAGAGCCCGACGCAGGGCTCGAACCCACGGACCGCGAGATCGTGACCTGGCTGAAGTCGGACGCTTAACCGACTGCGCCACCCAGGCGCCCCCAGCTCATGTTAAATAGATGGCAGCGAGGGATTCAGGAGTCCCTGTCTTGAGCGAGGCTGTCTCGTGCAACAGCCTGGGTGACAGGTGAGGGGGCAAAACATGGCTCAGCAGGAACACTTCTTCCAAGGGGACAGGGCTGCATCAAGTCAACAAGGCAGTGTGGCCAACGCATTTTGTTCCTGACAGTCTAGTTTGATTCCAGAATGAAATACAGAGTAGACAGAGAAGTGGATAGACGGCATGACGTCCAGGCAATCTTTTATTGATTTCGCCTCCATGCATCATGTTTTTGATCGTCGCTAGGCAGACCACATTGTAAGGTTAAGATCTCTGGTACCATCGAAGTGTGGTGTTTTGTGTTGCTAGTTATGGTGAGACTGTTATTTTGCGAGATAATGTAGGGTTGTTATGTTGTGCATGTTAATGGAGCTTCATGAATCACAATGTTCCCTTGGATAAATGGCTCAGAGCTGAGCTGAGGGAATGCCAAACAGAGCCGAGATACTGCTTTAAGAAGACTCCTGGTTTGCACACCTATGCCCATCCGGCGTTATTTACAATTGCCAAAGGGGGAAATGCCCCCAAATTCAACAACAGGTGACCAGATAAACAAAGTGTGCGATATTCATATAATGGAATGTTATTCAGTGTTAAAAAGGAATGAAATCCTGACACGCTGCCACATGGATGAACCTAAGCCAGACTCAAAAGGACAAACATTGTATGATTCCACTTCTACGAGGTCCCTAGAATAGCCGGATTCATAGAGAGAGAAAGCAGAATGGTGATGACTGAAGGGGGTGGGGCGGATAGGAGTGTGGGGAGTGACAGCTTAATGAGTGTCAGTTTGGGATGTAGAAAAAGTTCTGGAAATGGATGGTGATGATGGTTACACACTGTGAATGTCCCTAAGGCCCCTGAGCTGTAGACTTTAAAATGGTTAAAGTGGTAACTTTATGTCACATATATTTTACCACAATTTAGAGAAAGACTTCTGAGACTACCTTGGCTCATCAAGGAACCTATTGTATCTTCAAAGTTCTTCAGCATAGAGCCTGACCAAGATGATGGCCTGATAGAGAATTTAAGCCTGGGTGGCTCAGTCGGTTAAGCATCTGACTTCAGCTCAGGTCATGATCTTGCGGTTCGTGAGTTCGAGCACCACGTCGGGCTCTGTGCTGATAGCTCAGAGCCTGGAGCCTGCTTCAGATTCTGTGTGTGTGTGTGTGTGTCTCTCTCTCTCTGCCCCTCCCTGTTCATGCTCTGCCTCTCTCTCTCAAAAATAAATAATAAAACATTAAAAAAAATTTAAGCCCTGTGTTACCGAGGTTCAGTGGAAAATGTGCAGTAACGCTCCCCTAAGACACCTAGTTCAGTGGTTCTTAAAAATCTTGTTTGAAAGGCAGATACCTAGGTCACCACCTTCAAGAGATTCAGATTCAGTGGATCTCAGTGAATCAAGAGATTCAGATTCAGTGGAGTAGAGCCAAGTGTCTGCATTTTATGTAAGTGCCCCAGCTGCTTCCATGCAGGAGGGCCACGACCTACACGTTGGGGAATCACAGAGGAGCAGCTCAAGAGAGCCTGTCTGCATAAGTGTGTTGTAAAATGCACACCTAGGCAATTAAATGAATCAATCAAGTGTATTAGGTTTTGGGCATGAGCTAATTGGAACTGGGGGGGGGGGTGCAGACTGCCCCAAATTATTCTGGCTTAGAAAAGTTGGTATTTATCCATTTTTTTCTAACAATAATTTGACGACAGGATGGCCCAGTGACCTATGGAAGATACTACTCGTTTGTAACAATAAAATGATATCATTCACACCATATGACAAAATACCCTTATTCCTTTTGTAGCAACTCAGGCACTAAGATCTCCAAAAGTGCTCCCTTAAAATAAATATAAATAAAATATAAACTGGGGGCGCCTGGGTGGCTCAGTCGGTTAAGCGTCTGACTCTGCCTCTGGTCATGATCTCAGCGTTTGTGAGTTCGAGCCCCGAATCAGCCTCTGCTGTCAGCGAAGAGCCTGCTTCGCTGTCTCCCTCTCTCTCTGCCTCTCTCTCTCCCTCTCTCCCTCCCTCTCAAAAATAAAATAAAACATTAAAAAAATAATAAAAAATAAAATATAAGCTGAAAAGGGAACCAGGCTTGCTTTGTGCTGCTCAAAACGACTGGATCAAATCATTGCCACCCGCCCTGCTGTTCCTGCTGTGGCAAAATAGGTGTGCATGTGGTAGAGAAAGCAGAGCTGCTCTCACCAAAGCCTGGAAGCTGCAGAAAGTTCTATCTCTTCTCCCCCTTCCCTCCCAGAGCCTCCCAAACCCTTTGTGAGTGTGTGCACGTGTGTCCTGTAAACACCAGGGATGGAAAAATCGCTTGTGAATTGTAGCTACTTCTAGTAAGTTCCATTCCACAAAGAGAAAAGCCGAGGAGAAGCAACAAGAGCTTTAAGCAGTCTTCTGAGTTTCTTGAGAAATTCCGCCACTCGGTGATTGAAAGGACAGCGCAGGTCAGCGGGACGCGGCTGCCCTGGAGTCCTGCTCGCCCCTGACGCGCACTGTCTGGCCTGGCCAACCCCGACCTGCGCCTGCGGGAGGAGCGGGCCAGATCCGTAGGATGTGAGATGCGGAGGCTGCACGCTGCACCTGTCCACACGGCAGGGCTTGATATGACAGCAGGCCTGTGGGACAGGGAAGCCACCAGAGAGAACGGGCTCAAATTGTCTCCAGGTGGAGTCAGGGAAGGAGGGGAGCCAGGGGTCTAAGGAGCTGGAGGATCTCGTCCCCAGGAAAAGAAGCCCCGGAAGTGGCTGCCGCCCGCACCTGGCAGCCCGGCTGGCGAGCACCAATGCCCAGCTCTGAGCCCTGGCAGGACGTGGGACTTAGGCCTTCCTCCCGAGATGGGGGCAGGGCAGAGGGAGAGAGAGAGCTGGGCTTTGGCTCCAAACCTTCCCTACACCATTCTCCCACACCTACATCACTCTCGGAGTGTCCTTTCCTTCCGTACCACCCAGTCCCACCAGGGTGTGCATTCGGGTGTACGTGTGGCACCCCATTCTACATCTCCAGTATGAAGGTCCCACCACAGGCACCCGGAGCCTGAGGCCAAATCTGAGGGCCCAGTGTAGGAAGGGGGTACAGCTGCATTTCTCACACCCTAAATGGCCAAGACCATGGGATGTCTTGGGATGTTCATATTGCTCAGCTAATTCTCAAGACCCAGCTGGGTGGAGGGTCTTGAGTCCACAGTCCACAGAATCCTGGTTCCCAAAGGGTCTGGAAGGCTCTGGAAGGGAAGGGGGAGAGGAGGTAGAACACTCCGCAGCTTCCAGGCAGGCTTCCATGAGCGCAACTCCGGTTTCTCTACTACATAAATGGGACATTGATGTGAGACTCCAGCTTTGAAGAACTGCTCTGTTAACAAGCAAGCGTGTGCGCAAGTGCATGTATGTACACGGGCATGCATGTGTGCACACAAACAGGTACACACATATGTTAATTATGGGTGACTTAGAATGATGGCTCATAATCTGAGGCATTTTCTGAATGGTGGCAGTACCTGTCGCACAGCAGGGTCTCAATACATATTCGATGAATGACCGAATGAAAAGCTGGAGGTGTGCGTCGGAGGGACGGGGAGATGTGGTCTGAGAAAGGTAGGTTATAATTATTGGTCTACAAAATGTGCCGCAAGAGAAAAACCCTGTGGTTATTCTGCGAGTTTAACAGACTCTCCCTCCCTCCCCACCTCCCCTGCCCCTTTCTTTTTTCCACCACAGCTCTGCTCCGGGCCAATAGCTTCCAGTCTGTAACTCCCAACAAATACCAGAGCTGCAGAAGAAAATTCCAGTCCAGTGAGTCATGAGCTCTCTGGGAGTGGGTGGGGAGGGACAGGGGCAGTGTCCTCTGGTTCATTCTCAGGGGCAGCTGTTCTCATTCCATGCGTGTCCTCTCTGACCTGGGCTCCTGGATGTGAGCAGCAAGGAAAGAAATAGTAGTTTGGCTTTGTTTCCACTGCTGACTCGGGGAAGCATTTTCCAAGGATTTGGGACCTTCCCTGCCTCTTCAGCTCCTCAGTCTGGAATCATGGAGCCTTATAGCTCTACGGTTGCACCTGGAAGGGGTCTTAGCAATCACTGGCTCCAAGATTTTTGAAACACGGGTGGGGAAACTGAGGCCCAGAGCCTCTATGTGTTTTCATCCCAGGCACTGGAGTTCGACTGGGGGCATCAGCCGAATGATCTCATGCAGTCATGGGCAAAGCAGTGAAGGAAGCCACACCCACACCCACTCACATACCCGCCCGCCCAGGCACACACACCTGCTGCTTCATCTGAGCAGGCTTTGACCCCAGCGTCCCAGAGAAGAGCAGGGCTGGGTGAGGGCCAAGGGCTGCCGCGGATGCATTCGACTCCCACAAGGGGGCGCACTAACCACACGCACCGTTGCACAGCATCCTGGGGCTGGCCACACTCTCTGTGCTGCTCTGCAGCCCTTAAGGAGCAGGCATGCATTCCCTCCCCGGTCCTGAGAGAGGGACAGGGACTCTCAGTCCATTTCCAAGTCCACCTTTGGCCTCCCCCTGCTCCCACACTCCCTCCTGGGCCTTGCTCTGGAAGAGGTGGACCCAGGAAAGCCTTGGGTTAGACAGGGGTTTCTAAAAAGAACCATTGTTGAAGTTGGAACAGAGCACTAGTTAGTTGGCTCCTTCCTTGTGAGTCAGTCCTGACTCCTGGCCCATGAGTCATTCTCCCAGCAGCCCTCAGACTCGAACCCCCCCCCCCCACCTTCCTTGGGTCAGGCTGAGATAATGGGTGCCTCTGGAGCTGGACCACAGCTGCACACCTGCAGGCCATTTCACCTGGGGGCACCCTGAAATGGCTCTTGAATCATCTTGCAGTCCCAGGCAGTGAGGGCCACGAGAATAGGGAATGTTTACTGAAGGCCTGGGTCACTTCATTTCCTCAGCCTCCTAGCCCCTCCCCAAATCACAAGAACTCTGCTTCCACCGTTGGGTCCATTTGGGTAGGTGCCATCCAGTGCTTCCAGCTGACTTTAAGGAGTGCCACGAGCACAAAGGGCTCTGCCCTGCTTTTAAGAAGTTCTCGGTCTGGGCTGTGAGCAGCGAGTCTGGGGGCCCCTCCCCCAGCAGGTTAGAGGGTGCCGGAGAAGGCGCGGGAGAGAGACTGCTAACCAGAAGCATGGTTTCTGGGATGGACCTGACGACCTCCATGTGTCTTTAGTTTTCCTAGGTGTTAGTTCTTGGGCCTCTGAGGGCCGGCCTTGAGTTGGGATCGTATCTGTGGGCCTGGCCCAGAGGAGGCATTCAGTTCTAGCTTGCTGAATGAAAGAGAAAATGAGTGAACAAACATATGAACCAAGGAACAAGCCTCCTGCCCCTAGAGGGCGCTCTGAGACCTCAGGAAATTTGAGCATTGCCTAAACACCAAATTCTGGGAAGCTGCACCCTGGAATCCCAGTCTTCGTAAAAATCCTCACGGCCATCTTTTTCGTCCTCTTCATTTTGCCCAAGAGGAAACCCCAGTGGGCAACACTGGTCCTGTAGTAGTGAGCAGAACCTGGGGCACCATCTCCTCGGTCCACTCACTGCCCTGTCAAGGCTGGTTCTGGCCCCAGCCCCAGGTGGGAGGACAGAGGGAGCTGTCACCCTCCCCCAGCTGACCATAGTCACCAGTATGGCCTCTAGAATCGAAGGGAAAGGTCACTGCCGGAGGGCCCAGCGAAGAGACAGCTGAGCCAGAGGAGGCTTGGGGGGCTGTAATCTGGGCCCTGGTCTGCTTATCAACCCCTTTGCATGATGGGACCAGAAGGGCCAGCAGCACCCAGGACTGAGGCCCTGGCAGAGGGCACAGCAGCCTGGCTGGACCATGCCAAGCCTTCAAGGAAAACAAGAAAGAACCCGCAGAGAAGGATCTGAGGTGGTGAATTAGGAGTCCCTGGGCTTACAAGTTAGAGAACTCTTGGCCATAGTTGGGGTCCATAGCCTCCTCTGGAACAGGTCAGCAGTTCAGCAGTGTCTTTATTGGGCACAACTCATGTACGTGGGCAGAAGAGAAGGATTAGAGTTAATATTTAGCTCGCGTGCAGCATTTACTTGGCATCCTACACCGGGCACCACTTTTTACCCCATTTTATCCCCTCAGCCTCCCCATGAAGCAAAGCTAGACTTCCCGTCTTTCACATGAGGAAAGTGAGAGTCTAAGTAACTTGCTCAGTGTCAGGCAGCTGGTGTGGGTGGGAAGGAGGCGGGCTTCCAGGCTCCCCCTTTGCCATCCTCTGAGGGAACCCCAAAACCTCAGCCACCTCAGGCAGGTGAGATTTCCTGTCACCTCTCAGCTTACCTCTGGTCTTCCCCTCCCATCCCTTCAAGCCCTGCCCAAGTTGTCCTGAAGTGGGTGCGTGAGGAACATGAGTGCAAAGAGGCCTCACTGGCAGGGGTGGGGGCAGGGGTTAAAGAAAGGAGAGAGGGAGCAGCCTCCGGGTCACGACCTTGCGAACCCCAAGGCTTTCCTGTCAAGTTTGGTTCCCTAGGTGTCCCTGGCACTGTGTCAGAAGGTTCCAGAGAGCTCCTCAGGGGAACAAAGAGTCAGTCTGTTGAGCTGAGGGGACTTTGAGACAAGCTCAGGAGTTTGATTTGGGAGGTAGCTGAGGGAAGAGAATGAGGGGGCAAGGGAGAGGAGGAGAAGGAATTTGGCAGGAATTTGGCAAGCCGAGGACAGGAAGCAAGGCAACAACTGACTCACAGCGTTTGCCTTTTTAGGCTCGAAACATCTCATTGTGGGCCGCAACGGGGGCTGAGGGTTTGGGTGACAAGCTGGCCAGCCGCCTCCCCCGCATCGGCTCCTGGCAGCCCGGGACCTTCTCCCAGCAGCTCCTTCCTGCCGCCCTCGGATCTGTTCCCCTGAGTTCTCCTCTCCCTCAGAAGCATTCCGGAGGGCTTCGCTTTGGAAGCCTGCTGAACTTGTGTGTGTGGTGACTGTCGTGTCAGAGCCCAGGACTGGGATACGCACTCTGGCACACATTTGTGTACAAGGAAAGCAGGACAGAATCCTGAAGAACCCCCCACCCCCCGCCCCGTGTGGTTCCCCCATGCGGATGGGTCTGGAAAGAACTCTTCTGGGGGCGGGGCTTGGGTTTGGCCTGGCCTGGCCTGTGTGGGCTCCAGAGCAGGAGTGTCTCACCCAATGCTATGGGGAAACTGAGGCCAGGGGGTTGTATTGAGTTAGGAAGTGAGCTAACATCTGAAGGCTGGACACCTCGGAGGGAAATAGGAAGGGGTCAGCTGAGCAGCCAGAAGCAGGGAATCTGACAGGAGTGGTTGAGAGACGTTGGTCCTGGGAGGTCTCTGGGGGATAGGCTCTATGTGCTGGAAGGGTTCACAGGAGAGCTGGCTGGGCTGAAGGGTCAGACACAGAGTGGACAAATATGAAAAGGAGCATGGCATTTTCTGAATCCCTCTCAGGACATATTATTGGAATGGTCCCATGTGGAAGCAAAGCCCTCGAGATTTTAGATTTAAGGTTACCAGAGGGCATATTTGTGCACACGTACACACGTGTGTGCACTCGGGAGAGGGAGAGATGGATCTTATAGGCTACAACTGTCACAATTCTGCCGTTACCAGACTCATTGACTCATTGATCCCCAGGGTCCTGGCCACACTCCTTTCTCATGTTGGTCTGAGCACATACACTGCATCTCGTTTGTTCCCTGACCGACAGGAACTTGGCATGAACCCCACTCCATATGCTTCAAATGATTTGATACTCATTATAACCTCCCTCCCTAGTGTTCTCTCAAAATCTCAAGCTAACCATCCTGAGAGCCCCTTGGTGCCCATGTGAGAAGGAAGAGCCCGATTCATTAGCAGTGACTACCTACCCTGTCCGTGCCCACGGCTAATGGCCAGGCATCTTGTGGGAAGAGGCCTCAGATGGTTTATTGGCCAAGTGAGTTAACGCAGTCCAGATGCCAACCACAATGGCTTTGGGGGAAACTTCAGAGGTAGCCGTCCATTTCCAAGAAACGCCCTGGAGATATCTCAGGAACGTTCTCATGGGAGTGAGAAGTGCAATGGTTCTTAGACTTTTCGTCCTAGGACCTCCTCTCCCCCACAGGCTGTCATTCCTGCACCCATTCCTCCAAGGTCAAACTCTGGGCACTGGAGTCTCGGAATCAGTCTCCAGCACCTTCCACCCTCTGGCTGTGTTTATCGAGTTGGAGCTTCTCTTCAAACCTCCACCTTTTCATGATAAAATGACGTAAAAAACCGCTCTGTGATGGAGAGTGTGTTCTTTCCTTGGTTCGACAGGTTCGACACCAGTGAACAACAGAAGAACCATGTCACCTTCAGAGGAAGCTGCCCCTCTTTCTTCTTCCTCATTGTTTTCTCCTTCACCTTCTCCTCCATCTTTGTCTTCAGGCGGTGTCCCAGGGAATGTCCTGGATGGCTTCTCCCCACCTCAGGTAAATGCCCCTTGGGGCCCTGCCCCGGTGTTAGGAAGGTGAGCTGCCTGTGCCCCTCCTACCCCCGCCCTTAACTCTGGATTCTTAGCAGTCTGAGGTCCCCCAAGTGCAAAGCCAGGGCCGAGAAATGCCCACCCAGGCCTTTTTCACTTGTGCCCTTCATGAAAGCTCATCCATCCTGCTCCTTCTCAGCCAGCCCCAGGGCACAGCCACTCACTCAGCAGACTCTGTGGGGCATGGACTCCGGGCAGGACTGTGGCATGCAGAGATGCTAGGGCATCTGCTCTGCCCTTGAGGGCCTGGCAGAGAACGTTGAGGAGCTCACAGCTGACGGATGGCAGACACAGAACTGAGGCTGCCTTTGACAGCAGCTGAGCCTCTTGGAGGTCCATCCCTCTTGAACAGAAAAGGACATCACTGAGATACTCAAGTTTGAACTGTATCCTTCAGTATGAGTTTATCAAGCCTCTGTTACCTGCCAGACCCTGGTCTGGGCTCTGGGAAGTAGAGTGCACAAGACAAATCAAGGTACGTGCTCTTGTCAAGCCCCTGTCCCATGACCCGCCCTTAGGCACCAGAGCTTTTAGCAGGGCACAGCCACTTCTGGAATGTCCCTATGTTCTTCCTTTGCCAAGGGGCCAAGTCCCTGCTTGCTACAAATGGCTACTTTCTCAGTGGTGCAAGGCATGAGTCAGTTCTGGAAGGGTCAGTGGAAAGTCCCAACGGCCATCTTTCTGCCACCACAGCTCCAGCCCAGAAGGGTAACTGTCTCTCCTTCGCTTAATAGTCTCCAAGGAAGAAGCCTTGGCCTCTCGGTTGTTGGAGGAACACACCTATCTACGGGTGGAATGTTCCCTTAGTAGGAACCGTGGCTAAGTTCACCTTGGGGCATCTGGTCTGGCCACACATAGAGGCCAGGCCAGCTCTACCTGGCTGGCTGGCTGGCCCAGGAGCTGGTCAGTGCAGTCACCTTCCATTCTGGCTTCCGACCCACCTAATCCAGCACCCAGCAAAGCCTTTGATCACTGCTGATACAGGGCTCCGGGCAGATCCCAGCAGGTCCCAAGGCAGCCACTTAGAATGAAGAGTGGCCCTTTGAAATCATCCTAGACAGAATTCTTTTTTACTTTGGGGTTTGGAGATCTGAAGCGAGGCAGGGACGGGGACATGGGCTGAGAAATGCCTCCCCATATAAATAAATGCTGGGAATCCCTAAATACCCATTGATTTTGCCCATCTCCTCTAGGTGATAGATTGCAACCCGCCCTCGCAGGTCTCAAGAGGTCACTTCAGCCCTTCTACCCCAATCTTTCTGAGGCGTGCCAGAGCCCAGGCAGCACCCAAGGACATGCACCTGTATCTGCCTCGTGACCAAGTGCTGGAGCGGGCGGAGTACTGCACGGTGAGGCCCCAGACACCCAGTCCTGCAGAGACGGCTTCTGATGGGTGTCAGGAAACAGAGTCCCTTCTTGGGGATGCCAGAAACATCCACGGAGGCCCACACCCCGCTGGAGGGAAGGTCAGGTGCTTGCCAGACCAAGAGCTATCCCCCGGGGCTGGAGAGGACCCAGGAGAAAGGAAAACAGAATCCGGAAGGAGAGAGGAGGGTGGGTCACAGCCGACAGAGGGGAAGAGGCTGGGCTTGAAGAAGTTAGTCCTCACCCCGGAGCAGAAGACAAAGCTGCTGGACTGGAATGACTCCCTCCCTGAGAGTGTGAGCCTGGAAGCTGGGGCACAACCTGCCCAGAAAAGTGCTGACAGTGGTCGACGAGGCCATGTGCTGAAACCAGTCAGCCCCTTGCTGCTCCCCTGGACAGCGCGAGAGACCCCACCAGCCCAGGGAAAGGCTCAGGAGAAGACGGGGACCCCCGCTGAACGGGCTCCAGGGGAGCCAAGTGTCCCTCCACCCAAGTCCCCACTTCGGCTCATAGCAAATGCCATCCGAAGGTCCCTGGAGCCCCTCCTCCCCAACTCCACCAAGCCAGAATCAAAGCCCTTGCCCACCACCCAGCCACACTCCTGCACTCGCTCATTCAGCCTTCGAAAAACCAGCTCCGGTAAAGACTGCAGCCAGCAGTCCCCAGGGAGAGACATGGCACGCAGGACCTCAGCCTTCTTCTCCTGGGGCTCCCCACCCGCCAGGGCTGCCCAGCCTCCGCACCCTCGCCTTCCTGACCCTGCCTTCCGTACCCACAGTTTGCCCAACCGGCCATCCAAGGTGTTTCCTGCATTAGTGTCCCCATCCTGCCACAAGATGGAAGATGTCCCCACACTCCTTGAGAAAGTGAGTTTGCAGGAGGCCTTCCCAGATGCTTCCAGGGTTCCAAAGAGGAAGATCTCACTCTTCTCCTCACTCAGACTCAAAGACAAATCTTTTGAGAGTTTCTTCCAAGAATCCAAACAAAGAAAGGACCTCCAGGACCTCTTTAGCATCCGCAGGGGCAAAGGGGAGCCCGTGGACAGTGCCCAGCCCCTGGAGAAGCTGGCACAGCCTTTCACTAGCACCTGCCTGGAGCAGAGGGTCCATCCTTCTCCAGACAAAGATGCAAGTAAGTGGCTCTTTCCTAACAATAGTCTGCAGTTCGTGCTGGGCAGTTAACCATTCTTACTGGACTAACAACGGGCATCTTTCCCTTTCTTTTGCTTCCCAAATTAAATTCTGACAAAAGTAGGAAAACTTGAATTTGAAAAATTGGGGGAAAAATTGAATTTGAAATTACATTACAGAAAGTTCTGAAAGAGACAAAGAATCGACCATAATCTCACCACTTTCTCACTCATTATCCATGTATGGCAACTTTTACTAAGTTTTACCCCCAAAATTGTATTTTTCATTTTTTTAAGTTTATTTATTCATTTTGAGAGAGAGAGAGAGAGAGAGAGAGAGAGAGAGAGAGAGAGAGAGAGAGATTGAAAGAGAGAGAATGTACGCATGAGCAGGGGAGAGGGGCAGAGGGCGAGAATCGCAAACAGGCTCCATGCTCAGCACAGCCCAGTGCGGGGCCCAATCCCATGAACTGTGAGATCATGACCCGAGCCTAAATCAAGAGTCAGATGCCCAGGTGCCACCCAGGTGCCCCCAAATTGTATTTTTTTAATCAACAATATAGCATAACTATTATGACAGTCACACATAGTCTACATAAATGCGATTTAATGGCAGTAGAATGTTATTAACATTAGTGGATATGTTACTTCATTAAATAAATTATTTTTATCTAGAAAATAATAAAACTATTTTTTAAATTTTTTCAATTTTTAGATGTTTATTTATTTTTGAGAGGGAGGGAGAGACAGAGTGTGAGCAGGGGAAGGGCAGAGAGAGGGAAACACAGAATCTGAAGCAGGCTCCTGGCTCTGAGCTGTCAGCACAGAGCCCGACGTGGGGCTCGAACTCATGAACCATGCGATCGTGACCTGAGCCGAAGTCAGACCCTTAACCAACTGAGCCCTATAGGTGTCCCCAAACTGTTTATTGTTTAAATTATGCCTATGAATATATTTATATTTTATATATGTGGTATTGAACGAACATTTTTTATGCATATAGGTTTTTCTTTCCTTTGAATTATTTTTTTAGGATAGGTTCCAAGAAATGAGATTACTGGATTAAAGATGCAAATTTTTTTTTCTTAACTTACACTAACATTGTTTCTTAACGGTATGGATAAAGGATGCGTGGGGCCTCTCTGTGTTATTTCTTACAACTGCATGTTGTCAGTTTCAATTAAACCGAGAGAAAGGTAACAGTTTATATTCCACCACTAATGTATGAAGTACCTTTTCCGCCATACCGTCATCTGTATTGAGTCTCATATTTTAAAAATATTGCTGTTTTACTAGTCAAAAAATGGTGCCTCTTTTAAACTTAGGTTTTTTATTACTATTTAAAAACAGTTATATATGTGCTTAACAATGGAAACCTAGGCTTTTTATATTTAAATCTGATTATAATTTTTAAATGATTGAATTAATTAATAAATTGGAAGAATCCGACAATGTGAAAATAGAAAGTAACATATATTCTCTGTCCCCCTCCTCTTTGCCAAAGTTTTGGTATGTATCTTTAGAGACAGTTTAAACACATGATTTTTTTTTTTAGTTGTTGGTATTTGGTTGATGGCTTTAAATAAACTGTGATTCTCCTGTCCCTATTCTTGAGCAACTTTGTTTTTATTTATTTATTTTTAACTTTTTTCTTTTTTTAACTTTTATTTTGGAACTTTAGTTTTCAAGCAAAAAATTAACTTCCTTCTTTGGTGCCTTAATCAGAAAGCTGTACAGATTAACAAGAGACTTTATTTTCAGCCAAGCTCAGGATAGGCACAAACAGGCTGGAGTTTAATTACACCCTTTATATCACATCGTAAACTTTAATGTGTTGTGCATTTTTTGATAGATAGTACATTCGTGTAGTTTAAAATAAAAGGGTATACAATGCACAAAATAAATAGTCCTATCTCCCTTCCCTGTCCCTGAGCCATCCAGGTCCTATCCTTGATGACAGATGTTATCATCAACCTCTTAGGCATTCTTGCAGACAGAATTCATGCATATAAGAGTAATTTTATAAATAACAATATTTGTTTCTTTTTTTACGTTAAGGTAGTATGCTAGCGTATCGTACACACTTTGTGTTATGCTTTTAATTTTATTTTAGAGATCATTGCATGTGGGCACATAAAGACCTTTCTCCTTTGTTTTATAGCTGCACAGGATCTCTGCACAGGTGTAGATGTGGATTTAGGTAGCCAGGCCCCCAGGATGGAAAGTCAATTGCAGATCTTTTGCTACTGCAAACAGTGCTGTTGTAATTAACTGAGAACTTAGGCCATTTGGCATATGTGGAGTAGTAGAGGTAGAAATACTGGAATGAAGGATATGTGAATCAGGGATTTTAATCGAGATTGCCAAATCCGCCATCAAAATGGTGCCTGTTCAGCAAAATATGAACGTGGTGTTTCGACACTTGCACTAACCAATGGGCTATCCGATTTTTTTTTAATCGTTACCAATGTGATAGGTGACTGAGTACCTTTTCAATTTAAAAAGTCATTTGTATTTCCTTTTCTATGACCTATTATCTCTTCTATCCAGTTTTCTGTTGTACTGTTGGTATTTTTCTTAATGATGTGAAGGGACTCTATTAAAAGGGAAATTTAGCCCTTTTGTTGTGACAGGAATTACAAATATTTTTTCCAGCCTCTTGCTTGTTTATGGTGGATTTTGTCACATAAAAGTTTTATTTTTATATCGTTGTTATGAGCAGTTTTTCATTTTATGGCTCCTGGCCTTTATATAATAGTTCAGAAAGCACTTCTTCCAAGTTTTAGAAAAGAATTTTCTTACAGTATCTTTTAGGTTTTCTTGTTTGTTTTTAATTTTTTTACATTTAAATACTTATATCAAGAAAAAATCCTAATATAAAATGTGAGGTATGGATCCAGCCCCGTTTTGGTTTTGTTTTGTCTTAAGCTGTCTCCCTGGTTATTCTAAAATAATTTAGTGACTAATCCATCTTTTCTCTTATGTGAAATGATGTATTTGTCATGTATCAAATTCCTGTACTTGGATGGATCGCCCTATGTGTCAGTACCACACTGTTTTAATTATTTTGCTTTATATATTTATACCCTTTTAAATTTATGTATGTACTGTCAGATAGGAACAGTATTCCATGATTGATCCTCTCTTTCAAAATTTCCTGGCTCTTCTTCCTTGTTTGATATTCTATCTGAACTTAGCCTCAGCTTGTTTATGTACAAAAAAAGATCCTATGAGTATTTTCATGGCATTAAGTTTACAGAGTAAGTTGGCAAGAATTCACAACCTTATGATATAAATTGCCTTTCCATTTGCTCTCTGTTTTATGACACCGCCCCCAGAATATTTTAAACCTTACATCATACAGGTCTTGCATATTTATTAAGTTTATTATAATGTATTCGTTTTTATTATTGCTAGTGTAAATAAGATCTTTTGATATATCTTTCTCCTATTGTTTGTATATCTGAAATGTATTGACTTCCTTATAAATACTTTTTGCCCATCCATTGTGCTGCCTTCTACTTGCTTGTGAAAGCTTTCCAGTGGCTTCTCCTGGGTCCTCCCTGAATATGCAATCCCAACATCTGTAAATAATGATAATTTTACCTCTTGTTTACAAGACGTATACCTCTAATTTATTTTGTTTCCTTAGTCTCTTTGGTTTCTAGAATCTCCAGAACAGTATTAACTAAAAGTGGTGATAATGGTTTCCTTATGACATTCCTAACCTTAATGAGAATGCACCTCATTAAGGGGAATGTTTTCCCATCTAAGCATGATGCTTGCTTCTGGGTTGACTGGGATATATTTAAACACTTCAAGGAAATTGCCATCTAACCCTACTTTACTGAAAGTATTTTAAATCGTGCATGGTTGTTGAATTTTATCAAATGATGCTCGGCACCCTTCAAGATAATTGTATGATTTTATTTTCTCCATAGTTTGATTAATACTATGAATTATGTAAGAGATTCACTGATATTGAACCATCCTTATATTGCTAAAATGAATACCACTTGGTCATGACATCTTATGATTTTAATATAACTGTTCTGTTTGTTAGTATTTTATTTAAGATTTTTGCATTAAATTCTTTCAGAAGATTGGTCTTTACTTCATTTATTTCACATTTAGATGACTTTTGTATGTGCTGATTACAATAAGTGGGGGCCAGTGTGTTTTCCTGATTTATTTATCACGGAGAGCTCTTTCATTTACATTCACTGAGAAATGGTATGACTTCCTTGGCTTGGAACAGAATGAGAAGGTAGAGAATGGAATTAGGTTAAGGCTGACCAGCCTTAGAAATAGTGCCTGGGCCCATCTCATGGAAGAGTTTGTCTTTCTCTCAGGTGTTCTCAGGTCAATATCCTAAGAATGCAAAGATTTTCCCTACCCTATGAGATTAGGCTCAGATTAGTTTCCTTTTACTACTTTTTAAATTTATTTATTTCTTAATAAAGGAATTTATTATTCCTTTCATTTCCCTGTGCAGCCCACCAATCACACACATACACACTGACATTGCTCTCTCCACAGTTAAGCTGTGGGTACGCTCCCATGCAATGGAGAAAAAGAACCGTATCATAACTGAAAATGAGAAACTTTCAAAACGTATTCAAATGGACATACCTCAAACTTACGATCACTTGAATAAATCGGCTGAAATTAAATTTTTCTCTTTTCCACAAAACTTTCTGGGTTCATTGATAGTATACATAAACTTCTCAGGGTCCTTGAATTACTTAGGGGCATAAACTGATTTCAAGCACTTTCCGGTGCCGATTTTATACAAACAATTTTGAATGCGAGGTATCATTCTCGTATATAATTAAAGCACCCCGAGAACCTCCTTTTTCTTTTTGCATTAAATCTTTATTGTAGTATAAAATATACACATTAAAGTACACAACTAATGAATTTTTGCAAAGTGCACATTTGCTTAAATACGCCTGAGATTAAGATCTAGAAAATCACCAGCACTCAGAAGCCTCAGTCATGTTTCTTCCCACATACATGTGACACCCAACAAAAGTGCTTACCATCTGACTTCCATCATCTCGGATTGCTTCTGCAGTTTTTTGACTTTATAAACGTTGAATCATTCAGTATTGTGGTAGGCAGGATTCTCAGAGGGCCCATGCTTTCTGCCCTGCAGATCTCATCTTCCTGAGTATGGTGGGAACGTGAACATGATGGATCTCACTCCTGTGATTAGGTTACCAGAGTTTGTGAATGTAATTAAGTTCTAAACCAATTGACTTTGGGTTAATCAAAAGGGAGATTATCCTGGGTAGCCCTAACCTAATTGGAGGAGCCCTTAATAAGGAGGGGGCCCTTCCTGAAACTCACTGGGTGAGAAAGATAGGATCCTGCTGGCCTGGAAAAAGTCAACTGTCATACTATGGGAGGCCCTACGGACAGCGGGCCTCTGAGAGTGAAGATGGGCCTCCAGCAGACAGCCAGCGAGAAAACGGACCCCATCTCCTATGACCACCAGGAACTGGATGCTGCCAACAACCTGAATGAGCCAGGAGAGAACTCTGAGCTGCAGATGAGACCCCAGCGTGGCAGACCCATCAATCGTGGCTTTGTGAGACACCCAACAAGAGCATCCAGTTGAGCCGTGCCTGCCTCCACTTTTGACCTATACGACTGTGACATAATAAATGGGTATCATCATAGGTGCCGAATCTGAGTTCATTGCTTCCACAACAACAGAAAATACAAGTATGTATTGTGCCTGGCTTCTTCCGTTAAACATTATTGGCGGGGGCGGGCGGCGGGGGTGGGGGATGTGGGCAGGGTTCAATATTGTTGTAGGCAGCAGTGGTTCATTCTTTACATTGTTACCTTTTATTCCCTTGTGTGAATATGCCACGATCGTGCATTCTGAAGCTGGGCATTTAGGTGTTCTCAGTTGCTTTTATTGTGAATAATGCTGCTTTGAGCATTCTTATACCTATCACTTGTGTTGGCTACTGTCAAAGATAAACAAAGCCAGATGCCATGAAAGGTGTTAAGGACAGATTTTAACTGATAATACACTATTGCAGCAGAAGAGAGAGTCCAGCATGAAGTGAACTCACCTTTGAACTTTACAGAGGTGGCTGGGTGTTCTACAGGGTGATTGAGGGAATAGGGAGGGGCTGAGCAAAGGCTCAGTAGAGTCAAGGAAGTGAAGAATTATAAAGGTTTGGTCGGCATAAATGCTGAATAGGCTAGTTGTGTGTGTTAGCTGGCAATCGTTGAAGTTAGGATTCTATCTTCCCATAGAGACTGGGAGACAGAGGTCCTATCCTTCCTGATGATTACCTTTCAAAGGCCTGGCTTTCAGGTTCTTGAGAAAGACATTCTTGAGTGGTAGGAGATTCATATACATCTCAAGGGGACCAAGGACTGTAAGAAAGGGCAGTCAGAGCCCTATCAGCAGGTGCTGACTAGAACAAACACTAAATTGCTTTGTCAGTCAGCCTTGAGTTTTCTCAGGTAGGTACTTTAAGGAGGGCTAGGGTTATCTTAGGGATGTGACCTTGAGTTGTTAGAAACTGTTAGTGTTCAAGTCTTTTCGCAGAGGAAGAAGTGGGTGGGCTAAATAATTTATGTTGAGAGTCTATAGTTTTTATAGACTATAAAAAGGTGAGGCCTAGCCAAGAAGAAGCTTGCCCAGAGTTTGTTCAAAGAGAGAAGCTTTATCAGGGAACGCCTGGGAGTGGATTTGATGCGTGGTAGGGTAGGCATGTACGTGGTTTGCGTTAGAAGATACCGTCAGACAGTTTTCCAAAGTGGTTGTACGAGTGTTTATACATTCCAGTAGGAAATGAGAGCTACCCTTGACCTACATCCTTGCCAACACTTGACAGTCTCAGTTTTGTTTTATGTTTTGCTCTCACCATGTTTATGAAAGGTATCTCATTGTTTTAATTTGCATTTACCTGATAATGATGTTGCACTACTTTTGACATTTTCTCTCTCTCTTTTTTAAAGTTCGTTTATTTATTTTGAGAGAGAGCAAGAAAGAGCACATGAGCAGGGGAGGAGCAAAGAGAGAGGGAGAGAGAGAATCCCAGGCAGGCTCCGTGCTGAACCCGACATGGGGCTCGATCTCACAAACTGTGGGATCATGACCTGAGCAGAAATCAAGAGTCAGGCGCTTAACCAACTGAGCCACCCAGGCATCCCTTATTCAGATATTCTCTTGTATGAAATCTCTATTCAGACCTTTTTGCCCAGATCTCTTGCATAGATGGTCCTTTCCTTATTAAGTTGTAATCTGTGTAGATTCTGGATACAAGTCCTCTGTCAGATACATGTGTTATGAGTATCTTCTCTCCCTCTTAGGCTCACTTTTTCACTCTTTAAAAAAAAAAAAAATGGGGGAGGGTCAGAGAGAGAGAGGGAGACACAGAATCTGAAACAGGCTCCAGGCTCTGAGCTGTCAGCACAGAGCCGGACGCGGGGCTCGAACTCACGGACCGTGAGATCATGACCTGAGCCGAAATCGGACGCTCAACCGACTGAGCCACTCAGGCACCCCTCACTTTTTCACTCTTAAAGGTATCTATTAATAAACACAAGTATTTATTCTAATGAAGCCAAATTTATCAATAGTTTCCTTTATTGTTGTTGGTTTCTGCATCCTGTTGATGAAATCTTTCCCTATTCTGAAGTCATAAAGATGTTCTATTTTACTTTCTAGAACTGTGCCGTCCAATATGGCAGCCACTACTGCACACGTCAGATATGGTTATTATGAGTGAGGACTGCATTTTTTATTTTATTTCATGTTAATAAATTTAAATTTAAAAACTGAAGCAATGCAAAATATTCTTCTAGTAAACACAACGTTTTGCTTTTTGAATTACATTTTACTTTAACCATTAAAATTTTATCACCTAAACAGGAAAGTTCTTTTTTTACAGAAAATTTTTTTTAATGTTTATTTATTTTTGAGAGAGAGAGAGACAGAGTGCAAGCAGGGGAGGCACAGAGAGAGAGGGAGACAGAGAATCTAAAGCAGGCTCCAGGCTCTGAGCTGTCAGCACAGAGCCCAATGTGGGGCTTGAACTCACGAACCATGAGATCATGACCTGAGCCAAAGTCGGGCCCTTAACCGACTGAGCCACGCAGGCACCCCTAGCCAGGAATGTTCTGTAAGTATAAAACATGTGGCAGATTCTGAAGACTTAGTATGAATCCAATAATGTAAAATATCTCAGTAATTTCTATATTGACCACATGTTGAAATGATAATATTTTTGATATTTGGGGCTACATAAAATACATGATTAAGACTAATTGCATCTGTTTCTTTTCACATTTTTTAATGTGGCTAATGGAAAATTTTAAGCTACATGTACGTCTCGTATATTTCTTTTGGACAACCGTTATAAAAGTTTTATTCTTCTACCTTTTGCAATTTAGTCTAGTACCAAAGCAGGATAGATATTTGTGTATTCTGTGAGGTAGAGTGAAGGTTTATTGGTTGGTTTTTTTCTTCTTGTTTTTCTTGATTCAGCAGCATTTATTTTAAAAGGCCATCCTTCTCCTCCATTTCACTGCTGTGACTTCTGTCATAAATTAGGCAGGTCTGTTTTGGGCCTTCTATCCTGTTCCACTGGTTGATTTGTCCTTGCACCTCAGTCAGGAAGTGGTTTTATAATAAGTCTTCATAGCCTGGAATAGACCCTCCACTTTGTTCTTCTTCAAGACTGTCTTGGCTATTCTTGGCGTTGTGTATTTCCATGTGACTTACTGAATCAATCAATCATTTTCCACAGAAATATTTTCTGAACATTCGACTGGGATCACATTGAATCTATAGATCAATTTGGAGACAATTAACATCTTTGCATGTTGAGTCTTCAAAGCCACGGACATGACATATCCCTGAGGTGTTCTTCAATTTCTTCCCGTGTTTTGTGATTGTAGAGATCTCGCACAATTTTCATTAGATATATTCCCTAGTATTCGATTTTTTGGTGCAGTTATAAATGATACAGTCTTTAATCGGTTAATTTACAGACATTTGGTAACTTTAGAATATTGAGTCTTCTGATCTAAGAATATACAATAGTCCTCTATTTAGCCAGAGTTCCTAAAATTCTGGATATAAATCCTTCATCAGGTATGTGTTTGCAAATATTTCCTCCTAGTTGATGGATTATCTTTTTAGTCTCATCACAGCATCTTCCAAAGAATGGAAGTTTTTAGTTTGATGAAGTCACCTTTATTAATTCTTTTATAATTTGAGTAATATTTAAGAAATCTCTGCTACACCTAAAGTCACTGAGAATTTCTCCTGGGTTTTCTCCCAGAAGCTTTACAGTTTTTAGCTTTCAGGCTTGGATCTACAATCCAATTCTAATTGATTTTTTATAGTGAATTGAAGTCAAGTTTTTTGGCCTGTAGATATCCAATTGTCAGCACCACTTGTTAAAAAGACTATTCTTTCCCTCATCGAGTTATTCTGGTACCTCTACAGATAATCTGTTGACTATATATGTGTAGGTATCACTGTCCTCTTTAATCTGTCCGTTGATCTACATGTTTAGCCTTACACTACTAACATGTGCTCTTGGTAACTGTGGCTTCACCTGAAAACAGGTAGTGGGAGTCCTGCAGTTTTGTTCTTAAATATTATTTTGGCCCCTCTAGGTCTTTTGTGTTTCCATATAAACTTTAGAATGAGCTTGTCAGTTTCTACCAAATAAGCCCGTTAGAATTTGGATTGATATTGTTTTTCATTTATAAATCAGTTTGGGAAGAATTGACAACGGAGTTTCTGTCTGTGACAATGGGATCTCTCTCAGTTTATCTAGGTTTTCCTTAATTTCTCCTAGAAAAGGCCATTAGTGTGCAGTGTGTAGTTCTGCATATTTTTTATTGAATGTGTCCCTTCAGTGTTTCATTTTTTTGTTGTTGCTATTATAAATGGAATGGCTTTCTTAATTTTTATTTTCTGTTGGTCATTGTTGATATATAGAAACACAATGGACTTTTTATATTGTCCTTGCTCAACTCACTTATTATTCGAGGAGCTTTTTAATGGGATTTTCTATATAGATAATCATGTTGTCTATAAATACAGTTTGACATCTTCCTTTCCAGTTTTTATACCTTTTATTTAAATTTCTTGCCTTATTTTTCTGCCTGGGACTGCCTATGCAATTGTTAAGAATGTATATCATTGTCTCCCCCCACCCCCCCATAATGGAAGGATTATATTTCACTGATGAATATATTGTTTGCTGTAGATTTTTAAGGCAGGTACTTTATATTAAAGAAAATTCCATCTTTCCTTAGCTTACTATGACTTTTTTATCATGAATAATGGATAAGTGTAATCAAATGCTTTTTTACATCTATGGAGGTAAAATTTTTTTTTTACTTTAATGAATAATGTGCTGAATTACATTGACTGATTTTTTTTAATGTTTCTTTATTTTGAGGGGTGGGGCATGGAGAGAGAGAGAAAAGCCCAAGAAGGTTCTGCACTGTCAGCACAGAGCCTGGCTCAATGCTAGATCTCATGAACCTGTGAGATCATGACCTGAACCAAAATCAAAAGTCGAACACTTAACTGACTAAACCACCCAGGTGTCCCATTGATTGACTTTGTTATAGAGATCTGAAAATGTCACACCATTATTGTGTTCTTGGAGTAAACTCAACTTGGTCATAATGTATTGTGTATTTTTATGTATCACTGTATTGGATTTGCTAACTATTTTTCGTAGTTTTGCAACCATGCTCATGAGAGTTATTGGTCTGAAGTTTTCCTTTCTTGCAATATCCTTGTCAGGTTTTGGATTTCATCCTAGCCTTGTAACACAAGTTGGGAAGTATTCCATCTTTTTGTGTTCTCTGGAAGAGGGTTTGTATTTTTTTTTCAACACTGTTGTTATTGGCTCTTTAAACATTTGAGCACAAATGAAGTCATCTAGCCTAGCACTTTCTCTGTAGGGTGGTTTTTAACTGTGGAGTTAGTTTCTTTAATAGATATGTAAGTATTCAGATTTTCTATTTCTTCTTATGTCAGTTCTGGTAAGTCATGTTTTTCTTTTTTTTTATTTTTATTTTTATTTATTTTTTTTCAATATATGAAATTTATTGTCAAATTGGTTTCCATACAACATCCAGTGCTCATCCCAAAAGGTGCCCTCCTCAATACCCATCACCCACCCTCCCCTCCCTCCCACCCCCCCATCAACCCTCAGTTTGTTCTCAGTTTTTAAGAGTCTCTTATGCTTTGGCTCTCTCCCACTCTAACCTCTTTTTTTTTTTTTTTCCTTCCTCTCCCCCATGGCTTTCTGTTAAGTTTCTCAGGATCCACATAAGAGTGAAAACATATGGTATCTGTCTTTCTGTGTATGGTTTATTTCACTTAGCATCACACTCTCCAGTTCCATCCACGTTGCTACAAAGGGCCATATTTCATTCTTTCTCATTGCCATGTAGTACTCCATTGTGTATATAAACCACAATTTCTTTATCCATTCATCAGTTGATGGACATTTAGGCTCTTTCCATAATTTAGCTATTGTTGAGAGTGCTGCTATAAACATTGGGGTACAAGTGCCCCTATGCATCAACACTCCTGTATCCCTTGGGTAAATTCCTAGCAGTGCTATTGCTGGGTAAGTCATGTTTTTCAATGATTTATCCATTTTATCTAAAATTTCAAACTTATTGTCATAAGATCGTTTGTATAATAGCTTCCTTGAATACTCTGTAGGGCTTTTCATCCTCAATATTGGTTATTTGTGTTTTCTGTCTCTTTTTTGTTAATCATTCTTCTTAGAAATCATCAATGTTATGTCTTTTAAAACACCCAAATTTTTGCTTCATTAATTTTCTATTTTATTTCTGCTTTATTTTTATTGTCTCTTGTAATCTATTCTTATCTTGATTATTTTCTTCCTTTTAGTTTCTTTAGGTTCAGTCAGTGGTTCTTTTTCTAACTTCTTGAAATTGATCATAGGGCATCAACTCTCAACTTTTCTTTTGCACAGTGTGTGCATTTAAAGCTCTAAATTTCCCTCAAATCACTACTTTAGCTACATCCTAGTTTATGTTGTTATGCCATATTCTTATCCCATCAGCTTAAATTTATGTTTATTTCTTCTTTGGTCTGGAGGTTCTCAGAAAAGTTCTAATCGTGTTGAGATTTTGTAGTTATATTTTATATTATTGATTTTTAGCTCAATCTCACTATGTCAGAAGACATACTTTGATGACCTTAGTCCTTTGAAATTTGTCGATACTTTCTATGTTCACGAACCCAGGAGCCCCTGGATCCTGTACTTTAGAGATTTTTATGGAGGCTTTTTCACATAGGCATGATTGACTATTAATTTATTTTCCAGTCCCTTCCCTGTCTCTGGAGGATCAGGGGTAGAACTGTAAGTTCCAAGCTCTGGTCACAGCTTGGTCTCTCTAATGACCAGCCATCCTCCAGGAGCTCACCAAGAGTCACCTCATTAGAACAAAAGGTGCTCCTATCACCAGAAGTTTCAAGGGACTTAGAAACTACTCAGGAATGACAACAGTTTCGGGAGCTCTGTGTCAGGAACTGGAGTCAAAGACCAGATATGGGTGGGAATGGGGGACAGAGACCACATTATGTATTTCTTCTTAGCTCACACTATCCTATATTAAATAGCCAATTATCTTTTAAAGAAATTAAATTTACCATTCCAGAAATGGCTCTTCAAAGAGCCATTCTAAGCCATTCGTGGGTCTTCATTCCATGTGCTATATTCCTTCTGCTACAGAACTTCTTTTAACATTTTTTAATTGTATATCTTCTAACAACAAATTATCCTAGCTTTTCTTTTTCTGGAAAAAAAAAAAGCCTTTATTTTTTTCTTCATTTTGAATGGATCATTTCACTGGATATAAAATTACAAATTGACAGACTTTTCTTTCAACATTTTAATGATCTTTCATTGTCTCTTAGTCTATTTAGATTCCAATGAGATGCCCATGGACATTCTTAACTTAGTTTCTCTGTGGGTAATATATCAGTTTTCTTTGTCTGCTTTTAAGATTTTATCTGTATCTCTGGTTTTCAGCAATTTTATTAGCATGAGCCTTGCTATGATTTTCTTTATGTTGACCTTGCTTATGGTTTATTGAGCTTCTTGGAACTGTGGATTTACAACTTGCATTAAGTTTGTGTGGTTTTCAACAATATTACATCAATGACTTTTTCCATTTCTATCTCCCGCTATCTCCTTCTGGCACTCCATCCATATGTATTTTAGACCCCTTAATATTATCTCACAGATCACTGAGTTTCAGTTTTTCAGTCTGTTTTTTCCTCTGTGTTTCATTTTGGACGGTTTCTACTGCTGTAATTTAATTTCACCATTTTCCTCTGCAATATTTAACCTACTATTAAGCGAATCCAGTGAAAGTTTCATTTTAGATTTTATATTTTTCATCTTTTTAAAAACAGTTTATTTATTTTGAGAGAGAACACAAGTGGGGGAGGGGCAGAAAGAGAGGGGGACAGAGGATCTGAACCAGGCTCTGTGCTGACAGCAGAGAGCCCAATGTGGGGCTCAAACTCACAAACCATGAGATCGTGACCTCAGCCAAGGTCAGACACTTAACCAACTGAGCCACCCGGGCACCCCTGTATTTTTCATCGTTGTAGGTTCCATTTGGTTCGTTTTTCTATATTTTTTACTTCCTCATTCTACTCATGCTGTCTTTTTAAATTCTTGAGCGCATTTATAATAGCTGTTTTTAAATCCTTGTCTGCTAATTCCATTTATTTCTGAGTCTGCTTTTGTTAACTAATTTTTCTCTTGATGATCAGCTTATTGTCCTGCTCTTGTACATATACTTCCTGGCTGCTAGATATTGTGACTATTACATTGTAGAGTGTCTAGACTTTGTTTCTTCACTTAAAGAATGTTAAATAGGCAGTAAAAATATTTGGTAGGTGGTAGTGTAACTTGAAGATCAAGTTGTTTCTTTCAAGGTTGTTTTTTGTAAGCTTGTTTGGGTGAGTTTATAATAACCTTTACTCTAGGGCTAATTTATCCCTGTTACTAAAGTATGACTCTTCTGTGGCCTCTACTCTAATGCCACTAAAGTTTTTTCTACCCTTGCTGGGTGGAACTTGAGTATTTCCCAATCCTGTAAAAAGCTTTAGAGATTATTTAGCCTATAATTCCCAGCAGTTATTGGCCCAGCCTCATGCAGTTTCTCTCTATGGATCTAAAGTTTATTATTAAGCAATAGACTCAAGGAGACTTCTGTGCTTGTTCCTGAAGTGCCTTTTCTGCATAGCTCTCTACGGTTGTCTCCCCCACACATTCCAGCTGCCTCGACTCACTCAAACTCTGGTCTCTGTCTTTTCAACTCAGTGAACCTGCTATGCACTGTTTAGGCTCTTCCTACCTGCACAGTGGTCTGGAAAGTGCCTCTAGGCAGGGAGGTACTGTGATTGTACGGCTTCATTTGCTTCTGTTCTTACCTTTATCACAGTCCTGCGCTGTCTGTTGTCCAATGTCTGGAAATAGCTGCTTCACATATCTTGACCCGACTTTCAGTGCTTTGCAGTTGGCGATCAATCCCAGAATCAGCCCCTCCATTATAGAGTGAGCAATGCTGCCAGGTTTTGTTAACTTTGCCCTGGAAAAGTTAACTCCTGGAGTCAATGGTTCTGTGGTAGAAGTGGGGGAAGAGATTTAGAGGCAACTATATAACTTTTTTTTTAAATGTTTGTTTATTTTGAGAGAGAGAGAGAGAGAGAGAGAGAGAGAGAGACAGACCCACATTCTTGACAGTCATTATGAGCATGTAAATCCCTGGAGAGGAAGGAGCCCATGTCTTTAGTCTTGGTATTTCCAGCAGTGTAGCTTAGCGCTGTTCCTGCATAGTACCATGTTTATTGGTTTTGTCAAGCTCAGCTGTTGAGTTGAACATGTCATGGATAACATGTGGCTTACTCCTCCTCACGTAATAAACATATATTGGGCACCTATTATGACCTAGATCCTATGGTAGGAATAGAGTCGTCCAGAGGATTGAGTCCCAGTTCCTGGCTTTGGGAGCTCAGCCGAGTGGAGTCAGTGAAGCAGACAGGCATTTGTAGTACAGGATGATGAATGCTTTGATAGGCATATGTCCAGAGGACTCTGACGGCACACAAGGAGGAACCTGGCCCTGTGCAAAGTTTGGAGGTCGCAAAGGTGACCATAGAACTTTACATAACATTTGCCAGAAGTTTAAGAAATGCGTTACATTGAGAAATATTTTCCTCTCAATTTCAAAAGAAAACCCAATGGCCCTATAACATTTAGTTTTGAAAGTTTCTACTTTAGGCTACAATAGTTCTATAAAATGAAGGCTAATCAGGCAGTTTTGTTAATATTGCGGTATCGTTGATTTGGATCGACGATCATGATGAGGCAGAGTTGCTGCCATTGCTGACGATGACGACAAGATTTATTTAGGCACCGCTAATGAACCAGGCACTGGGTCAGGCTCTTTTCCTTGATTACCTTTACTCATCCACTACAGTGCTGCAGGTTAGAAGTTGTGAGTTCCAGACGCTCAGGGAGGTGAAGTTAGGTCCTCAGGCTCCCACCCTCAGAAGTGAATACCCCGTGACTACTTTACTCAGGGGTAGTTGAGTGGCTGGAACTGGAGGACAATCTGAGCTCACCACTAAGGGTGCCTCCTTCCGTTACTATGACGTCCTCTGAAACTCTCTTTACCTGAGCTCTCGCATCTGGCAAACTGAAATGGAAAACAGTGAACTCCTTCCCCAGAGAGTCTGTGCTGTTGTATAGATGGTTTGCATTATTTTGCTTTGAATAACAGCATATGTAAATGTGCTCCTGGTGGTTAAAATTAGCCTTGTTTTTTTGTTTGTTCGTTTTTTGTTTTTTTAAACGTGGCCTCTTCCACTGGGGTAAGTATTTGAAAATTATGGGGAGGAAAGGACAGGCTGGAGAGAATGCTAGTCACATGGAATTGCTTCTCCTTCCCCCTCCCCACCCAACACATACTTCTATTCAGACAGAAGCTGCCACGGCAGGGTAAAGATTCCTACATTTCCCAGCACGGAGTCCTCGCTGGTTCTGAGAGTCAGTGTCCAGAGTGGGTGCATGCAGACAGACATTACTATCAACTCTGCATCAGGATGTGCAAGGGCAGACGTTCTCGCTGAGAAGAATAAAAGCCTCCTGTGGCACCTGGAAGACTTCACCACACACGGTCCCCAGCCAGATCACAAAGAGATTAGTGAACACGGGGCCCTTTGCCGCCTCTCACCATCCACCTCTTGTTCAGAGATTCGCATATCTCCTCGCCTTCAGCTCTCCCGTGGGCCCTGCATTGTTGCGCCCTCCCTATCTTACAGTGCCTTTCCTGGCATTTGAATCATCACTTCGATGATGTGATAATATCTGCAAGTTGGGAAAATAAAAGTGGCATTTGTTTAGCCATAATTAATGAAATATTTATGTTGCATGAGACTATGTGATAAAACCTTAGGCTTAGAGTCCTTTTGCTTCTGATTACATTTGGGATTTTTTTTTTTTCTATGACCAGACATTCTGACGCCAGCTCTTTTACACTGAGCAGATGTCATGTAGTAAAAATGGGTGCCAGATGCTGTGAGCCACAGAAGGGCGATTTGTTTAAGAGCTGGCTCCGACTTTTTTGCATTCAATTACTCTGCAGAACGAACCTTACACGAGCATTTAGGTAACTCAGCTAACTTCAGACAAGGATTTTAATAATAGATTTCATCTCTGAATGCATTCTAAGCAACACACCACATAAATGGTGTTTAAGGAATTAATTGATTTCTGCATAATACCTTTTTTTTTTTTTAATATGAAAGAGCTGCAAAGCTCTTGGCAGGGACCCAGAAATGTAATTAACGTGGAGGGCCAAATTTCCAGTTGCCCTTAGGTACTGCCTCCTCCTGCTCACGGCAGGTGCAGCGAGGGAAGGGCAGGGAGGAAGGGGGTGAGGGGAAGAAGGGAGGAGGGAGAAGCAGCTTTGGGTTGGGAAGCAGCAAAGAAGCTGAGAGTTCAGTGAGTTCTTCTGTTCCCATTTCAGGTCCCAAACACACCCCTATCCGAGTGCAGGTGACAGGGGCCGCCTCTTCTACCTCTTCCACCGGCTCCTCCTCTGGAGACGAAGAGTTTCATCCCCAGCCTTCGCTGCAGTCAAAGGTAACAAAACTTGGCAAACTAAGAAGGGCCTTTGGCTTATGGGGGCCACTCACCATCTCGATTCCAGACCCAATGTGGTCTCCAGCTGCAGTGGTTTCGTTAGAGGATCGCGTTTCCTTGCATCTGACAGCAACCGCTTTTTACCTGGAACACCCCAAGAATTATCTTTTCTTTTTTTAATTTTAACTTTTAGGAGCTTGCCTTTCTTAGAGACTCCAGCTGGCAAAAAAAAAAAAAAACAGACATATTTACTTAAAATCATTTGGTGACTGCAGCTCTTAAAGTGGGTTTAATATGTGGTCCAACAAGCAAACCATCGAAAAAATTACAACAAGCAGATGCATATTTCCCTGGGGGAAACACAGCTTCATTTAAGAAGCACTAGAGGCAGATTGCATGGAAAATGTTATGTTGATTCTAATCAGAAATATGAAATGGACCATGCAGTTGCATGTCGACATGGATCTCCAAGGGTCCCTGCTGTGGAAGGGGCTAGCTGCGTGCCGGCTGGGGACATGGCCGTCCTTCTCTTTGCTTAATGAACAGATTTCTGGGAAACACTTTAAACAATTCCCATACTCATAGATTTAGAAGCACAGGCATGGCTATAGGTCCTTAAATGTGTCTGTATGTCACATACGTGAAGACACATCCCACGACCAAATCTCACTGTTCTTTGCTTTATCCACTGGGGCTGGCGCCTTCTCCCCGGGGCTGGCGCATGAATGGTTGGACCTAAGGTGCTTTCCAGGAGAACAGAGAAGCAGTTCACTGTACTAACAGTGTTTATTTTTTGGAGCGGTGGGGATCTGAGGAGAAAGGGAGAGAACCACATTTATTTACTTAGACTCAACTTTTCCATATCTGGCATTAGGAGCTTTGGCATCATCTGAAGTCACTCAGGGGTTCCAGCCCCTCCATGGCCCAGCTTAGAGCAAGTCAGGAGGGGAGCCAGGACAGGACATGAGTGGGGTGAGGGGAAGAGAGGGAGAGACAGAGGGGAAGAAGGTGAGAGGGAGTGGGGGAGGGAATGCAAAGGAGAGAGAATATGTAGGGCTTTCTCCTTTCTAACTCGGGGCATCTCTGATTAGTTCAGTACTCAACACAAATGAATTTGGTGTTATGTTGATTCCTGCGGTTTCTTTACTGTCCCTCTCTCATCGCTTTAAGCGGCCCTGAGTTAAGTCTGTATTCAAGTGAATACAGACATTCATCAGCCGTTCTAACAGCCATTCCAGCACTCACGGAGAACAGAAGAATGGAATGGTCCAAACGCATCGAATAGCAAGACCATGAGATCCCGGGCAAGCCTTGCAAGTAGCTCCTTGTCCTCCTGCTGGCCCAGAACAGAGCCTGTCAGCACTTAAGCCTACACTGTGGAAAAGCTTGCCTGCTTCACCTGGCTTCTGACCACTCTTACAGGGAGGGAAGGCGGCCAAAAGGTTCTTTACTACTTCCCAAGGGCTCACGCTGAAGGAACAAGGGTTTCCCCCTCCGCTCTGGTTTCTTTATCTCTTCTCTCCCACACAGGTGTGTCCCTGGCCACTTGGCACGGAGCCCACGTCAGCTCAAATGAAACTTTGCACAGGAAACTGGACACGGGATGTGCACACTCCACCCCTTCTCTTTCCTTCGGCCCTCCCCTCCCCCTGTCCTCCCAGACCCATGCCTGGACCTGGGAGAGTGGGGCAGGCAGCCGGTCCTTGGTCCTGCCAGACCTCTCCCTTTCTCTGTCCTTTGTCCTTTCCTTCCTCGCCTTTTTAGAAAATATTTTTAAAGTTTATTTATTTTGAGAGAGAGAACAGGGGAGGAGCAGACAGAGGGGGAGCGCGAGAGAGAATCCCAACCAGACCCCACACCGTCAGCACAGAGCCCAATGCGGGGCTCGATCCCACAAACCCGCAAGACCATGACCTGAGCTGAAATCAAGAGTCAGACACTCAACCGACTGAGTCACCCAAGCACCCTGCCCCAAGCTTCTTTTTCCTTTTCTCTCTGTGCTGTCATTGCCACTATTGAGGATATAAGGACTGTGCCTGGCACATCAGATGGCTATATGAGCATTTGTTAATAAATCATCCTTCTTTTCTATGTCAACATGTTTTAATAAAAGACGGTAATGGCTTTCTTTCCTTCTCCAGGTTCTGTTTTGCTAACTCTTGATAAAACAGTAAGGGTTTGGCTCCGCTGCTTGGAAAGTGTTAAGAAGCTGTCAAGGCATCCCCCCCCCACCCTGAAATTATATTAAATGATCTTAATTTAGGGGGGGGGGAGCTTTGACATTTCTCTAAGGCAGGGGTCTTCGATGTCCCTGCACATTATTGGGCACAGGAAAAGCAGTATAGACCAGATGAAAATGTGGATATTGGATTCAGGCTCCCTGGGCTTAACTCCTGGCTCTACCAATTACTAATTGTGCCATCTTGGGCAAGTTACTTAACTCCAAGATTTGATTGCCTTATCCATAATGTAAGTGTAATTTGAGGAATAAGAGATATGTGAAATAATTAGTATAATACCTGCCACATAGCACTTAGGACGTGCTGGGATTTACTATGTAAATTAATATAATGGAAGCTCCAGAGATACTTGTGAGTCTTTGTATAGGTCGAGTTAGACAATCTCTGGATAACACCTACCAGTGATCTCTACCTTGCCCCTCCACCCTACCCTTTCCAGAAAGGTCCTGGCTGCTTAATGGTGAGGTTCCCCCCATCCCAGTGGCCCAGACCCTCTGTTCAGACTGATGGACAGTAAATCTGGAAGCTATCTCGTAGAAATAGAGATGATCTGATATGGAATAAGTTTGAGTTCTGAGAGCTAAAATTTCCTTCCAAGGATGAAGAGGAAGATCCTAGATCCTAAGGAGAATTCTAGAAAAAGGAAATTTCATCATAAATGTTTTCACTGATGATCTGTAGACACTCTGAGCCTCAAAGCTGGCTGTCCTGAGGAGTGTGATGTTCCATGTCCATAGAATGGGTGACTGAATAACCAGGATCCACGTGGCCCTGGAAGCACACACGCTTTTTAGGCATAATCCCTGACCTCTGTCGTGGAACTGGATTCCTCTGGCAGTTTCTGGGGCCTGTTAGGTCTATTCTTCCCTTGTGGATTTATAATCCCTTTCAGGGGCAAACATTCAGTTCAACCTGAATGCCCAGGCACCAGGCTAGCTGTAATAAATTTTTAATTCCATATTTGTTTCTGCCAGCATTCAAAAGAAATAGTTAGCATGCTCTAACCTTTATCCTAATATGTAGAAAGTAGATGAGTATGCTCAGAGAAGACGAACTCATAGTGAAACTAGTCCAGTTTAAACATTTACTTTGTGTGTATAGGATATGTATGTATATCCATATACATATATATGTGTGTGTTATATATACAGGCACACATGTATGAAAAATGCATTGATTTTAGTAAATTATAATCATGCCAATTTATAAGATGATAATCTAATAGCCATGCCACTGAATAATAAAAATCATGGTTGGGATGAGCACTGGGTGTTGTATGGAAACCAATTTGACAGTAGATTACATATAAAATAAATTAATAAAATAAAACAAAATAAAAATCATGGTATTTACTGAGTACTTATCCCATATCTTTTTAAAGACATTCTCTCAATTAATTCTTTTTTGTTTGTTCGTTTATTTTTGAAGAGGGCGTGAGTCGGGGAGGGGCAGAGAGAGAGGGAGAGAGCAGGCTCCATTCCATCATCACAGAGCCTAACACAGGGCTCGAGCCCGTGAACTGTGAGATCATGACCTGAACCGAAGTCAAGAGTCAGATACTCAACTGACTGAGCCAGCCAGGCACCTCCCTCCATTAATTCTTATAACGTCCCCACCAGGTGGGCACTAAATCATTTCCTTCGCTCTGAAGAGGGCACTGAAGTTCAGAAAGTTGTGTGCCATGCTGAAACTTACACAGCTCAGCTGGGATTTGATGCCAGCTTTGTAGGGTGCCTGGGCTCAGCGCCCAGCCAGCATTCGCTGTTTCCCAACCGAAAGTGTCTCCTCTGCTTTCCAGTACGTGGAGCTGGCCACACCATTACTTCTCCTTCCGCTGGTGTTTAAAACCTAAGAGTGACACCATCAAAATCCAGACATCTATTTTCCGTACATGGATTTTGAGTGCTCTTGATTTTACAAGCCTAGGCACACACAAAACCCAGTGACGTTAATGACATATTTGCACAAGCAAAGTGAAGTGGGGAAGGGAAGCAATCTTCTGCCTGCCTCAATCCAAGAAACACTCGCATTTGGATTATTTAGATACCTTCCTCTATTCCCAGGCCCAATTGGGCAATGTAGACCCAACCTAAGGACTGTTTAAAATTATTAAATGCTTTTCATGGTGTGTGTGTGTGTGTGTGTGTGTGTGTGTGTGTGTGTGTGTGTGTTTCCCTCTCAGGCTCATCCTTCTTGGGCCTGTGGTAGCACCTGTATAGAGTATAATTTTTCTGTTATTCTTTTCCTCAAGGGAGCCAAGTCAATTCTCTATAAAGCCACTCCCACCTACATATGTACATATACACCCCCTCCAACACACACACACACACACACACACACACACACACACACACACACCAGTTTCCCAATCTGGCACCTCCTAGCCTTTAATAATTTTAAAATTATTAAAATGAAGTGAAATTTAAAATTCAGCTTCTTATTCATGCTAGCCTCATTTCAGATATCCAATAGCCACATGTGGCTAGTGGCTTCCATATTTTAGACAGCACAGACATAGATAGTCCATCATTGCTGGAAATTCTATCAGAACATCGTTGTTCTAGAAGCTAAGCAGGGGTTCTGTTGGAAAAAGTAAAAGCCTCTGTCATTATTTTGAAAATTTCAACCCCAGTTTTCTTGAATATATTTTTTCTTCTCTATTTTGTTTTTTCAGGAGAGGGAGACACTTAGAAGAAGGAAGCTGGAGAACGCAATAAAACAAATGGTTAAGCAAGAAGAATTGAAAAGACTTCATAAAGCTCAGGTCAGAATACAAACTTAACATGAGTGAGTGAGCCTGGGGACTGGGACCTGGTAATTGGATTGGGAAGCCCTTTGGGAGTCTGTATTGTATTGGGGGAGATGGGCTGGGGAAAAGGTCAGTCTCTCTTCTCTGAGTGACCAGATTTGTGGCCATTCTAAAAATCCTAACTCAATGCTTGGTTGGACTCTGAGGCCTGGAGAGCCCAGGAGTTGAGCTGGCCCCTCCCAGCTGCCTTTCTATCTGCAAACATGTGTCCTGCAAAGTGAGCCTGGAATGACAGGCGACCCATGGCCTTGGGAACCATCCCAAGCCCTGACTACCACATTGCAGGGACTTAGTTTTGTCCCCTGGGAGGATACAACCTTCCCCTGACTTCCTGACTGTGTCCCTGCTGAACTGACCACTATTAGGAACTGTCTTTACTCCAAGGTTCGTCAAAAACATGAGCATCCAACATTCCAATATAGATTTCCTCATTTGATTGTTAGTTCTAAACATTCCTGCCCAAATTGGTCTGCCCACTTCTGTCACAGACAGCCAAAGGAAGCAGGAAGTCAAGCATTCTCCATCTCCCTGAGGACCCCAGACTTAGCCTTGAAGAACAGTGGGGTTTTAGGACAGAAGGACTTAGAATGACCACTCGTATTCATGCAGTGTACCCTTATATTCCTTTCTGCAGTTATTCCCTCTGGCCATATAGTTCTGTCGAGGAAGGAAGTCACATTCCTTCACCCTTCAGAGTGACTGACAAGGGAGCCACTCCTGTCACCTAGCGGACAGGGAAAGTCCCTACAAAGTCTCTGTCCACTCCCAACTTCTGAAACAGGTTTCCTTGAAACATTGTAACTTTCCCTTGTGAAAACAAGGTAAGTCTCTATGATATGGTTTGGCCGACCCAGCAACCCCCTCCTTGTGTTCTCCTTCCAGACGGTAGGTGGTGATAAGAACCATGACGCCTCTGGAGTCCCCATCTGCTAGCGCTCACAGCAGCCCTTGTTAGTCTCCAAGATCTTCACCCTTGGTTTCCAAACAACAACCGCTGCTGTAGTCTGTTCAGGCAGCCATAACATCACACAAAATACGTGGCCTAAAAAACAGGAATTTATTACTCCTAGTTCTGAAGGCCAGAAGCCCAAGATGGTGGGCCTTCAGGATTGGTTTTTTGTTTGTTTGTTTGTTTGTTTTGTTTTGTTTTGTTTTATCGTAGCCTCTCTTCCTGGCCCAGAGACAGCTGCCTTCCTTCTGTGCCCAGGCAGAGAGGGAGATGTCTCTGGTGTCACTGCCTGTTTGCAGAAGGTCACCAGTGCCAACGGCATTAGGGGTCTTATGATCTCATTTAACCTTAATTCCTTCTTTAAAGGAATACAGTCGCATTGGGGTTAGGGCTTCAGGACATGAATGTGGGAGGACACAATTCAGACTGTAACAACCACAAAGCCAGAAATGCACTAGAGTCAGTCATAAAGTCATTGAAATGCTTCCCTTCCATTAGCGATTCTACGCCACGCCATTGAGAGACGGATTTATAAAAATATAATTGTCTTTAAAAGAGCGGCAGAGGGCACAAAACCACAGGAGTATTACAGAGAGTTCCCGTCTATTTTAGATTTTAGGTTACACCCCGGGACTTAAACACTCTTAGTCCCCGGCAAGAGGAGCCAGGTGGGTACTCAGGCCTGACCCCTGCTCACACCTCTTCACAGGCTCGGAGGCCCTTCCGCGATTGTAGTCTGAATGCAGGGGAGACTGAGAAAATGTGGAGCTCAGGAGGAGTGGGGGTGAGACAGAGCTGCAATGGGGTGGAGGAAGAGGGACACACACCTTCTGCCCGCCCAGACAGCTGCCAGTTCCTTTCATTTACCTGTTCTGCCAGGTGCGAAGTCAGTTCTGCCAAGGGCTGTGCCGTCTCGGCAGCATGCTGCTGGAAAGCAGAGAAAATTGATGGGGGGGGGGGGGGGGGGGAATGTATATGGGCAGAGGCTGTCCCTTGATTTTCCTTCCTAATACAGACAGGAGAGAAATAGCTGGTGGGGACAATAAACGGGTAAAAGCAAACCCAGCCGTGACTCCAGACATTAACTAGGGAGGATGTGAGGTTGTCCCCTAGTGGGATAAACATCTTGGGTCTTGTCTTAATCAGCTGCTAGTAACAGCCTCCATACGCTCCCACGGTAAGAGGCCCCCGGGTGTCAGCCCTGCGGTGCGGTGAAAGAAGGAGTACAATCGATAGCCGAGGACAGGAGTTGGACAAACCGAGCTCGGCGTCTCCTGCTCCAGACAGGCTTCTTGGGAGGTTTCTGCTGGTTCTTGAAAACATGGAAAGCGACCATGCCCTCCATTTGCTCCCAGAGCCTTGTCCTACTCTGAGTAGTAGCTGCCGCTCTGTGTATGCCACGACCGTAGTCAGAGTTCAAGGCTCGGAGAGTCTGGGATGCGTGAGAACCGCCCACCTACCCCAGCATCCTCTGCCTGAGAGCACATCTGTGTGGTTGGCCCGAAGAGGACTGTTCTAATGTCTACTCGGGGGCGGATTGAGCTTACGTCCGGCCTCCTTGCTTTATGTGTTCACTCTAAACGAGGGAAGCATCAAGATCTAGCGATTTGGGAATTCAGAGGTCGTTACCCAAGGAGGGACATTGCAAGGGATAGGGCCTCTTCTGCTTGAAAACTAAGCGGTAGAGTCAGCCCCCTCATGCGACGCTGCACCTCAAGAGTCCCCATGTGACGTGCAATCCTGACATTGCAGGCCATCCAGAGGCAGCTGGAGGAGGTGGAGGAGCGGCAGAGGGCTTCTGAGATCCAAGGCGTGAGGCTGGAGAAGGCGCTGAGGGGGGAAGCAGGTAGGTGGCCCCGCAGATCGGAGAGGCGGGCCTGGGCCGAGAATGGTGCCGGTCTAACCGAGCCGGCCAAACACTGAGACCTCGTCGCTGTTAACGGCACCGTTAACGTGGGCAGGCGGCGCTGAGGTCACAGCTGCTCCACACTTCCAAAAACAAACTCATGGTCCGATTTGAAATTCCTAGGGCACTGGTCAGCTCATGGGCCTTGTCCCTGGGTTTCTGGCCCGTCCGGCCTCCCTTATGCAAGTGTGAATGTTCTTTGCAACCCGGGGGTTATGAGAAACTATTCTGAGATAGTCATGAGAGCTATTTGGGTGTTCAAGCAAAGCGGGGAGCGATTCAAAGCCCGGGCTTGGACTCAAAGTCCTCATCCCTCCCTTTTCTAGCTGTGTACCTTGGGCTGGTCACATTCTAAACTTTTATGAACTTTCGTTTTCTCCTCTAGAATAGGGATATTTGCAGTTTCCTTTAGAACTGATATAAGGATTAAAGAAGAAATTATATATAAAAAATATATATGAAGAGGGGCACCTGGGCAGTTCAGTCAATTAAGCGTTGTACTTTAATTTCGGCTCAGGTCATGATCTCATGGTTTGTGAGATCGAGCCCCACATCAGGCTCCAGGCTGACCGTACAGAGCCTGCTTGGGATTCTCTCTCTCCCCCTTCTCTCTCTGTCCATCCCCTGCTTGCATTTTCTCTTTCTCAAAAAAAAAAAAAAGTTTAAAAATTATATATATGAAGATGATAAACTAACATGTTGCCTGGTATAAGAAATGGTAACTCTCCCACCAATAGCTTCAGACCCTTAGATTCAAACAGAATTCATCTGGTGAAGACCTACCCTGGGGGAGACATGAAGACAGTGGGTCTATAACGATGAGTATAGCACAGTTTCTGCCTTTGAGAAGTTCATGGTCCACTGAAGGATGCAGACATGTAAATAAATAAACAGCAATACAGGAGGACAAGTCCTGTGATAGGAACAAGCGTTCGGGGAGGGGGGCATGGGAACACGATCACAGGCTTCCTAACTGATCTTGGGGAGAAGGGCATTCAGGCTAATCATCTGGAAGGGGCAATCCATTACGATGAGACCCAGAGGAGGAATAAGAGTTAACCAGTGAGGTGAGGAGATTGTTCTAGAAGAGGAACATTGCTCCAGGAGACGTGAAGTGCCTCAATCAATAAGGAGACAGCGAAGGAGTCCAAGGTGAGGGATGACTTAAAGACCCCTACATTTTTTGGAAGCCACCCCAGCACCAGTTTTCAGCTAGTGAATTGGAGAGGCCCTTAGAGTTAGTGGGGGGGGGGGTGATATCGTCTCCTTCGTTTGGGGGGATGATGTCTTTAGCCTTCTGCATTTCGGGTATAGCCAGACACTGAAAACATATCTCTGCATGCAGTCGTGTAAACAACATCTTACTTGTTAAACAACATGGCGGAAGTTTAGGCTTTCAGTTCTCTTAAAAGTTCAGCTGTTTGAGAGCGATGGTATCAGCAGGGGCAGACCCAGATTTTGTGAGGCCTGAAGTTTGTGCACAGTCACGCAGGCAAAATTATGAGGGCTGCTCCCACAGCTTTGCGAGGGCTCAGCCAAGCGAGGGTCCCTGCAGTGCAAGCGTTAGCACTTGCGTGCGTGGTTAGCTTGTTTCTGAGTCACAGGGAAACGCTGGAGTCTGACTTTATCCCTCTGAGCCCGGTTTACGAAGTGGGAGTGATCATCAGACCTGTTTCTTGGATTTGTGGCAAGGATGGGCTAAAACAGTTTATGAGGAAATCCTAGCACAGGACAGATGATCAGTAAGTATTTGTTCCTTTTCTTTCTAAAACACACTGGGCATTTCCTTGCAATGCACACATCCACCCATCAGGAATAGACTTCATGACACAAATAATAACTGTTTCTTGCTTGCAGTGAGAGGCACTGCCTGTCTCTACGGCTGTTATGGGGACTTGGAGTAAAATGAATTGCCCTTGTTTGACATACCGCCACATTCCCCGTCAAGAAGGCTCTGCGCCGCTCTTTGGGAATCCACAGATTTCAGCAAGAGCCTTAGAAATGAAAAAGATAAACCAAGAAAGCTAGAGCATGTTTCAGTTTGCTAGGGAGGCAGGGTGGCATGGTGGGGGAAAGAGAATTATAGGCATCAAAAAGCCCGTGTTCAAATTCTGCTCTGTTGCATTTACGCTGTGTGGCCTTGGGAGAATCACTTAACCTCTCATGCTGCAGATTCCTTATGCCAAAAATGGAGCTAATAATCCTCACACTCCCAGGTCATTCAGGGCATTGGTGGGCAAATTGCCTCTGAGAGTTTCTACCACACTGCAGGCATTCAACGGATGCGACCCGATGTCATTTTTACAAAGTATTCTTAAGTATCCATATACACACATACACTGTTAAAGAATTGACTCGCTCGGGACACCTGAGTGGCTCAATCTGGTTAAGCATCCGACTTCAGCTCAGGTCATAATCTCACGCTGGTCTGTGAGTTCAAGCCCCACGTCAAGCTCTGTGCTGATAGCTCAGAGCCTGGAGCCTGCTTCAGATTCTGTGTCTCCCTCTGTCCCTGCCCCTCCCCCACTCACACTCTGTCTCTCTCTGTCTCTGAAAAATGAATAGACATTAAACATTTTTTTTAATTATTAAAACAACAACAAAAAAGAATTGACTCATCTTTACTGCTTGAGATTTAAATTCTAGAAACCAAATTTTCATGGCTTCTGAAAATCTCCCTCTCCCTGAAGCTTGAAGAGAGGCGATTTTGAACTATCAGCCGAAGAAAGTCAACTTGTGGTGTTTTCAAAGGTGTGTCAGCCCAGCCAGAAGATAGATTCCCTTCATTCCCTTTACATCCTTAGTAATTGAATTCCCCTGTTCAGTTTATGGGCCTTTTCCCCCTTGATTGTCCTTGTGTGGGTGACAGATACAGATCAACACGGGGCTGGAGGCTGGAAGAGTTAAGTCGAGGAGAGTGGCCCCGAAGGAAACCACATGGAAGATGTGCAAACCAGGCATCAAAATTAATACACTCTAACTTGTAATAACATTTGTGCAGTAATAATATTCCTTTGCAGTTTAATATTCTATTCAGCCCCTTTAAGAGATTGCCCTGGTGCTTAATGAATGACCAATGCTTATTAGGTTAAGTTGTATTTGAGCTGGCCTGTGCTGCTCTGGTTCAAGTGATTTAATGGGAATTATTTAATAGGTATTATTAGGATAATTAGAAAATGATCACAGTTAGGCAATAATATTGAGCTATGAAGGTTGTGAATAACCAAATTTAGAGACAGGCCTGAAAACATGAGTAGTCTGTGACAGTAATGCAAGGCTCCTCTAATAATTACGTGCGCCAGCCTGAAAGGCTCTTTTGTTCCTAGGAGTTATTCATTAGGCGGGCATTGAATTAGAGGAACATGCGGGGGTGCAGGACGGAGGGCAGTGATGGCTGATGAGCAAAATGAAGCTTTGATGAGCTCCTAATTGTCGTGACAACAATTCCTTCTTTCTTTCTTCCCAACAGTCAGAAATAAGCTCCCCCACCCGCGGGAAGGGTTGTTCCCCATTTTGTTTTCAAGGAAGGGGAAACAAAGAAAAACGAAAATCCAACAATCCACCCTAGATGGCAAGTCATGATGTCCTGTAGGGTGTGTGTTGGGAGGTGGGGAGAAGTGTTATGGATGGATGTCCTTGAGGCGTGGATTCCCCTGGTGGTCCTAGGTGCCCAGAGTAAAGGACCAGGATATGCAGGGGCCTGATTGCCCTGGGCTCCACCCCCTATGAGGAAAACAAGCCAAGCATTGCCAGCCCCTTAGATTCTTCTTGGTCAAGGCACCGTTACCTACTGATTGGTTATCAATGAGGTGGTCCCTGTTAAGTGCTAAGGCTATGGAATTTCCCAATTTTGCAGGAGACCACCATTCAGATTTAGATGGTGTGGATAACAGAATCTGTGCTTTCTTTCAACGCCTGGAGGCAGGTGAAATCTGATGAAAACTTGAGAGCAGCTTGGAGGGAGGAAAGATTTGTCCCTAGGGGAGGTATATGGGAATTAACTTTGCCCTCACAGTGTTACCAACTTTTGGGGAAGGTTTACCAGCTGGTTGTCTTCATGGAGCTTCTTGCTTTTTTTTTTTTTTTTTTTTTAAGAGCCAGATGGCTTCCCTTCACAAAGATGGAGTTTACAAAGAAATAGCCGGATGTGTGAGGCTGCCAGTAGGTGGCAGCAGGAGCACACGTTATGACAAGAGAGATGGCAACGAAAACCTAGCCAGGAAGAGGGAAGTAGTTTGGCTTGCACTCTGTGGTTTTTATCTTGGCTGCTGCTGAGGAACAGAAGGAATAATACTTTCCTTGAAAATATAACAATGAGGTGTCCTTAAAAGAACACAGACACTGGAATCAGACACTTGTGAGTTTGAAGCCCGATGCCGTTCGTAGAAAATGGCCAAGAGTTAACAAGAGTCCCAAGCCGACGGCTAAGCAAGCAAGGAATTTGGATGGGTTTGCCACAAGTCTATGTGCCGCAAGTGAACAGTGAAATCCAGTCCATCAGAGCACGGGAGTGTTTTGCTCACAGCCCGGCAAACGGCAGGAAGGCAGCATGGTACAAGTTGCCCCGGACCCAAGTGTCACAGAGTGACCTGCTAGGCCTAGATGGTAGCTGTGTACCCAGTGGACTGTGCCACGGCTCAGGAGCTCAGGGCAAGGTACATGGCAGCCTTTACAGAAAGCACTGAGCACGCCAGCCCCTTTCCCTGGAAGCAAGAAGTTGTGTAGCAGTCATGCTGTGGTATCCTGACCTACTTCTCAGAATCGCCTACTTGGCTGGTTCCAGGAATGTCTCAGGGCTGGAGGATGGTTAGGCCTTGTAGTATGGCACTCCCAGCCAAGACATGCCGGGATGCTCGGGGTCGACTGCCTATTGCCTTACTCAGCAAATAAAAATCATCCACTTATTGCAGTGTTCATCTCTGCTTCTGGCCTCCGTGGCCACTCTGTAGAAAGTGAGTGGCCTTACAACAAAGATGGGCCCACTGAGGGTGAGACTGAGGTTCTCTTCCTGAAGAAGCCTTGGGTCCACTGCATGGATTCCAGGGGCATGGAGGTCTCAGAGTTATGTGCCCTAGAGCATTGCCTTACACACAAAAATTACCATGAGAGCAGCAAGAAATGCATTTTATATCACAAATTGGTACATGTAAATATATAACTGAAAAATTCATCAGGAAATAATACTGAATTTTGCTATATATAAAAGACTAGTACTTTCCATTCTATCTTATTTTTAGTGCTTATTCTGACCCATAAAGTTAATTTTGCAAGCCTCAGATTAAAAAAAAATCACGGTCATAATGATTTTACCTGGAAAAACATTTGAAACTAGATTACCAAATGGCCGACTCGGCCAGATGCAGAATGCAGTTCCCAAGAAGCACGGAGCAGCAGAACTGTGGACTAGATACTACAAAAGCCCGTTCACTACAACAAGTATACTTTCAAAAACATTGCCAGGCTCTCTCAAGTAAGTGAGGTAAACCTCTCCGGGCCAAGAAGGACAAGGATGAGAAGAAGAAAAGTATGCTGAAACTTCCATGTGCCAGGAAGGGAGGAAGCATCAAAAAGAAATCCAGGGTTGCCTTGAGGATAAATATCAGTGGTTTTAATGGCTAAGCCTTGGGACTAAAGAAAAGTAGGGAAACTAACCTCAAAGTATCCTGCATTGTGCCAGTTCCTTTAACTCCCTGGAAAACAAGGATAGATGCTCTGTGAAAGAAACCATGCTTCAGTTTGTGCTCTCAGGCTTCAGACAAATTAAATTCAACAAATCATTAAATGATAATAATAAGTAATCGTCCCAAACACAAGGAAGTAAGCCACTAAGAATGGCAAAAACAAGTTTCAATGGCCGAGAACTTCCACTGTATTAATTATTATATACAGAATATACTATGTCTATATGTCAAACATTTACAGAAATAGATTGCACATAAAAATGAGCAAGCAGGGGCGCCTGGGTGGCGCAGTCGGTTAAGCGTCCTACTTCAGCCAGGTCACGATCTCACGGTCCGGGAGTTCGAGCCCCGCGTCAGGTCTGGGCTGATGGCTCAGAGCCTGGAGCCTGTTTCCGATTCTGTGTCTCCCTCTCTCTCTGCCCCTCTCCCGTTCATGCTCTGTCTCTCTCTGTCCCAAAAATAAATAAACGTTGAAAAAAAAATTAAAAAAAAAATGAGCAAGCAAAAACAAAAAAACACTACCAAAGTGAACAGACAACACCACCTCCAGCTTGACCAACCGTAAGCGCAAACTTAACATCATAAGCTTCCTGCTGTGATGTACCGAGAAAGACGCATCATCACTTATGCAGCAGAAATGCTCAACCTGAATTTAATAATAAGAATAAAATCCGACAATTGCAGAGTAAGAGACAATCTGCAAAATAACTGGCAAATGTCAATGCCATAAAAAAGGGGAGGGGTGGAATCTAGGAACTGTTCTAGATAAAAGGAGACTAAAGGAACATAACAACTAAATATAATGCTTAATCCTTTAGGTTTAATTTTTGTCAAATAAAAAGTTGAGGGGAAAATGGCTAGGCTTTTTTTTTTTTTTAAATAATGAAATGAAGAGCCTGGAAATGAAAAATGCATTCATTGAAATTAAAAACTCGATGAATGTACTAAATAGCAGTTTGGACACAGCAGTAGAGAGAATTAGTGAATTGGACAATATATCTGAGGAAATGAACCAGAATGCAGCACAGAGAGAGAAAGAGATGGAAAATATAAAGGCGTAGTTTGTAGCCATAGAAAATAAAATGAGAAGATTTGGTATATGTTCAATTGGAGTCCTGGAAGGAGAGAACAGAGAAAACTGAAGTTGTGTATCATTTGGAGAGGTAATGGATGAGACATGATAGCAAAGCATTTAGAAAGGGTCTGGGGCCCAACAAGTGGTTTATAAGTGTTAGCTTTCTTTTTTCCCAAATGAGTGAAAGACATGAATCTACAGAGATTCCAGGATACAGAAATCAGGATAAATTTGAAATATGCCCACCCTTACTTCGCACAATGAGTGAAAATGTAGAACATTGAGGACAGAGATGATCTTAAAGTGGACAAAGAGTAAAGATAAGTCACCTTAAAAGGGAACAAAATTTTTACTAACAGCCCTGTTCTCAAAAGCAGTAATGGGTGTTACAAAACAGGGAAGTAATAGTGTCAAACAGCTGAAAAAAATAACTCTCAAGCTAGAATAGTGTACAGAGAAAAAAAGGTATTTCAAGAATAAGTGCACAATAAAGACGTATTAATTTTTTCTCGAATAGAGTTAACAATGTATAAACAAATTCCTATGGGGGGGAAAAGATACACAGAAGGACAATCTATAATATGAAAGAAGAAATAGTGAATAAAAAAATAATAAACACGCAAGTAAATCATTGTCAATATAAAATAATATGGATTTTTATTTTCATGTATTTATTTTTAAAGTTTATTTATTTTGAGAGAGAGAGAGCACAAGTAGGGGAGAGAAAGAGAGACAAATAGAGAGAACCCCAAGCAGGCCCTGTATTGTTAGCATGGAGCCTGAAGCAAAGGCTCGAATTCACGAACCGCAAGATCATGACCTGAGTGGAAACTGAGTGGGATGCGTAACCGACTGAGCCACGCAGGCACCCCCATATGGATTTTTAATATGGATTTTTAAAACATAGAACTGAAGCACTGGACTAAAATAGAGGTTAAGTTTGGAGTTGAATGATTGGAAGTCAAGAGTTCCAGGGCCCTTACGTTGTTTAAAAGAAGGCTAAGATATTAAGTTTAGGCTGTTAAGGTATTAAAAACACCTATTTATGTTTTAAATGTAGTCACCCAAAACAATAGAAGTAAAATGTATAACATCCAAATCTGTGGAGGAAATAAATAAAATTAATATTATTTATATTAATTACATATAGTATAATTATATATATGTATATTAATATTATTTATAATAAATAATAATCAGCCAAACAAAAATCCCAACTCAATTCTAAATAAAAATAAAAGAGTATTCTAAAAAGATAAAAAGCACAAAGTAAGACGTAGACACAAGTCAAAGATGTCAGTAATCATCATGAAAGTTAATGAACAAGACAGTGACATGCTGTTTAGCAAATCTGCATAAAACATTAACACACAAAAAGTTTTAAAGTAAAAGGATGGCAAAATATATGCTAATTAAATGAAGCTGGAGGTCATGCATTGTGTTTAAAATCCTCCATAAAAAAGAATTTAAGAAATGAGAAAAAAACTGGAGGTAATTATATTAAAAGCAGATAAAATAGCCTTTAATACCACAATGATGATTAGGAATAAACAGGGTTGCAGCATAATTTTTAAATGATCAACTTACTAAGAAGATATCACAGTTGTAAATGTGTATGTGTTGACTCTAGCAGGCTCAAAATATATAAAACAAAAAAAATTATAAACTACAGGGAGTAATTTCTGCTACCGTGGCAGGAGATTTTAGTGTATCTTTTAATGATTGTCAAGCAGACAAAATATTAGTACAAATGTGAACAATGTAACTAATAACCTTAATTTAAAAGACATTTATAAAACCCTGTACCTCCATATTGGAGAATAGTATATTCTTCTCAAGCTCACATGTGATTTATAAAAATTAACTCTATTAGTTGATAAATCTCAGAGAACCTAAATTATACAGACCTCTTTCTTTTTAAAAAAATTTTTTTTTCAACGTTTATTTATTTTTGGGACAGAGAGAGACAGAGCATGAACGGGGGAGGGGCAGAGAGAGAGGGAGACACAGAATCGGAAACAGGCTCCAGGCTCTGAGCCATCAGCCCAGAGCCTGACGCGGGGCTCGAACTCCCGGACCGCGAGATCGTGACCTGGCTGAAGTCGGACGCTTAACCGACTGCGCCACCCAGGCGCCCCTAAAAAAAATTTTTTTAATGTTTATTTTTGAGAGGGAGATTGCAAGTGGGGAAGAGATAAATGGAAAGGAGACACAGAATCCCAGGCAGGCTTCAGGCTCTGAGCTGTCAGTACAGAGCCTGACGCAGGGTTCTAACTCATGAACCCCGAGATCATGACCTGAGCTGAAGTCAAACTCCCAACCAACTAAGCCACCCAGGTGCCCCTATACAGACCACATTCTAAAGTACAATGTACTTAACTTATAAGTCAATAGCCAACAAATATTTTTTTTTAAACCATGCATCTAGGAAGTTAAAAGATAAATTTCTCATGGATCAACGAAAAAAATCAAATGGACATTTCTAAAAATACGTGGGAATTTAAAATGTACTAAATATGAAAAGGAAAACAGTAGATCAAAACTCAGAGGTGCAGTGAAAGTGGTGTTGAGAGGTATTGCCCTAAATACTCCTTTTAGAAAAGAAGAAAGGCTGAAAATTAATGAGTTAAGTGTCCAACTTAATTTAAAAAAAGAAAAGGAAGCCTAATAAAGAAGATAATAAGCAGAAGTAAATGAAATAGAGAGTCATAACAACATGGAGAGGATCAAGCAAGCCAAATGTTGGTTCTTTGAAAAGACTAATGAAAAACTAGAAGCAATGATATTAAATTGATTTTTAAAAATAAAATAGGGGTGCCTGGCAGGCTCAGTCCGTTGAGCGTCCAACTCTTGATTTCAGCTCAGGTCATGATCCCAGGGTGGTGACATCAAGCCCCACACTGGGCTCCGTGCTGACAACGCAGAGCCTGCTTGGGCTTCTCCCTCTCCCTCTGCCCCTCCCCCCACTTGCTTGCTCTTGAAAACATAAAATAAAACAGAAGATAGGAATAAATAAATTAGGAACGAGAAGGGCAAACAGAACCACAGATATAGCAGATTCCCCAAAAAATAAAAGAATATAATGAATATTTAATGCAATGCAATTAATTTTAAAATTTGGCAATCTAAGGGTGATTTAACAATCACCACATTAAGAAATGAAAGAGGGAAACCATATGGTCTTTTCAGTATAAGAAGAAAATATCATTTGACAAAATTCAACACTCGGGACAAAAACTTTCAACAAAAAAGGATTAGAACAGGATAGAATGTTCTTAGTTTGAAGAACATCTTCCAAGATGCTGCAGCAAATACCACTGTTGGATGGTAAAATATTAGTAGCATTTCTTTAAAAATCAGAAATAACAGAAGAAGGCCTACCATTACCTCTTCTATTCAACATTGTACAGGGAACCCTAGCCAGTGCAGTAAGACAAGGAAAAAATGGCATAAGGTTTGGAAAGGAAGAAACAAATTTGTGTTGTTTCTCGATGATAGAATCATCCATGTGAAAAGCACCCCAAATTGCACAAATAAATTATTAAAAATAAGAAGTGCCTATATGACAGTGATTGGGTATAAGCTTAAAACAGAAAAAGCAATTGCATTCCTAGATCTCAGCTTAAAGCAATTAAAAAATGAAAGAAAAAAGATGCCCTTACATTAGCATAAAAACATATGGCACCTAGGAGTAAATCAAACAAAAAATGTGTACAACCTTTATGAAGCCAATTTTAATCCTTCACTGAAAACCACCAAGAGACTCAAACATAATTTCACATATACAAAAACCTGATTTAAGCCTACAGTAGCATGCAGATATATAGGAAATAAGTGATTCTCAGACAAGTGATTTTCAACAGAGGAAAAAAATTAAATTGAGCCTTACATCATCCAAACAAACCAATTTCATAAAGATAAAAGTTTTTAAAATTAATTTTAGTTAATTTTTTAATGTTTATTTTAGAGAGAGAGAGAGAGAGCGCGCGCGCGCGCACACAAGTGGGGGAGGGGCAGAGAGAGAGGGAGACACAGAATCTGAAGCAAGCTCCAGGCTCTGAGCTGTCAGCACAGAGCCTGACACAGGGCTCGAACCCACAAACTGTGAGATAGTGACCTGAGCTGACTGAGCTACCTAGGTGCCCCGAAAGATTTTAATATGAAAAATGAAACTTGAAAAGTTAAGAAGAATCTTTTTGACCTCAAGCTGGTAGTCTGTAGACACTATAAGGGAAAAGATTAAGTCACTAATTCAGAAAATACATTTGCAACAAATATAACCAAAAAAGAATCAGTATTCCAGAATATGTGAAGAACCCTTAAAAATCAATAAGAAATAGGCGAGCAAATGTTTGCCTTTATAAAAATAGGCAAATAATAAAAACATATGCTCATTAGTAATCAGGAAAATGCAAATACAATGAGAAACTCTTTCAAACTATTAAATTACCAAAATTTATAAAACTTGATAATACTAAGTATGTGGCAAGGTTAAGAAACAAGGGGTACTTTGGGGCACCTGGGTGGCGCAGTCGGTTAAGCATCCGACTTCAGCCAGGTCACGATCTCGCGGTCCGTGAGTTGGAGCCCCGCGTCAGGCTCTGGGCTGATGGCTCGGAGCCTGGAGCCTGTTTCCGATTCTGTGTCTCCCTCTCTCTCTGCCCCTCCCCCGTTCATGCTCTGTCTCTCTCTGTCCCAAAAATAAATAAACGTTGAACAAAAAAAAATAAATAAAATAAAAATAAAAGAAACAAGGGGTACTTTTTATTCAATGTTAGTGGGAGTGTAAACAGTCATAGCTCTTTGGAAAATGCTTTGGCTTTCTGTTTTCTGTGAAACTGACCATTGGCATACCATACTAAGGAATTTTATTCGTCAGTGTGTATTCCAGAGCAAAACATGGAGAGGGACTTAGACAGCAATCAACAGGAAAATGGGTCAATTATGGTATGTTCAAAGATCCCCCAAAGTGATTTTGACTCTTGAGGAAAGGCAGATTCTAAAAAAAAATTGTTGTAAATTATTCCGTTGAAAGAAAGGAAATGGAATGGAATGATTCCATTCAACTCATGTTTATTGAGTGTTGTGCCAATAGAAGTCAGTGTGGCTGCACAGGTTACTCTCTCATGGACCACATTTTAGAAGGGCACATAAGAGAGATTAAAAAGGGGCATGTAATGTAGGATTCAAGTGGGTATCATGCAGCAAAGAGGCTCACTCTGAAAAAAAAAAAAAGAATACTCTAAAGACAGCAAAATAGTGCCTTTAAAGCTGTTTCTTTTGGATCAAGAACAAGGAAAGGAGAGACCCAGGCAGATGGTGTAATGTTACAGGATGAAAAAAGACAACTCTTTTCCAACTCTCAGCATTTATGTTTTCTTTATCAAGGAAAATAGTCCTCCATCTAGAAATGTTAAACACATCTAGAAGAGGGAGTTGAATCTGAAAGAGAAATGTAGGTGAGAAAAATGAGAGAGCAATGAATTTAGGTTTCTTTCATGGAGAACGATGGCACGTATACTAGTCTTGTTGGGTGTGGCGTTCCTCAACCAGAATTTGTCGAATGAACCAAATTAACCAGTTATTTCAACATGGCTAGATAGAACCTCGGTCTTTGAAAACTCATGGCGAATTCCAGAACCAAAGACTAAAGGCCAGTCTATTTTCTGTGTTTCACTTCACGCGGGAAAGAAAGAGGAATTCTGATCCTTGTCAAGATTCTAGGAAGGATTATTAAAGAAACTGTGAATATTTAGAAAGAAACTTAGCGATTAGGAGAAGCCACTGGTGTTTACTGAGAAGCTGTGAACAACACATGTCATTTCCTTTTCTGGGTGGAGCTGTGAGGTTTGTAGTGCCAGTGGACACGGCAGACGTTGTTGAAGCTTGATTTCAGGAAATTATTTTACCGAGGCTTCCTGTAACAGCCTCATGGACAAAATATAGAAATGTGTGCTGGGTGATAGAGCGCATTTAGAGTCTGTAGAACAGCCTCACCCAAAGCCTGAGCAGGGTCCCTAATGATGGGCCAGATGGCTCTGTTCTTGGTCCAGTCCCATCTGACATTTTGGTTTTCAATATTGCATAAAGGTCCAGGATGCCCATTTATCAATCCTGCAGAAACCCCAAAGCTAGAACTGTGTCAGCTGGAGGAAATATTCGAAAGATTTCCCCATGATGGAACAAAATAAACAAGATGATAGTTAACAAGATATATATACAGTCTTGCATTAGGTTAAGGAAAAGCTGAGTTGCACATACGGAGCATGAAGTCGTCAGACTTCACCAGCACTCGCGTGGAAAGGCCACGCTCGTTTGCAAGGTAGGAAGAGCCCGGTGAAGACACAGCTGCCCAAAGACCTCAGCAACCCCAGGGCTCAGACAAAGGTGCAAGAAGATCTCTCCCCTCTGAACTGTTGGTATTTTGTTTGATTCTGGACTGTCTTCAGGTTGCATCCTGGAACACCAGAGGGCAAGTGGAGGTGGGCAGCCCTCTTGTGACACAATGACAAATGACCTAGGGGTGTTGACTCTGACAAAAGAGCACTCTGAATGCCTTCTGAGTGTTAAGTGTTCTCTGTTTTCCCATGGAGGCAAAACTGGACTTGGCAGCTGGCGGCCAGCCCATCAAAGGACAATGGAAAGAAGTTTTCTATACTTGGAGTACAGAGCCCCGCAGGGATTTCCACCATCACATGGAGAGTTATCACAGAGGCTGGAGAGGGAAGGAGGTAGAGGGAATCCCCCGAACAGATTACCCATGAAGGTTCTTTCATCGCTTATGTCATATGATTTGAATAATGACCATTACCATTTATTGAGCTTAAACTGCATGCCAGGGCTGGGTTAAGGTCTTTGTGTACACAGTCAATCCCACTGTATCTTCATAACAGATGAGGAGACTGAGGCTCAGGGAGGCTACAGTATGTGTTCTTAGCCCACATGGTAGGAGGTGCAAGAGTGGAAGTTTGATCCCAAGTGTAAAGTAACTTTTATGCTATAGATGATCTCTGGTCTATATACCTTATTCTTTCATTTCTGTCTGTGTGGCCATAGCAAGGGGCACATTATCTTCTCTTTGGCTGTGCGGCGTTGGTGTTCCCCACTGAACTGCAAGTTCCCAGTTGCCTGTCATCCAAGACACCTAAGGAAGAATAACATTTGGCTATTTCTCTCCCCACCCCTCTTTTAATCCTTCCTGATTAAAACTTCACTTAGATCATGCTACTCAACCACCTTTAGTGTCCTTTTGTGTTCTACAGCATAAAGTACAAGAGTCTCAGCATGACGTTCAGGGACCTCTAGGATGAGATGCTCATACACTCCCAGACCTCGCCCTCTGCCCCGCCATGCCCCCTTAGTCCTGCCTGATCTCTGTCTCTACCACTTTCTGTTCCATCCCCTTGTCTTTGCTGACATTGTGTCTTCTTGGAAATGTCCTCTCCCATCCTCATTAGTTCCTCTCCAAGTGTTATCCATTCTTCAACACCCCGGTTCAAGCCCCACACTTCTTGGAAAGCCAACCTCACATCCTGACCGGGAAAACCCTCCCCTCTCTATACTCCCAGAGTGCTTTTATGCTGCTTAGTTGTGGTTAAGAGTTTTCTAATGTTCTATTTTATTCTAGCTCTTTAAATCCATCTGCTCCAGAAGATTCTCTAGAAAAAATAATAAAGAGAGATGGCAGGCCTTATGCTTTACTATCTCCAAATTTCTCATCACATGTAGCATTATCTGTCACTGTATCCCCATTACCCAAAGCGGTACCCAATACCTATTCAATAAGTAGGTGTTATTGGATGGGCGAATGAATTTATGCATGAAGGGACACATGGATGCATTCATCAGAAGTCCAGATCTGCCTTGTGGTACCAATTTCCCCTAAATTGTATAATTTGGTGCATTACACATGAATCTCTCCAGACCCAAATGTCCATATCAACAAAAAGGTGGTTAAGAAGACAGGGAGGAAAGGGAACTCATTTTTATGAATGACTTGTTATGAGCAGGGCAACGTGTCAGGCGTGTTACTTGCCCTACAAGCCTATGAGAAGGAGGGAAGGAGTGAGGGGGAGCGGGGAGTGATACAAAGAAGTGAAAACCTCAGGATAAAGCTCACTAGGGTTCAAGCCCTGGTTCTGCCACTTAATAACTGTGAGCTTGGGAAAATTGAGCTTTTAGACCTCTGTTTTCTCCAGCTATCAAGTGGTGATTATAAAAGAATCTACTGGTGAGTTTCATATGAGGTTTAAATGAGATGTCCCATATATTGAGGTTCCTGGGTGGCTCAGTCGGTTGGGTACCTGGCTTCAGCTCAGGTCGTGATCTCGTGGTTTGTGGGTTTGAACCCCACGTTGGGCGCCATGTTGACAGCTCAGAGCCTGGAGCCTACTTTGGATTCTATGTCTCCTCTCTCTCTCTCTCTGCCCCTCCTCTGCTTCCTTTCTGTCTCTCTCTCAAAAATAAATTAAAAAACATTAAAAAAATAAAAAAATAAATGAGATGTCCCATATAATGCACAGAGCCCACTGACTGGCATGTAATCACCAGTCATAATATGGCATAATAAATAGTAGCTTCTCACTACTCTATTATTTGTGTGTCTTTTTAAAATATTTTTTTAAATGTTTATTCTTGAGAGAGAGAGAGAGAGAGAGACAGTGGAAGAGGGGCAGAGAGAGAGAGAGAGACACAGAATCCGAAGCAGGCTCCATGCTCTGAGCAGTCAGCACAGAGCCTGACACAGGGCTCGAGCCCACAAATCGGGAGATCATGAACCAAAGTTGGGAGATCATGAGTTCGGGAGAACTTGAGCCAAAGTTGGACGCTGAACCGACTGAGCCACCCAGGCGCCCCTCCTTGTGTGTCTTATTGTTCATTTTAGCCAATTAAGAAGCAAAGGCTCAAGGTCACACGTATGTTTTATCTGCACTATTTTCCCCTCTGCCTATGGGATACTCCAGTATAAATCCTTCTAGAATGGCCATGAGCCACAATACAGCCTGTGTTCTCATTTCAGGGTGAAATACTAAAAAGCCATCTCCATGTTCCTGCTTCTCAAATATGCTTAGATTTTTAACATTTTATTATGTAAACATTTGACATCTAACATTGTGCATCCAAAAGCAGCATCAGTTTTTCTCATGGCTATTCTTATGTTTAATAAAGGTCAAAATCTAGGGGTGCCTGGGTGGCTCAGTTGGTTAAGCGACCGACTTTGGCTCAGGTCATGATCTCGCGGTTCGTGGGTTCGAGCCCCACATCAGGCTCTGTGCTGACAGCTCAGAGCCTGGATCCTGCTTCAGATTCTGTGTCTCCTTCCTCTCTGCCCCTCCCCTACTCATTCTCTCTCCCTCCCTCCCTCTCTCTCTCTCTCCCTCTCTCTCTCTCTCTCTCTCTCTCTCAAATCGACATTAAAAAAAATAAAATAAAGGTGATAACCTGAGTTATAAGAAGATATGAATAGAACTTTCCCAGTGAGACTCAAAACTAGTAACTTTTTTCCCCATCATTTGGCTTTGTGTAAAAAATTAAGATGCCAGTCACCACTCCTCTATAATTAAATGTGGTGTGAGCTTCTCTGCCCCATGAAGGGAGCCACACCTCACCTGAGCACCCAGTAATCATTGGATTTGGGGAAGGAGAAGGAGGAGGGGATAGTAACCAGCAGAGTTACTAGGGTTTTCTTTGGTGGAGATTTTGATGCATCAACATACAGAAGTTTGGGGCACCTGGGTGGCTTAGTCGGTTAAGCGTCCAACTTCAGCTCAGGTCATGATCTTGCGGTCTGTGAGTTCGAGCCCTGCGTCAGGCCCTGTGCTGACAGCTCAGAGCCTGGAGCCTGCTTCAGATTCTGGGTCCTCTCTCTCTTTGCCCCTCCCCTGCTCAAAAAGAAATAAATATTAAAACAATTTTTGTTAAAACATACAGAAGTTTTACCAGTAGACAGGAGAAGTTTCACTTATGGCAGGACATTATCGAGATTATATGAACCTTGGAGCTGAAGTATTCATGCCCTAAATGTCCAGGAGGACGGCCCCCAGAGCATGCACAGGTGGGTTTTATTTTTCACGACTGCAACCTGAGGCATCAACAGGCCATCAGGGGGGCTGCCGCCTGTTGAGACTTTTTCTGCTACAAACATGGCCCACCAAAGTAGCTCCTAAGCAGGTTGATCATGGGGAGAAAAATGCCAATCTAACCCATTTGCCGCTGATTTCTTAAGCAGATTCAGGCACACAAGATGAAGCACAGCTTTTGCAGGAATGGTTTAAGCTGGTTCTGGAGAAGAATAAATTAATGCGATATGAGTCGGAGCTACTGATCATGTAAGTAAGGCAACACAGATAACAGCGAGTCCTAAAAGCAAAGGGGGTGGGAGTGGGGTGGCTCACCCTCCCGGGTTGAAGTCCCAGGAATTTTTCTCCTTGTGCATACAGAATTGTGATTGAGGCAAATTGATATTTGGTGCCTTGCATATCATGCTGGCATTAGTGCAGAGAATCTTCAGTTGTCTGTTCCCTCTGTGGAGTCCTATGGCTAAAACAGACCTCAAGTGATGGGTCTGGAGCTAGAGGGCATTTGGATAAGGTATTTTCAATCCATCCTTGTCCCCGAGACCAGTGGGGGAGGGGGGACCACCTGCAGTCACACACCTGCAATAGGGAAGCTTGTGTCTGGGAAGAGGCTGGGGAGATCTGCCTGGCCACTTCCTTGTGGCTTTAACATACAAGGACTGAGACCTCCCTGGCTGTCCTCTCTGACTAAGAGAGCAGCCTGGTGGGAGAACCAGAAAGTAGAGGTGGATGTCATCGTACTCTGAAAGAGTTGAGGGTCACTCAGCATGTGGACATATCTTTTGGGGGTAATCATTCAACCCACTGCACTAACCAGACCCCAGAATTAGACATACTCATCTATGTAGTTACAGAAAGTAATGGACCCACTTGCTTCTTGGGGGCAAGACTTTTACCCTAGACCAGTGTATCTCAACTGGGAGCAATTTTGCCCCCCCAGAGGATATTCAACAATGTCTGGAGGCATTTTTGATTGTCGTACCTAGGAGGTGCTACCTGTGTCTAGTGAGTAGAGGCCAAGAGTGGTACTTAACATCCCACAATGCACAGGATGCCCTGTCTCCCCCCACCAACTATTGAAGAAAAATGCCCATAGCATCAAGATTGAGAAATCTTGCCATAGACCTATGGCAAGGCTCAGAGTAATCAAGAACACAGGTCTGCTGTAGGCAGGCTAGTCCCAGGAGAAAAAGGGTGTGAGCTAAGTTCACCTAGTCTCTTCCCAGATTTACCTCTCCCAGGTTGAGAGTGAGTAGGAGTGGAGACTGGGGAAGGAGACTAAGAGTTCTACTCGTTGAGCTTCAGGGACATGGAAGGAAAGTCTGGGAAGAAAGCATCCTCCTTAGTAACTATTTTTTCTGTCACTATTTTTCAAGTTGATACACATGCTGAGACTCAGAGTAACACTTACCCATGCCCGCCTGACTGCAAAGCCATTTTTCCCCAACCATACCGTCTGCCTGTGGACCAGATCTGAAGTACAAAGTTCATTCAACAAAAATGTATCCAACACATTCTGTGTGCCAGGAACTGCTGGGTAGTATAGAAATAAAAATGAGTGAGGCCACAGTCCCTATTTTCGAGGATCTCATGATTTTAGGGGAGAAAGAGGCTAACACATAGCATGCTAGCAATAAGAAAACATGGCAAAAGCTCCATGGAAGTTTGTAGAAGGAGCATTCGGTGCATGGGCTCTACCTGTGAGAGTCTGAAAGTCAATGACTGCTGCTGTTACTGCTTAGTGACCAGCTTCCCTAGTTAGTCTGCTGCCAGGGAGAACCTTCGGCTCCAAAAGAGGCCAGAGGAAAGCTCAGGCAGGTGAGCTAGACAAAAGCAGGAATGGTTTAAGCTGTTAAAGGATAGGTTTTAGTTTAGAGAAAAGACCTGGATGAACAGAGAGAACCATCTTGGATAACCGACTTGGGTGCTTTGGGAAAGCAGATACCAAGACAAGATTGGAAGTCCAAGAAATGTACTGGGATAAAGGGAAATAGGAGGGGGAGTAAGAGGCAAGTCTACAGACCCTCTTTGGTCCTGATACCTGTGAAAGGAGAAGGGGAGGAAAGGGAATTGAACAGAGGAGCCTGAGATGGCCCTGTAGCCCTGAGAACATCTTAGCCAGGCCAGAGGGAGAACCAGAGCAGAGATGCCATCAGAGGAGTCCAACTCCAGTACTACCGTTGTGCTCTGACATTGGCTGGGAGCTGCCTGGGGACAGTGTGGCCACAACATGACACTGAGTGGATTCTGCCTCAGCAGTCAGCTTGCTGCACTCTGCCCAGAAAGTTCTCTCTTAAAGGAAGGCTTGAGTGGTACACTTCCATTGACTATCAGAGCGGGCCAAGAGAAGTTCAGGGTCAATAACAAAAGGCAGAATATTGAACACGGCAGGGACCTTGACCCAAGTAGTAGTAAAAATAAGGGCAGCAACGACAGGGCATAGCAAAGTGTAGCAGATACCCATGCACGCCATGGGTAGGGTGCAAGTGAAGGCCCCAGGATGTCAAACCCAGGGACCTGTTCTCAGCCCTCACCCTCTTCAGTGTCTCTGTAGCAATGAATCCCCTCGACCTCTCTCTTCTCTCTCAAAACTTTCTCCTCCTGGTTTCTGTGATGCTGAATTTCTTGTTTTAATTGCTTCTCAAAGTTTTGATTGCTTCCTCCCTGGTGATATCTGTTTTGTTTGACTTCCAAATGTGGGCATTTCCAACCTCATTGTCTTCAAATTTTTCTTTCTCTGTAGTCTTCCTCTGAGGGATCACATGACTTCACCCACCCCCTCTGATCCCTGCGACCTCTGTTTGTGGTCCTCATTCTCCTGAGAACTCCAGAGTTGGGTTCCCAAAGCTCTGGGGAACCTCCACATTACACATGGCCTAGCAGGTGGGCGCCTTGCACACACGAGGGATACACATGGAATAGCCCCAGGCATTGAAGGGTTGAGAAGTTCCAAACTGACCTTTACCAAGAACTAACTTCTCTTCTTGACTTTGCTGCTCCTATTGGTGGAAACACAGAGACCCCAAGCGTCCCTGGTCCCTCTTTCCACATCTCCTACAACCAGATGGACAGCATCTGAATTTTATTGCCTCCACATGGACACAATGGCTCTCTCCTGCCTCCTCTTCCTTGTTTGGCTCTTTATCACAATCAGGGATTTGGGAGTTGTTAGAGGTGATACTTGAAGTCCCTTTGCCCCTAAAAGAGAAAAGATTTTCAGATTGTCATTGCTTCTCTCCTGGATTACACTAGTCGTTTCTTGATGATGCATCCCCAAAGGGCGGCCTGAGTGGCCTTCCAAACACCCACTGAGATCGCATCACAACCTTCAGCGGCTCCATGGTCTTTCCAGTTCGGCATATCCCAACAGTCCTTCTGGGCTCCTTCAGCGACCCCCAGCAGTAGCAGAACTTTCCATTTAGAGATATTCCAAGACCTCAGTTTTAATGAGGAGAAAAAAAAAAAAAAAAAAAGAAGAAGGCAGTAGCTGCAGTCAGTGAGCTTCTGTTTCTAGGCAGATCGTCAGTTTTTACAAGGTCTGAACATTTTCTCATCTCCAGGGCCCAAGAATTAGAACTGGAAGATCATCAAAGCAGACTGGAACAGACACTAAGAGAAAAAATGCTCAAGGAGGGTGAGTACGATGACATGTTTGGGGCCCCTTGTTAAAGACATTTTTTTCCCCCGAGAGGCACTTGCACAGAGCACCCTGCAAATCCCAGAGTGGGACGCTCTTCCTGTCTTGTGCAAGCAGCCCGGAGGCAGAGCGGGAGGCTGGACGGGTGGAAACTCACCACCTGCCCGGCAAGTCGCTTCTGGCTTTGTTCACCTGGGCTGTGAGGGCAGCAGTTTACTCCATCCCATGAGCTAACAGAGCGAAATCATTCATTCGCTTTCCCATTTATTCAGTTAAGGAGTATTTGCTGAGAGTCTAGGGGGGCCCTGGCAATAGGAGAAGAGCACCCCTGCCTCGTGGTCTCACCGGGGAGGCCAACATGCAAACTGGTGTTTGTAGTACAATGAGATGAAGGCCAGGACACAGATGCTTTGGGAACACCAAGGAAGGCGGGCCTAGTTCTGCCAGGCACCATAGATGGCACAGGAAACACCCTTCCCAGCACAGGCCGGACCAGGTCAACACAAATGAGAACATAATTTCCGCCACAAAGGAGGGAAAGCTGACATAAATTCAATTCACATGCTGTAACGATTTATGCATTCATTGGTTCCAGCCCAGTAAGACACCGTTTTGTGGCTGTGTGTTCATGGGACCAGATCCACGCATGGCTTTCCTACACTTAGGCCTGGGTCTAAAAGGACAAGTTCAACAATTTCTTTACACCTCATGGACCAAACATACTTACCTATGGGGTTGCCTGGTACAGGGCAAGCACCTGACAAATATTAGACGTCATCTTTGATTGTTTTTTACTTAGGCATGCTATCCCCATTTTATGGTTTAGAAAACTGAGTCTCGGAACTTAAAAAGTACGTTCAAGGTAAGTAGTGAGAGGACTAAGGTTCAGGCACAGACTACCAAAGAGGGTCTCCTATTCCTTCCCACATAGCAATGATTTGTGGACTTTCTTTATAGCAACAAAAAATTCTATTTCTAGCAAAATCTTTATAGGGCTGCACTGTATAGAACAGATAAAAGTGTTATACGTCATTTTTATTTGTCAGAGGGCTCGCATGAGTCCGTGGATGACAAGCCAACACTGAGGGAGGAATGTTTTATTTTTCTGTGTTGATTATCAAATAAGGAGCAACAACACTGGAATATACCCAGATTAACAGATCATAGAAGGAGTAGGAGTAAGATGGGTGAGAAGTCAGGGTACTCTGGGTTTTCTTCCTCCCTCGAACACAGCTATGTTGAGGTCAGATGATTTGGAACAACCAGGAAATTGATCTATGGAGTGTCAGAAGGATCTCCGTGATTGGAGGGAGACAGCGTGCCAGGGACAAGGTGCATGGACATGAACTTGGGGAGAGAGAAACAGCAGTGCCACAGAAGAGAGGGAACCCTTTCCATGGAGAGACAAAGGGAAAGAAAGAGAGAGGGGTTGAGAGAGCGCGGCATCAGGTTTGCACAGGAGGAAAACCGCTCTGGACCAGGGACTGGGGAACAAGAAGTACTAAGTATAGCAGGGTTTTGGGTTTTTTTTTTAATTTTATTTAAATCCAAGTTAGTTAACATATAGTGTAAAAATAGTTCAGGAGTAGAATGTAGTGATTCGTCACTTACATATAATACCCAGTGCTCATCCCAGCAAGTGCCCTCCTTAATGCCCATCACCCATCTAGCCCAACAACGTGGATGGAACTGGAGTGTATTATTTATGCTAAGCAAAATAGGTCAGTCAGAGAAAGACAGAAATCATATGATTTCACTAATATGTGGAATTTAAGAAACACAACAGATGAACATAGGGGAAGGGAAGGCAAAATAAGATAAAACAGATAAAAACCATAAGAGACTCTTAAATACAGAGAACAAACTGAGAGTTGCTGGAGGGGAGGTCGGGGGGATGGGCTGAAGGGGTGATGGGCGTTAAGGAGGGCACCTGTTGGGATGAGCACTGGGTATTATATGTAAGTGATGAATCACTACATTCTACTTCTGAAACCAATACTACGCTAACCTGGATTTAAATATGTTCATTAAAAAATAAAATTAATTAAAAAGAAAAAAACCATAGAGCATAATATCTGATTTATACATCAGATAAAAATTTCAGTTTGCTCTGTTTCTGGATGGTAAAATAAAAACCACCAACAGTCCCCATTAGCCACCTTTGAACCTTTTTTTTTTTTTTTAACTTTTACTAAGGAGTGAGGATCATACATTTCTTCATTCCCCTTAGCCGATCTTCCATAAAAGCTCTAGCCCACTAGTTAGCAAGAGAGGAAAAAAAAAAAAGAAAAAAGAACTTTATGTATCCCTCTCTAGTAGACTCGGTCTGATGCAATAAGGTTAACAATCCCTGTAGCAATGCTTAGTCTCTTTGGGATGAAAATGTTCAGCCTTGGAGATGGCCAGCTTTTCCTTCTACTTTCCTCCCTAAGGACGGGTAGTAGGGAGAGGCAGGTTTTGTGACTTCGCAGCAGTAGGTATCTGGGTTGGTTGCTCTGATTCACTGAGTCCCCACCCAGCTGTGTCCCATCATCCGGCTGCCACTCTCTCTGCTGGCGTTTGCAAGCTGAGGTGTATATGGCTGGCATCATCCATAGCCTGGCCACTCCTCAGCATGCCTGGAGCCTGGTGGCAGTCCCTGCCTTACTCAGGCTCACCTCAGCACATCCTCCATTCAGCTTGTCCAGACAGTCTCCACCGTGGGACCACGTCACTCCTCATCGCGGGGGAGCCCTCTGGGAGGCTCACTGGCCAGCTACCTTTGGTAGCTCTAGGGCTGGTGGGCACTCTTAAGCCCCACGGCTGCCACACACAGCAGATTGGGATCCGGGGAGCCACACTCAGACCCTTCTCTGCCCAACCACCACATACTGCCCTATGTTTATGCAGAAGGCACCCTTCCAGCTGGCTCCTTCCCAGAATTCCAAACAAGGGGCTGGGTAAGAATCCTTGAGCCCCCGGTGTTCCCATCAAATGGTATGACGTTTCCTGGCCCAGAACAGAGAGGCTAGAGCTAACCCTCTGCTTCTAATCGTCTCTTGCGCATAAAACACGAAGTACCGAGGGAATGGTGTTTCTCTATTTCCCTTTTGTCATATATGCCTTCTTCCTGACCCCATCCTCTGAGCTAAGACTCATGTGAGAAACAGTGGCCCTTCTTTGCTCCAGGATCAGGCTCACCACCTAGTCCCTGGCATGTTAAAGGGAATGGGCTCAGGTATTTATAAAGTCGTCTCCCAAGGCAACAATCTGGTTGACAAGACTTAAATCTGCCTTAAAATCTATTTTGATTGTCAGAAAATCATTACTACCTGTTTCTTATCCCTTCTCTTCCTTTTGTGGCAATCTTATGTCCCCCGGGGCAATGGGATGTGTCAGGCCAATTAGGAAGAAGTTCTTGTGCTCTTAAGACAAAAGAGAAAACATGTTCACAGTCTGGAGACACCGTCCCATTGGCCAACCAGAGCCTTATTTTGCTTCTGCCTGGTCTCTCCTCAAAGGGCTGCAATTTGTCATTAACTACAAAAAAAAAAAAAAAAGAAAAAGAAAAAGAAAAAAAGGATCGTCATCTTTGAAGTCCTAGCCCCTGATGCAGATGGTTTGTTTAGAAACTTTTCTCATAGATTCCTTTGTTGTAGTTCAGACATGTTTAGGGAAAACAGCCTTCTTGTTGTTCCGTTGGTTTCTTTTTTTTCTTGCAGGGGAGGGGAGGCCGGAGAACTCTGTGGGGCCTGGCTGATATTCTTTTCCTTACAAAGGGATTTCCCCCTGTTTGCTTTGTATATACTCTCAAGATGAAAACTGAGCTGACTGCAGCACAAAGCACCCTCCTTGCTAATCTGTGGCTGCGAGAGAGTTCCCTGGTGTTAAATTCATTTCCTTGTTTTCTCCGTGGAAATTAGAAGACAGAACAAGTCCGAAACAATCAAGAATGCCCGTGCCAAGATCTCTCCCTCGGCCTGAATGTTACCTGAGGCCCAATGCTTGCCGTTTTTTTTGTTTTTTAGAGAGCCAGAAAGATGAGAGCGATCTGAACGAGGAGCAAGAAATACTCAGCGAGATGATGCAAGTAATTGAACAAAGGGACAGACTCGTGGACTCCTTAGAGGAACAGCGCATAAAAGAAAAGGCTGAAGACCAGCACTTTGAAAGCTTCGTATTCTCCAGGGGCTGTCAGCTGAGTAGGACGTGAGCAGCCCAAGGCGCTGGCCCTGGATGCTGGCTGAGGATCAGGCCGGGCACACCTCACTCACTCACGGTTCCTTTGGCAGGATTTGCCAAACGTGGAACTTAAGTGACGCCCTATTGCAATTTCTTCTTAAAATTCTCCCATATGGAGTACAGCTGCCCAAGACCCTTCCAGAGATTATAATGACGAATAGACAAAGATGGTTAGGGAATTGGCAGTCACTTTGGCACGTCTCACATTGGAAGTGACCTTGGCAGATGACCAGCATTGTTTTCCCTGGAAAGTGACACAGGGATCGACTTTCCTGCTGTTTTTATCATTTATCTCCCCAGTTCATTGAGTTACACATCTTAAGATTTTTACAAAGCTGCCTTTTCATTAATATATCCATATTTGCCCTTTTTTTTTTTTTTTTTTTTTGGCATGGATGACCGGTTTCCAAATGTCAGAAAGAAGCAGCCACAGTTTAAAGATTAGGTTAATATTTAAAAATTGTGTTTCCAGAGAAAGAGGAGAAACCTTGAGATTACTGATTACATAAAGCAAATAACTCATATAGCAGGTGTTAATTCAATCCAGGGTGAATTTAATTTACCAGTTGTATTTATAAGCCTTAATATAATATACATAAGAAATGAGAGTTTAATACAACATTTGAGCCTTAATTTCATTTAAAAAAAAAAAAGAGAGAAGGAAATCAAACTTTAACTTCATACTGGCAAGACTATCAGTGTTCACCAAATACTGCAGGCTTAGAAAAGCTTTTGTTCTCAGAGTCCTCTCCTTACTGGCCCCGGAACACAGTGAAAAGTGTTTCTCGAAAATGAATCATTTTCCAGTGCATTTTTATAACCGTTGGTAATGGCACTGAAAACACACACACTCGTGATCCAAGGCGAAGAAGGCTTCCCGGTGACAGCCTTCTCAGGTCCAAAGAGAAGTGTCTCCAGCGCTCTCTCCAGGGACTCCCTGGGAACTCCACAGGACAAGGACAAAACCACTTCTGACTTCACCCTAGAGCTGAGTGCAGCGACCCCATTTACCAAAGGCAGTGATCAAATCCCAAACTGGGTCATGGATTTTTTTTTTTTTTAAGTGACATTTTCAATGTGAAAAGAAAGCCAGGAGATGGAATTTGTGCACTGACAGGAGATTCCTGGGTCGTTTTGATGGTTCATATGGGAACCAAAGAAAAGATTTTAAATAGTGATCTGTTGTCATAAAGTATTTGATTGTTTACAGTCAATGGGATTCTTTGAAGAGTCAGCCTGTTGCTGACAAGAGACAGACTGAGGAACTCTTTGTTATATGTTTGGCCTCTCTCATTTCTGCAAGTGTGTAAATGTGTCATTGAACAAAAGGTGCTTTGCAACAGTTGGCTCTCTTGAGACCTAACTCTCCTCAGTTCATGTTGACCATGAACCACTGCTGTGTGAGGTGCTGTCTACGTGCACCAGTCTGGCCAGCTGATAAGCCAGAAATCAGAAATGCAACTGGATTTCTCAAGTGCGCCAATGTTTTGGGCGGTGTTAAAATGCAACCTTTCCATGGCAGACCAAATTCCGAAGGTTGTAATTCTTTTGTCCTTCCTTCTTCTTCCTTTCCCCTTTTTTAAAAAAGAGTCAAATCTTCTAGTGCCTGAATTCTGTTGGGGAATATGTGCAGGCATCTATCTAGCTGTCAAAACTATGCCATTTATGGCTATTTACCTCTTCTTATTTATTTATATATTTGGTGGAAATTGCTAATACAGTTTCCTCACAATTCTGATTTTCCTGTATTATAACTTGGAGAAGATCTATTGGCACTAGGGGGTATCGGTATATAAGCTATTTAACATACAAGTAACCCAGATGTTTGGGGCAGTGAGCTAGTTGTATAGTATTAAAGATTTATGGAGATAGTTAAAATAATATTTTCGTCCTTCAGGCATTTAAAATAAGACTCTGGATACACAGGAATTTTAATTCATTTAAAGAAAAAGATCTAGAACTTCTGTTTTTATTCTAGAATATTTAGAAGTGTTCAAACCCAGTGTTTTCTGTCAGTTCTATGAAAGCATGCTGCTTGCGACTTGCACATGTTTAACGTGATGCTTACCTGTGTGGTGTCTGGATTGTTTTGATACAAAAGACTTTATTGCCACTTATTTTTGATTTGTTCTATTTTCGTCTAAAAGAAAGATCCTCCTGAGGGGGGCCAAGAAACACCTTCTTTCTGTTAATAGATGAGAAAGGCAATTTGTTCATTTTGTCTTTCAAAGACCATGTTCTGGAGTTGAAGGCTGAGTCTTATGTGGCCAGGTTGAAACACACGCTCATACCTAAGAGCCTTTTACTCACGCCGGCTTTTTACCAGCACGTAAAACCATTTCCATGGACATTTCCAAAATGACACAAATATTGTAGCTGTTGAATTATTTTGAACAATTCCATTCCTATTCACAATAAAGAATGTTCTAAGACCGTCAAAGTGTAAAATATTGTACATTTGAAAGACAGTTTCTTTATGCAGTACGGGTAGGATTATGGCGAAAACAGCTGCTTCTGTCCCATAAAAGTATACTTGTGATCAAAGCTGGACAAGTTAGGACTCTGAACGAGACGTAAAGCCCCAGCTCCGGGTCGTATTTTATAGCCAGTCTCACACAGCTTCTAAGTTAAACTAAAGGGCTCATGTTAGTTGCTAGTTTAGGATTTTACATAAGTTGAATCAAGAGGACATGTCTGAAGCTTGCTCTCGCAAAGCATTCATTTGTTGATCTATTTGTGTAACAAACATTCTCAATGCCTGTGGGATTGTGCAGCTTCCATTAGGGGAGAATATCAGTCCTCCACTCTGCCCCCAAATAACTGCAAAAATAAACAAGTACCACTCACAAATAAATACAAAGGTAAAGAACTATTTTTCATTATAAGCATCAGTCTATTCTACTCACGTTTATCTCAAGTCTAAAGACATTTATCCCCAACTCTTGTAGTGCTTCTTTGGCAATGAAAATAAGTTCGTTTCTAAAACTGTGAAAAATACTATCAGGTTGTACTGTTTCATTTAGACCTTGACTTTGGCAGTGTGAGGCTGCTTGGACTCAATCAATGCTGAGATGCAGCATGTTAATTGCGACTGAGAAAGGAAGTGGCAGGTGTTTCCAACTCTGATGAGCTGCAATGAAATTGATGTTTTCTGCATTCTGGAGGCAAATGGCAATTCAGCAGTGTCTGTCTTCCCAGGAAGCAGACTTACAGGCTTTTCCTTCCAAACTGAAAATGGCAGCATGTCCCAGCCAGGTGGCTGATCAGAGAACTACCTCAGCAGGGCAGAGGTGGCAGGGGGCAGCTGGGGCTGCCACACGAACAGAGAGAGTCGCAGTCATTGGATGTGGTGAGCTCAAATGTAATTTATTGTAATAGGAAGGTTCACGTACAGGGGAGCGTGTACTGTTTCGCCTACTGTTTATCTTCTAACCTCACTGCTGAGTAGCTTGTAAAAGATTAATTTGCTCTGACAATTGGGAACTATTCATGTGGGCTGAAATGCATTACATGGGCACTGCTATAAATACTGAAATGAACCAAAAATAAATGGTTTCCTGTTGAAGGAATCAAAACATTTTCATGTGGGCTTGGTCTGGCACCTCCAAGGGCAGTGTCCCTTTCATGTCTTCCTTTCCAGTGAAAGGAGAGGGGCAAAGCTTTGATTTCGTGTGGGAGTCTATGAATTAACAGTTGGCTGCTTTATTCCCACCGGGGCACCTGGAAGGACTTATCTGACTCGCACATTGGACTTGATTGGGAAGAGGAGTGAAGAAGTTTTGCCTAGGGTGTATTCTTTCAACAAAGAAAGTTACCCTGAGGGATGGGGAGGCAGAAAGGTGGAGCCAGTCCTGGTTTACCTCCTCATTCCTCTCACCTTCTTACCTGGCATGGCCTGGTTTTATATTTCAGTTCCTCTGCAGAAATGCTCCCATCTGCCCTGAACTGGCCTCTTTCGTCAATGCACACTTTGAGGACCGGGCTTGTTTGTTTCTGCTCTTAATCCCAGTGCGTGCAAGCGTTCTTGATAGGTGAGAGCAAAATGCCTCAGAACTGCCACATCAGGTTAACCAAGTGGTCAGTCCCCAGCATTTCACACGGAGTTCCCCCTTTGTTTGAGAGCTTTTGTCTGCTGTTGGCATATTTGCAACGATCCATTTGTTCCCATCTAAAATCAACAAAAAGTAAACATAACTGCAGGTAAGGGCCCCTGTTTTGCAAGCGCTAACATTGTGGCAGCAGGGAAAGCCCCAAGGAAGGCCAGCCACTTTTGATGGCACTTTGCAAGTTTTCTTTGTGCCCATGCTGGGGCTCATCTGCCCTCCTCTGGCTCTCAGAGTCACGGACTCTCAGCCATTAGCTGGCCTATTAGCTGCAACTCACCATCACTCAGCCTTCGGGGCATGTGTGGTAGTTTCACACTCACTCCCTCTCACAGCTTGTTTCTGCAAAAACGACAAGCACAACCAATGTTGTCAGGGATCCCCTGAGGAGCCCCTCCGACTCTGATCAGGGTCCTGGATACTGTGAATTCAGCTCGTGTCACCTGCCAGGTGCCGTAATAAGCTCTATAAATGTATTGTTTCATTTGATCTTGAAAGCAAAATCCTTATACCCCATTTTTAAGATAAGACTGAGACACAGAGGCTCAGCTTACCTGCTATTCCAGGTACAAAGTAGTGGAACTGGGGCTAGATCCAGATGTCAGCCTCCGGAACCTGGGCCCTCGACCGCCAGGCTATACAGCCTTACCCTGTGTCCCCACCCAGACCTGTGTCTTCTGTTTACCTGTTCCTTCCCTTGCTTTCCTAAATCAGTTCCCATTGTCACAGTCCCCCAGCACCTCACCGCCCTGCCCTGATCAGGGGAAATAAGGGAACGGAAGCCAAAGCTGTCCCTTTAAAGTGCCTTGTGTTTCCTTCTGTACTGCATCTATATATACTCTAACATGAAAACAATGATCTAGAATGGCTATCTAACCTCCACCACCCCTCACAAAAATCTTTGAGTAAACATGACACTCTAGGAAGATGCATCTTGTTTACACTGGGAGGTCAAGTACCTGGGACACACTGCCATGGACCTACAGGGCACTTTTGTGCCCCAAATTGAGAAGCATGGCACTACCTAATCAAATCTCAGCTCCCAAGGGTAGGGACGCAAGAGCACAGGGGTGGAGGGATGGGAGAAGGCGTGCATGGAGGGAGTGTCTTGGAGACCAACTGGGAGTAAGCTGGTTTTTGCAGACCCTTGGAGAGACCATGCAGAGGCGGTGGGGAGCAAGAAAAGTCTCAAATACACAGCCTCACTTTCTACCTAAAAGAGATAGAAGAGGAACAGCAACTAAAGCCTGGAGCCAGAAGAAGGGAAGTAATAAAGATGAGACCAGGAAGAAATGACATAGAAGGAAATAAAACAGTAGGACAGATCAATGAAACCAGAAGCTGGTTCTCTGAAAGAACGAACGGAATTGATAACCCCCTAGCCAGACTTATCAAAAAGGAAAGAGAAAGGACCCAAATAAATAGAATCACAAATGTAGGAGGAGAGATCACAACCAATACCGCAGAAATACAATTAGAATATTATGAAAAATTATATGCCAAGAAACTGGGCAATCTGGAGGAAGTGGACGCATTCCTAGAAACGTACAACCACCAAAACTGAAACAGGAAGAAATAGAAAAAAAAATTTTTTTAACGCAGGGATTTTTAAGTGCATTTATTTTGAGAGAGACAGAAAAAGAGTGCAAGTGGGGGGTGGGCAGAGTCAGAGGGGGGCAGAGGATCCAAAGCAGGCTCTGTGCTGATAGGAGACAGCCTGACACAGGGCTCAAGCTCAGGAACTGTGAGATCATGACCTAAGCCGAAGTCAGACGCTTAACTGACTGAACCACCCAGGGGCCTCAAGAAATAGAAAATTTGAACAGGCCCATAACCAGCAAAGAAATTGAATCAGTAATCAAAAATCTCCCAGCAAAGAAAAGTCCAGGGCCACACGGCTTCCCAGGGGAATTCTACCAGACATTTAAAGAAGAGTTGATACCCATTCTTCCCAAACTATTCCAAAAAATAGAAATGGAAGGAAAGTTTCCAAACTTGTTCTACGAGGCCAACATTACCTTGATTCCAAAACCAGAAAAAGACTCCACTGAAAAGGAGAATTACAGTCCAATATCCCTGGTGAACAGGGATGCAAAAATCCTCAACAAGATACTAGCAAATTGAATCCAACAGTACATTAGAATTATTCACCGCCATCAAGTGAGATTTACTCTTGGGCTTGAGGGGTTCGATATTCACAAATCAATGTGATACACCACATTAATAGAAGACAGGATAAGAACCATATGATCCTCTTGATAGATGCAGAAAAAGCAATTGACAAAATACAGCATCCATTCTTAATAAAAACCCTCAAGAGAGGATAGATGGAGCATACCTCAACATCATAAAGGCCATCTATGAAAAACCCACAGCCAATATCATCCTTAATGGGGAAAAACTGAGAGCTTTTCCTCTACGATCAGAATAAGACAAGGATGTCCACTTTCACCATTGTTATTTCACCTAGCAGTGGAAGTCCTAGCTTCAGTGATCAAATAAAGAGAAACAAAAGCATCCAAATCAGCAGGAAAGAGGTCAAACTTTCGCTGTTTGCAGATGGCATGATACTCTATGTAGAAAACCCAAAAAGACTCCACCAGAAAATTACTAGGACTGATACATGAATTGAGAAAAGTTTCAGGGTACAAAATCAATGTACAGAAAAATCTGTCTCATGTCTATGTACCAATAATGAAGCGGCAGGAAGAGAAATTGAGGAATCGATCCCATTTACAATTGCACCAAAAACCATAAGATACCCAGGAATAAAACTAACCAAAGAGGTAAAATATCTGTACTTCGAAAACTATAGAACACTTAGGAAAGAAATTGAAGAAGACACACACACAAATGCAAAAACATTTCGTGCTCATGGATTAGAAGAGCAAATATTGTTAAATGTCTATACTACCCAAAGCAATGTACACATTCAGTGCAATCCCTATCAAAATACTACCAGCAGTTTTTCACAGAGCTAGAACAAACAATTCTAAAAGTGTTAGGGAACCGCAAAAGCCCCAAATAGCCAAAGCAATCTTGAAAAAGCAAAGCAAAGCTGGAGGCATCACAATTCTGGACTTCAAGGTATAACAAACCTGTGGTCATCAAGACAGTATGGTACTGGCACAAAAACAGACACATAGATCAATGGAACAGAATAGAGAACCCAGAAATGGACCCACAAACGTATGGCCGAATAATCTTCGACAAAGCAGGAAAGAATATCCAATGGAAAAAAGACAGTCTCTTCAACAGATAGTGCTGGGAACACCGGACAGCAACATGCAGAAGAATGAAACTAGATCACTTTCTTACACCACACACAAAAATACATTTATAAATTTAAAAGATCTAAATGTGAGACAGGAAGCCATCAAAATCCTAGAGGCAAATACCGGCAGCAATCTCTTTGACCTTGGCCACAGCAACTTCTTACTAGACACATCTCTGGAGGAAAGGGCAACAAAAGCAAGAATGAACTATTGAGACCTCATTGAGATTAAAACAAAACAAAACAAAACAAAACAACTGCTACACAGCAAAAGAAACAATCAACAAAACTAAAAGGCGTCATGTGGAATGGGAGAAGATATTTGCAAATGATACGTTCGCTAAAGGGTTAATATCCAAAATCTGTAAAGAACTTCTCAAACTCAACACCTGACAAGTAATCCAGTAAAAAAAAAAAAAAAAAAAAAAAAAAATGGCCAGAAGACACAAATAGACATTTTTCCAAAGAAGACATCCAGAGGGCTAATAGACACATGAAAAGATGCTGAACGTCACTCATCATCAAGGAAACGCAAACCAGAACCACACTGAGATACCACCTCACGCCAGGCAGAGTGGCCAAAATGAACAAATCAGGAGACTAGAGGATGTGGAGAAACGGGAACCCTCTTGCACTGTTGCTGGGAATGCAAACTGGTGCAGCCGCTCTGGAAAACGGTATGGAGGTTTCTCAAAAAGTTAAAAATAGAACTACCCTGTGACCCAGCAGTTGCACTACTAGGTACTTATCCAAAGGATACAAAAATGCTGACTCAAGGGGTACATGCACCCCAATGTTTATAGCAGCGCTATCAACAGTAGCCAAATTATGGAAAGAGCCTAAACGTCCATCAACTGATGAATGGATAAAGATGTTATATACATACATACCATGAAATATTACTCAGCCATCAAAAACTATGAAATCTTCCCATTTGCAACAATGTGAATGGAGCTAGAGTATATATTATGCTAAGTGAAATAAGTCAGAGAAAGACAAATAGCATATGAATTCGCTTCTCTGTGGAATTTGAGAAACAAAACAGATGACCATAGGAGAAGGGGGAAAAAAGAGAGAGAGAGGGAAGCAAACCATAAGAGACCCTTAGTGATAGAGAACAAACTGAGGGGTGATGGAGGGAGGTGGGTGAGGGATGGGCTAAATAGTTGATGGGTATTAATTAAGGAGGGCACTTGTCATGAGCATTGGGTGTTGCATATGTGATGAGCCACTAAATTCTACACCTGAAACCAATGTTGCCATATATGTTAACTAACTGGAACTTAAATATCAACTTGGAACAAAATAGGGTATGCCAAAAAAAAAAAAAACCCACCAAAAACAAAAGAATGTGGGGAAAATGCCTGTGTATTTGTGTGTAGCAGCCTCAACACCGTAAGTGTGGGATTTGAAAACAGATCAATAGCTCAGGAAAAACCCCAACAAGTATGATCATTCTAAACACGGTAATCTGAGTTAAAAGTCACTAATTCAGGGCCCAATTTCTAGTTCCACCACTGCTCACTGGACAATTTGATTGTGCCTCGGTGTCTTCATCTGTGAAATGGAGCTGACCCTCCTTCCCTTCCTCCCTTACTCCCTCCCTCCCAGGTTCCTTGCAAGAGTCAGTCTGCTCTCCCTAGGTGCCAATTTTAAAACGGGAATGGCCAGACTATGACTTTGTAATTGGAATGGCCGTGGTGAATCTTGAACCGTTCTAATCCCAACAGCAGAAACAGAAAATGATACCTCAAATCTCAGCAGAACAGGTAAGAATGGGCAGTTCCCAGGAGAGGAGGTAGAAGCTCTGGACCAGGCCAGGGACGGCACTTCTCAGAGCATTGCCACCTCCCTTTCGGGACTCTCTGTCTCTGAGCTGGCCTCTGCTGACGAATTTGGCCAAGGTTCTCAAAGTACGCCCTGAAGACACCATCTGGCCATGGTGACTGGGTTCCAGCTCGTGGTTAGATGTAATATTGCTTACCTTCCTCCCTAAAAGGAAACATTAACATATAAATAGCCTTAATAGCTTCCCTGGTAAAGATGGACGTGCAGACTCTTGTTCCTCCAGGCCACAGAATCAGGAGGCAGGTGTGGGAGGCAGGTGGATTATAACCGTGACAAAGAAGACCTTGCTCCTCCAATGACACTGGCCTGGGAAAGGGTAGGGGAGACCATGGGAGTAATATCGTGGCCTGTGACACAGGCACAGATTCTATTACACAAATAGAATCACTGGGATGCCAGGTATTCTTGCCTGACTGGGTCTGAAGTGTCTGATGACTGCTTCTCGCTATCCTTAAAAGCTTTGCCCCTGCTCTTCTTCTTCTGGAATGTTCTCCATTCCTTTGTTAGACCACTCAGATAAGAGCCACGAATTTTAGAGTTCCCTCTGTGCATGTAGTTGGCACTGAGCTGTCATGCTGAGGCGAGGGATCCCCCTTAAATGTCTACAGTTCGTTATTAGACTCTTAAAGGGTAGGTAAGCGGGCTGCCTGCCTCAAAGATCTTGGGACACGTTCCACCACGGCTGGGTCAGAGGCCATCTGAACGGCATCGTCCTGTGTGATCCTCGACAACACCCCACCCTCAGTCCCCCGAGTCGCAAACCAAGGCTGAGGTCTTCCAGCTTTTCCTCATGCCCCACCCCCACCCTATCATCTGCTGCCTTACTCCAGGCAGGCAGGACTCTTGAAGGACGTGCTCGCTCGCGGCAGCCTGGCCTTCAAAGGCCACTGCTAATACCCCAGGGTTCCCAAGAGGGACTCTCACTTAAGAGGTCTCACTTAACAGTCCCACTCCAGAGCCATTTTATCTCACACATTCTTTTCATCCCAAGAGCACACTTTGCTTTCAGCGATCAAAGAAGTCCCCAGGAAGCTCTGGCTGGCTTCTCTTTACCCAGAGCAACCCCCACCCTCGCCCCACCCAGCCCACAATGCTTTGATGTGGTCAAACAACCTCTGATGATTGATTAAGATCCAGACCCTTTGTAGAACCCTCTTCATGATCTGCAGGGGCCTCCCATTTTGTCCCTCGGATGGTATATTAATTTTGTAGGCCATCCACAACGGACCACGAGCTGGATGGCTGAAAACAACAGAAATGTGTTCTCTCACAGTTGTGGAGGGTACAAGTCCCAGATGAAGGCGTGCCCCTGCAATGCTTCCTCCTAAGCCTCCCCAAGCACTCCGTGGCTTACGGCAGCATAATTCCAGTGGCTGTCTCTCTCCTGTGTGTCTTCAAGCCATCTTTCCTCTGTGCACGTCGGTGCTCAAACCTTCCTCTATTAAGGACACTGGTTTTACTCGATTGGGAGCCTATCCTAGTCCAATTTGCCTGACATATCATTTTAACGTAACTAAGTCCATCTGCAATGACTCTATTGCCAAGTAAGGTCACATTTTGAGGTTCTGGGGATAGGATTTCAATATATATTTAGGGGACACTGTTCAACCCATAACAGATGGTATTCACATTTGGGAAATGTAAAAGTTTCCCCAGTGAAAACTTCCTCCAGTTTGACTTTTACCTTAATTTGAGACGCTTGGTTTTCCCCTACGTCCTGGGCTTTTAACCTATACAACAAAAAAAGTAACACAACAAAATAAAAAGAAAACAGAATGCGAAAGACAAGTTGCTTTGGGGTGCCTGGATGGCTCAGTCAGTTGAGCATCCGACTTCAGCTCAGGTCATGATCTCACGGTTTGTGGGTTTGAGCCCTGTGTAGGGCTCTGTGCTGACAGCTCAGAGCCTGGAGCCTGCTTTGGATTCTGTGTCTCCCTGTCTCTGTCCCTCCCCTGCTCACTCTCTCTCTCTCTCTCTCTCTCTCTCTCAAAAAAAAAAAAAAAAAAAAAAGACAAGTTGCTTAAATATGACGTATAAATTATAAACACAATTTATGAGATCTTTCTGAATGGCACACACAGACTGCAATTTTCTCTCCATTATCTTACTAGTTATAGTTACTGTTTTACTATTCTTTAATGGTTACCCTAGAGGCTACAACATAATTCCTTGATTTATCAACCATTTATCAATGTAAATGGTTACCTTTACTTCTTCCCAGAGGGTGCCTGGGCCTTAGAACAATAACTCCATTTACTCACTACCCAATTGAAATCCTTTGGCTTTTGTGTATTTTAGTTTGATTTCTATATTCTTAAACCCTATAAGACAACATGATTGTTATTTTATTTAGTTAATATCCTTTTGAATTTACCCATGTGTTTACCCTTTTATTTGTTCTTTCTGCCTCCCTGTGTCACCAAGTTTCCAACTAGAATGATTGTCTTTCTGTCATGCACGTTAGTTCTGTTTGGATCTGCTGTTAACCATTTTTCCCAGTTGTGCTTTTTAGTTTAAATGTCTTTATTTTCTCTTTGTTTACTAGAAGGCAGTCTTTTAGTAAGGTGGGATGGGGAGGTTCCTGGGGGCCCCTGGCTTGGGGGCCCCTGAACATCTGTCTGCTTATCCTCCTGAGGTTTGGCACCTGCCCTGCTCAACCTCCTAGCTTCTCAGCTGCTTCTTCTGAAATTGGCAGGTGCCCTGGGGGAAAGCAGTCCCAAGTGATGGGCTCACCTCTTGTGAGCCCTGTGAGTTGTGAGATTGTGGCCCTGTGAGTTTTGTTAGCTTTCCGACACTCTCAAGATTTATTTTACACTTCGTTTAACTTTTCCAGTTGTTCTCAGCAGGAGGCGTGGCCTGTTATGTAGTCTGATGATATGAGAAACTGAATACTCTTGTCCCATCTCTTTGTTAGGAGGATTCCTGGAAGGTGTTACACAACATGTTTGGTTACATCCCATTGGGTAAAGTTTAGTCATGTGAATGCACCTAGCTAAATATATAATCTTTATTCTGAGGGAACATATCTTAGCTGAAAATTGTGTGTAGATATTTGGGAGAACAGATTCTAAGGGCTATAGTATCTGTCTCTCAGTTATTGGCTATATGATCTGAAGGAAGTTATTTAAACTCTCCGAGTTTCAAGTTATTCACCCGTAAAATAGAGATAATGATACCATTTATGAATTTACAATGAGATAATAAATCTGAGACACAGAGAAGTTAAATCACTTGCACAAGATGGCACGGATACTTGCCTGCAGAATGGTGATTGGAACCCCAAGCCTTCCCCACTACCTGCTCCTGCCTTGTAAATTACAAGGCCCTGCCTGTTGGAATTGCTGAGGGAAGATGTAAGGGCCAGGACAAGAACAATCCTGGGGGGCTGAGGGTAGAACGTGCTTAGCTACAAAAATGATCTCCTAAGGAAAGGTCTGGAGACAGAAGTGACCTAGTTTGAGTCCTATGGATTTGTGAGCGATGTGGGTTACCCAGGGAATTGGAGAAAGAGACCATGGAGATAAAAGGGACCCTAAAGGGGATGCGGTCCTATGGCTTCATTTTATGTTGAAGTACCATATACATACAGAAAATTGTTGAAATTATTAAGTGTACACACCGTGAGTTTTCAAAGTGAGCACACTCACGTAACCAGTACCCAGATCATGAAAAAGAACATTACCAGTCCAGTAGCCTCCGTCACGCCTTCCCACCCATCCTGCCCGGTTCTAGTCAAAACCCCTCTCAAGGCTCATCATTATCCTGACTTCTAACATCAGAGATTAGTTTTGCCTATTTTTGAACTTTCTATGAATAGACTGGTAGAGTATATTCTCTACTTGCGTCTAATTTTTTCCCCTCAATATTGTGAGCTACATTTCTGTTGCTCCTTGTAAATCGTTAATTCTCCTTGTTGTGTAATATTCCACTGTGTGACTCTCACAATTCAGTTACGGATTCAACTCTTAATGGGCATTTGAAGGGTACTGCCATGAACTTTCTAGAAGATGTATCAGAGTGCACCAATGTACTCATTCCTCTTGGGTATAATCTAGATTAGAATTAGAATATAGAATATAGAATAGATTAGAATTGCTGATCATCCTCAGGTATGTGGGATGTTTGGCTTTAGTAGGTACCGCCTTCACTTTCCTGACGCTGGAAATGGAAGGACAGAAAGGGTGGCAATCGGTCCAGGGTCACCCAGCTACTGAGCCAGGGCGGGAATACGGGTCTGTTCTCTCCTAGGGCAGTATGTCTAGGTCCAGATTTCAAGGAGAGACTGACCTAGAGAATCAACAGAGTCTCACAGCAACACACATTTCATTTATGAGCTGTCCTTATCATCAACCCTCGGGTAAGATGAGACCAGTGACGAAGCATGAGAGGGGCATCTCCTCAGTGGGGCCATGATTATAGAGACCGATTTGCTTCGGAGGGAGCTGGTACAGGTTCCTCTATGTGTCCTATCAAAGAACAGCATGAGGGGCGCCTGGGTGGCGCAGTCGGTTGGGCGTCCGACTTCAGCCAGGTCACGATCTCGCGGTCCGTGAGTTCGAGCCCCGCGTCGGGCTCTGGGCTGACGGCTCGGAGCCCGGAGCCTGTTTCCGATTCTGTGTCTCCCTCTCTCTCTGCCCCTCCCCCGTTCATGCTCTGTCTCTCTCTGTCCCAAAAATAAATAAAAAACGTTGAAAAAAAAATTAAAAAAAAAAAAAAAGAACAGCATGAGATGCGTGTCCTTGATTAAGCAGGATTTAAATTCAGTCTACTTCAGTGCCAGACCTTGTGTGCGATGCTTTTCTGTGCATTAACTCATTTAATCTTCCGAGCGAAAGCTAGATCAATTCATATCCATAAGGACCACAGAGGCAAAATATTAAAAGAGAGTGTATGAACTCTAAAAATGGAGTGTTTAGAACAGTGCTTTCCAAAGGATCTGTGGTGAAGGACCAATCCACCCTAGACCAGTTTGGCAAATGCAATAAAAAAGAAATACCAGAAAAGTACAATGAAAAGGTAGTTCAAATACAAGCTTCCAGTTTTTATTATTATATTAAACTGATATAAAATTGCATTGCTAAAGTTCTATTAAAATGTCTAAACGCTTTCAATTTCTGTATTTATGTCATTGGGACTCAATAGCAGTTTGTGGATTAGTACTGGTTTTCAGAATACACTTCGAAGGGCACTGATTTATTTATTTATTTATTTAGCTAGTTAGTTATTTTTTTTTTTAATTTTTTTTTTCATCGTTTATTTATTTTTGGGACAGAGAGAGACAGAGCATGAACAGGGGAGGGGCAGAGAGAGAGGGAGACACAGAATCGGAAACAGGCTCCAGGCTCTGAGCCATCAGCTCAGAGCCTGACGCGGGGCTCGAACTCACGGACCGCGAGATCGTGACCTGGCTGAAGTCGGACGCTTAACCGACTGCGCCACCCAGGCGCCCCAACTAGTTAGTTATTTTTTAAAGTCTGGACTTTTTTATTTTTTATGATTATGTTTTAATATAATTTATTGGCAAATTGGCTAACATGCAGTGTGTACAGTATTACCTTCGTTTTGGGAGTGGATTCCCATGGTTCATTGCTTACATACAACACCCAGCGCTCATCCCAACAAGGAGGGGCACTGATTTATAATTCACTGTTAATTTCCCAATGGGAATCGCTCTTAAAAGAGAGATTGATAATTTTCTTAGAGGCAGATAGGTTTGAAAACAACATCGGCAAAATATTGAGACCCTGGAAACCATTCACACCCATACAGGTTACTGTTTATATTAATGGGACTTCACCATTTCACTGTCTTTATCAACATAACTATTCCAAAAATATATTTCATAGAAAGATACTAGTTACAAATAACTTTATTGTGCTTTTTAAGAACTTTTCCCAAAACCTTACTGAACTGAATGTAAAACCCTAAAGCTTTTCAATAGCATTGAAAAGTCTATTAACTCTCCAAGACTTTTTTTTTTAAAGTGTGTTTATTATTTGAGAGAGACAGAGAGAAAAAAGGAGGGGCAGAGAGAGAGGGAGTGAGAGAATCCCAAGCAGGCTCTGCACTGTCAGCTTGGAGCCCAACGTGGGGGGCTTGATGAAGGGCTGGACTTCACAAACTTCGAGATATTGACCTGAGCCAAAATCAAGAGTAGCTCGCTTAACTGACTGAGCCACCCAGGTGCCCCACTCCAAGACTTTAGAAGACTTGCCTTTTATCCACCACTCTGAAACTAGTATGATCCCTAGCCAAAATTAAACAAGCACCATCTCATTGAAAGACTTGTCTTAAACCAGATTCCCAAACCTTATAAATATCCCCCACTTTGTCCTCCCCAGTCCAAGATGCTACAAGACTCTGCCCCGGCAGGCCTCTCCTTACTGTGGTGTACAATAAATTCAATCTTTGTCTTCTATACAGCTTCTTTTGCTGGTATTTTCTGGGAGCCAGCTTTCAACAATCAAGACTTTGTTCTTCTTTTTAGTCTTGCTCAAGCTGCTTTCAAAGTTGGTATGCAAAAAAAGGCCAGAAAGACTCGTGTATTCAAAAGCATGCGTGAGCAAAATTTAAGAGGTTTCCGTGTATAATTTTGATCGTGCCATAGGACCTGAGCCCAGCGCTTGGTGAGGACAAGAGAATCGCAGGATGTGAGGGCTGGAAGGGGTTCTAGGTGCCCAAATATCAGTGCACAGATCAGCCCCATCAAGTCACCTGATGTAATCCCTACTTAAAATACCTATTCCTCAGGGTACCTGGGTGGCTCTGTTGGTCAAGCATCCGACTCTTGGTTTCTGCTCAGGTCATGATCCCACAGTTTATGGATGTGCTGCAGCATGGAGCTTACGTGGGATTCTCTCTCTCTCTCTCTCTCTCTCTCTCTCTCTCTCTCTGCCCCTCCCTCATGCTTCTGCTCTCTTTCTCTCAAAATAAAATAAACTCTAAAAAAAGACCTATTCCTTGGTTTCCCCTCAGATGTACTCAATCAGAAATTCTAGAGATGGGGCTAGTCAGTGTTTATTACAAACTCCCCAAAGGATTGTGTTGCACAATCAGCTTTGGGAACCACAATTCTGTTCTACCATTTCTTTTTGTAGATGAAGAAATGGAGACTCAGATAAGGGAGTAAAGTTGCCCACAATCACATAGCTATTGAGCTGTGTGTCTCATGATTCCCTGACAAGAGTTCCCAGGGCTGGAGATCAGATTGGAAATGTTTTTATCCACCCCATATCCTGAACAAGAATTAGTAACGATGTGAAACTGAATCTACTTTTGTCTTCTCCACATCTTAAGATTTATCAGGGTGGTGGTTGGCATTGGGAGGGTGTTGTAATCTTTCCTTGTTCCCGGGTGAAAATTTTAGCAGTCATCATGACTTCTCTGCATTTTGTTAGGTAAGAGGCATCAGCAAAAGTATAGTTTTCCAAGAGGTAACATTTTGGCTCTTACACAGAGATAAAACGAACACATAAGTCTGCTGAGAATCTATTGGCCATCTTGTTTGTTAAGTTTCTGTTCCCAGGAATGATTGCTTATCAGTTTGCTGATTAGCTCATGTGAAGGCGGATATGTTATTTAAAGCTTTAGGAACATGTCCTAGGGAGGAAGCATGGGCTGGCCCTCTGGGGAACTACAGTGGGCACTGGGAAGAGATTCAAGGTCCAGGTAACTGCTCCCCATGGGTTTTCATTAGGCCACAGTAGACTTCTTGAAACCACTTCTTTGCTCTCTTGGCTTTTTCTCTACTGATCCGCCAGCATGTGGCTAAAAACGGACACGTTTTTAGTATGGTGTCTTCATGATCATCTCTAAGTGCTCAACTTCTGACAACAGTCTCTAGCTTAGTTCAGATCCTTAACTGAGACTATCTGATTGGCTGCTCTCCAAACATTCGCACTCTTTGGGTCAGGTGATCAGCCAGGGTCAACCAGCTGCAGCTACTTGGAGAAACACAGTTACCAACGGACTGTGTGAGGGGGGCTGTGAGCGACAGCCAGGAGAGTCCCAATGAAAACCTCGGGTGGGCGAGCACAATAAAATGTGTCTTTTCATCATTTCCAGCAAGAGACCTTCAAACACTGAGGCTTGTGCCACTCCCCTGTTATCCCAAAGGAGTCTGGTTGCCACCGTGTTGCATTCAGTTAAGGCAGGAAAAGTTTGGGGGAGGGGGCTGTTTCACAGGAGCCCATGGTCGGACCTTCCCATTCGTTTCCACCAACATTTGGGATCTTCCTTTGTACAAGCCTTTGAGCTGCTTAGATGCGGGTGTCTGGTAAAAAATAAGAAGCCTCAGCCCTGCTGCGCTCATGAACTTGGAACTTTTCCGTCTCGAGAGGAGGTTGACAGCCATAGATCAGGGCAGGAACATGGATATAACTAAACACATTTTGGTTCACTCTCTCTTCCCGGAGCTGACTCACTCTTTTGTGGACACAAGACATGGGCCTAATAACCGTACAGGTAGAAATTCAGGGGGAGTGGAAGCTCCTCACCCAACAGCCCAGCGAAGACACTGGGGGGACAGAGTAGCCGGTCGCTTTGCGTTACAAATCACTGAGCCCCCGATTCGTACCAGGATCTGTAAGGGGTGCAAAGGCCAGGGGCAATGTGTCCTCTAGGTTCGAGCGCTCCCAGGCTGGAAGGACACACACACACACACACACACACACACACACACGGAGACAAGGCCAGCCGTCCCGCAAGGGGCAGATTCGGGGCGCCCTCCCTTCTCTGGGCAGCCAAGGGGCGCGGACACAGGCCCAAACGGCAAGGGCCCGAGCGCGCAGCTCCTTCCAGGGCGGAGGGCGGCGCGAGGGAGGGAGAGAGGGAAGGGAAAGGCGAGCGTGAGCTGCCTCAAATGCTTGGAATAATTCCGCTTCCGTTTGGAAAGCCGCAGCCTCAGTCCCGCCGCGCCCGCCCAGCGCCAGCTCCGCGTCCCGGCCGGCCCGCGCGCGGCTGCCCGCTCCGCCGCCATGGCTACGTCCCCGCAGAAGTCGCCCTCCGTCCCCAAGTCCCCCACTCCCAAGTCGCCCCCGTCCCGGAAGAAAGATGACTCCTTCTTGGGGAAACTCGGAGGGACGCTGGCCCGGAGGAAGAAAGCCAAGGAGGGTGAGTGCGGCCGGGCCTGGCGCGCTGCAGGGCCCGGGCCGAGGGGCCGGGACTCCGGGGCCGGGCGGGAGCGCGCCGCGGGTGCCCGGCGCGGTGGGGGCGCGCGGCGGCGCGGGAGCGCGCTGCCCGAAATGCGGGCCGGGGCCGAGCGCGCCCCGCGGGTCGTCGCCGCTGTCCCGCTCCGGGTGTCTGGGGCCCGGTGGTGCCCGGGCAGGGCGTCCCCGGGACCCGGCGACGCCCGCGCTGTGCCGGGGGCGGGCGCCGCGTGGCCCGAGGGGGCGGCCGGGCCCCCAGCCGGAGGCGGCGTCCTCCCGCAGGCCCGCGCCCGTCGTTCCCCAAGTTCCTGCGGAAACTTTCCCGGGCGCCGCGCTCGCGCTTGTTGCCCTCGTTGGCCTTTCAAAGCAGCTGGGTTCCTGGACCCACGGAACTCTAGAAGCAGCATCGGCCCCCGGAGCCTGTGTCCGCCCCCAGGGACCAGCAGGGCGCTCTTAGTGATCGGCATCCTATGTTTGTGGAATGAATGAGTGGAAAAGCTGGCTTTCCTAGCGGTCGGGCCCTGTAATAAATGAGGAACTCGCAGTCAAGGAGAAAACTCGGATTAGACACACTTAGCATCACGCGCTGTGACCCTTCTGTGAACTCAGGAGTTGAGGGCTCTTGTAAAAAAAAACATTTTCTTTTTCCCCACCAGCATGGATTGAGGTGATCTTCCCCCACCCAGGACAATTTGCTTGTAAAATATTTTGTGTCATTGGCCGATTTCACCTCTCGGATTTTGGTCTGAAAGATGAGGTGACAGTTCTGAAGAAGTTCTGGTGATAGATGTGTCGATAGAAGTTGCTTGTTGAAAGTTTTTCATGGACTGCTTAGCGGTTTGGGAAATAATCCTTTTGAGGGCTGTGATGCTGAGATGTAAAATAAGGTCTGTGTTTCTGAAGTGTCTGAAAGGGTAAAAAAAAAAAAAAAAAAGAACGTCAGTGCTGAGAATTATCACACTTAAAGAACTAAGCTGCTGTTTTCTATACTGGCGTGAGCAAACATGGTTTTCCCCCAATTTGGTTATTTTGGTAAACGACGGTCTGAGTAGTATATAGCCGGTAGCAAATCATGACATCTTGGCTTGGAAAGCCCTAAACTACCCTTCTAGGCTTTTCCTACCGTATTCCTGGTATGGGCTGCTTTGCCAAGACTAAACAACTCGGAATTTCTGAAGCCTGTGGCCTACTCAGAGTGCTCACCCCACCTTTGCCCGCTCTTTAGAAAAGTTTATGGTAAAAATACAGAGTTGGTCTCTCTGTATCTAGTGCAGGAGAATGAGTCTGATAGTAGCCCTCCACTTCTTTCAAGTGGATTAGCCTGTTTTCTGGAGCCTTCCCTTCACCAGCACAAACATCCTCTGTTCCTCTAGTTGGTCCTCCTAGGCACGATTTTTTTTTTTTTTTTTTTTTTTTTGGCCTGCTGGCCTCCTACCCCTTCAGTTTCATTTGGGAGCCCTGCTGGAAACAGAAGGTCAACTCAATCGGGATTTTGAAAATACTGTAGTGAAGGGACTACTTTCGCAGGTGAGGGCAGGGCTAAGGGAACCCAGAAAGGACGATAAGGAACTTGGGAGCTAGCAACCGACAGGTGGAAGCTGTTACCACCTCTAGACCTGAAGGGACAGGGGGAGCAAGCCGGAACCCACAGAGAGCTGGAACTGCAGAAGGGGGTGCCGTCTGACACTGGACAGAAACACAGCCACTGTCAGGAATGTGGAGACGGAGCAGGGAGACGTTGGCACAAGAGATACTCTGTGCATTCTCTCTTCTTGCCCCCGACTCCCTTGCTGGTGCTCCTGATTGGCTGCACCCGGTGGGACGTCACCAGGCAAGGAATCTGGACAATGCAACATGTAGGGGTCAGCTTCCTCAGGGCACAGAGCAGTGCAGAGATCATAGTGGGGAGTGGGGAAAATGAAAATCACTAGCAGACCCTCTCAAAGTGAGCTGCCCAGAAGTCCATGTAGTAGTGTGGTAGTCTGGTCCAGGTTAGAACAGGGCTGTCCCCTCCTTTGTTATGGTACAGACGCCAGGTTCTAGCAGTGCAGCGAAGGCTGTTCTTCCTTCTTTATTCTCTCAGCTACATCACACTGTTCTCTCTCACTGAGTTTCCTATCGGCTTACTCAAAGACTTTTTTTTTTTAATGTGTCTTATTATTTATTTTCGAGAGCGAGAGAGTAAGCGGGGGAGGGGCAGAGAGAGAGAGGGAGACACAGAATCCGAAGCAGGCTCCAGGCTCCGAGCTGTCAGCGCAGAGCCCGATGCGGGGCTCAAACTCATGAGCCTTGAGATCATAACCTGGGGCTCAGACTCATGAACCTTGAGATCATAACCTGAGCGGAAGTTGGACGCTCAACCGACTAAACCACTTAGGCACACCCTTAAAGACGTTGTTACGTTTCTTGCTCCTGAACCACCCCCATTCTTATCTCAGATAGCCTCAATTGGGTTTTTGAAACCAGGTGTAAGATCTTATTTGTGTCTTTGGCTATACTTAACTGTTAAGTCCTGGTTCTGTGACTCAGCCCATTAACTAATCCAGGGGATGTAAATGGTGAGTTGAAGAGCACACACTTCTTGTTAAGGGGCCCACCACCCAGCCCCAGCTGCTTGCCACCACAGGTGGTAATTCTGTGAGCTCAAAGAAGGCAGTGGGGTTGGTCTGAAATGACCTGCTCTTGGTGTGTGCGTGCTGGGTCTCAGTGATCATTGCTGTACCTGTTAAGGGCCCGCTAACCCTCACTTCGATACTGGTAAGGTTAGATCTTGCTCTGGATCTTGCATAAACCTTAAGCTCTGTGCTTTGCAGAAACCGCTTTCTTCTATTTCCACCCTCCCAATTTTCTACAATATGATTCCTCAAGTTCACTGATATCAGTCTATCTACATATTATCTCGGTGCTTGAGCACTGAACTCTCCTGGGCCCAAGGACTGCCATTCATTCACTTGACACCTGTTGTCCCACTGTAGGACACAAAGATTGGAAAGACATAATACATGTTAGATTATTGAGTCAATAATTTCATATGAAAATATGCTTTCCTAAGAACGCCTACTGCATACATCAAAGAATGACTGTAAATCTCAGAAGAATACGTTAAAACTAGTCATCACTCCTGTGTCTTCAGTAAGAAAAAAATAACATCAGAAAGAGAAAATAGAGGTTAAAACCATGATTTTTGGGACCAGACACCTTTGGGTTTGATTTCTGGCCCAGCCCCTTATTTATTGCTATGACTTAGGACAACTTCCTTATCTCTCCAAGTGTCTGTTTTTCTTCATCTATAAAATGGAGATTTGGTATGTAACATGCATAGCATGGAATGAATAATGAATGGCAGCTATTAAAATCGATAATTCAATTTGACATAGTCTTTAATTTGAGATAGTCTTTTCGTTATGGACTGCAGAAGATTCTATGGGTTTTGCAGATGGCCAAGGAGCTCATGACACTATGAAGCCCTTATAATCCTGCTTTGGTCCCTTTGGAAATTAGGGATCTTTCCTTGCACGTCCACTATTCCCGATTCCAAAATGTCACATTTCAGCATTTTAGAATATCTGGGCCCATTTTCATGAGTTGTAGTTAACTGGCTTTGTTTTTCACTGTGGATCTTCTCTTTTGAGGTTCTGGTCCTCATTTATGCTATACACAGCCCTCTGGTGTAGGTCCTTAGACTAGCCTTTCAGAGTCCTTTGCCAAAGGGCCCCTTTTTTCCTCCAGATCTGTCCTCAAGACTTGGTCTTTCCAGGGACACCATTTTGAATTGTATTGGCCAGCTGAAGGTGCCTTGAATTGGGTCAGCAGCAATGATTATTCCTATCATTTACCCATTTTTTTTTTTATTATCCCTTAGAGTTTAGCATTTTGTCCAGTGCCCAAAGTGTCCAATACGGGCTTTAATCTGATAACTTTATAATAATTCTAGGGCTTACACCTTTGGTTATCATTGGCCTTCCAGTGTAACTGGGGAAAATCCCAAAAGTCTGCAACAGATTTATGGAATGGGGGGGGGGAGGGGAACCCCCAGCCCTGCTGAGCAGTCCTCTTCTTCTCCCCTAAGCAGCATGCATTCTTATTTTCTAAAGTGCCTCCTCAAACCCTCACCACTCAAGCTCGAACTCAGACCTTGAGATAGAAAACTGTGTACCAGGTATGAACTTGTTCAATTTCCCTTCTTTGCCCCAGATCTACACCTCCTTTCATGCTCCTTTCCTGCCCCAGTCCCTTCAGAGAGATCCCTTGTCCCCTTGTTTGTGAGGACCATCCATTTCTGCTTCCCCCAGACTTGGCATAGCTAAATACCCTTGCCCTTGTATCTTCAATCTCTTCCATAGCTACTCTACCCCTTAACATGCTGTAAATACGCTTGAGCCTTTCCCATTTAAAGGAAGTCTCCTGATGGTGATTTCCTCTTAAGCTACCCAACCAGAGGTCTTGAAAGACTTGCCTGTCCTGACTTTCTCTTATTTCCTAGTCATTTCATGATCCACTATCCTCACTCTTTCAGTAATCATTTACTGAGTGCATACCGTGTGCTAGGCGCCATGCTAGGCACTGGGGTGTCGTGGGGGGAGAAAACAGACAAAAATCCCTGCCTTCATGGAGCTTACATTCTAGCATTGGAGACTGATAATAAACAAGATAAATTGGTAAATTATGTGCATTGTATTAGAGTAGTTACAGGGGCTTTAGAGCAAAATAAAGCAGGAAACAGAACATAGGGTGTTGAGGGATGAGAGATGATGGTTGGCGGTGTTAAATAGGATGGCTAAAACCTCCCTGAGAAGGGTTTTGGTTTTTTTTTTTTTAATTTCAGAAGTGGGAGAGAGAGCACAAACTGGGGAGAAGGGCAAAGGGAGGGAGAGAGGGAGAGAGAGAGAATATCCTAAGCAGGCTCCACACTCAGCACAAAGCCCGATGGGGATCTCAGTCCCATGACCCTAGGATCATGACCTGAGCCGAAATAGAGTTGGACGTTCAACCGACTGAGCCACCCAGTCGCCCCGAACAGAGTATTCTGATAAAGACTTGCGGGAAGTGAGGGAGAGAGTCATATGTGTATCTCGGAACAGAGCGGTGCAGGCAGAGGGAATGGCGAATTCAAAGGCTCTGAGGCAGGAGTGGACGTGATGTGTTGAGAACCAGCACGGAGGTCACTGTGACTGGAGGAGAGAGCAAACACTGTTATGGAAGGTAGTGAGGTCTCAGGGATTAGACTGAGGGTGGGGGCAGGTTGTGCAGGACCCTGGAGGCGATTGTATGACTGGGGCCTTTACTCAGAATGAGATAGGAAGGTATGGGGGGGGGGGTGGTGTTGCATAGAGAATAACACGACTGCACTTCTGTTTCAGCGGGATCATTGGTGCTAAGTGACTGAGGGGGTCAAAGCAGCGACACGAGCTAGGAGGCTGCTCTGATGACCCGGGAGGGTGGTGGTGGCGCCCGGAGTGGAGGGGTGGACACCGAACCCTGGATGTAGTTTGAAGACGTGGTGGGTAGGGTTTCCTGCAAGGTTGGAGGGAAGACGAGCAGATAATTGAGAGCACTCCAGGGACTTGGGTTTGAACAACTGGAGAGACAAGACTGATTTTAACTGAGCTGGAGAAGTCCACCAGCAGAGCTGGTTTGGGGAGAAAGCACGTGGGGCCTGGTCTGTAGAGGTGCCCACTGGACGTCGCAGCGGCCATGTTGGTTCTGAGAGCCCAGTTCAGGGGGGAGGTGTCTGGGCTAGGGAGTAGAAGAGGTCCAGGGCCTGAGCCCCGAGGCTTTTGAACACTGAGGACCTATGGAGAGAGACTGAGTGGGAGTGGCTAGTGGGACGGAGGAAGGCAGTTATGCGTGGAGTCCTGGAAGCCATCGGGTCTTCACCTGTTCCCACTGTTCAGCTTCCCTGGCTGACGGCTCCAGGACCCACGGTCTCCTCTTCTGTCCTGATTGCACTTGGGCTCTTGACATTTCTTTTTTAGCTCTCTTTTCCTTAAAACATCTGGGGCGCCTGGGTGGCGCAGTCGGTTAAGCGTCCGACTTCAGCCAGGTCACGATCTCGCGGTCCGTGAGTTCGAGCCCCGCGTCGGGCTCTGGGCTGATGGCTCGGAGCCTGGAGCCTGTTTCCGATTCTGTGTCTCCCTCTCTCTCTGCCCCTCCCCTGTTCACGCTCTGTCTCTCTCTGTCCCCAAAATAAATAAATGTTGAAAACAAAAAAATAAAAAAAATAAATAAAAACAAAACAAAACAAAACATCTTCTCCCTTGCCCTCCTTCACACTGAAATTGCTCCCTGTGTCTCTGCCTTGTCTTTCTCAGATTCCTTCTCGGACTTTTCTAGTCTGTGTATCCCCTCAGTAGCATTTCCTGGGTTTCTGACTTCGCCAGCTTTGCTCTCTGTTTTGGGATGTGTTTATGTTTTTCTCTCCCATGGATTATCTCACTTCTGTGGCTTCAATGCCCATCTGCCCATTGGTGATGCCCAAATCCACATTTAAATCCAGATCTTTCACCTGTAGTCCAGGCACATCTTTCCACTCTTGGGTATGCCACAGGTTCCTCCAATTCAGCATTGCCCTCGAGGGAATTACTACACTGCCCACTTGCCTCAATCTGCTTTTCCTCTCCCACCATCCCACCAGTTGCTTAAGGCCATGGTCATCCTATATTTCAGAAGTCAGCAACCTTTTCTTAAAGGGCAATTAGTGGGGCGCCTGGGTGGCTCAGTCAGTTGAGCGACCGACTTGGACTCAGGTCATGATCTCACGGTCTGTGAGTTCGAGCCCCGCGTCGGGCTCTGCGCTGACAGCTCAGAGCCTGCAGCCCGCTTCAGCTTCTGTGTCTCTTGCTCTCTCTGCCCCTCCCCTGCTCATGATCTCTCTAAGAAAGAAATAGACATTTAAAAAATTTTTTAAAAAAAGGGCAAACAGCTATTCAAGACTTTGCTGGCCCCCCACCTGTCCTCAGCTCTGCCCTTGTTACTGTAGATAATAGGTGAATGAACACATGTGGCCATGTTCCAATAAAACTGAGTTATGGACCCTGAAATTTGAATTTCATGTAATTTTCATGTGTCGCAAAATATTCTTGTGTGTTTTCAGTCATTTAAAAATGTGAAAGCCGTTCTTAGCAGTTGGGCTGAACAGAAATAGATGCAGGCTAGCTACAGCCCATGGGCAGAGGTGAGCCCAGCCCTGCTCCATTTGTGTCCACACACAACCGTCTCTGAGGGAGACGTGCCAATTCGACCTTCCCTCCCCGCCTCGGGTCAGGCCTCACAAGTGCTCTTTGTCTCCTTTGAGATTGTTTCATTTTATAAAATTTTACTGTTTTTATTTTCCAGCTGACATGTTGTACATCCACCCTGCTAGTCCTCTGGTACTTTTTTATTCAACCCCCCCCTTCATCCTTTTGCCAATAGACCATTTTATTTAAGCGCAAGGACAATATCCCCTCCGGGCAAACTTCTTAGCCTGGCGTTCAGGACCTTCTCAATTGCTCCTTGGTCTCCCCTTCTGGTCTTGCCTTCAATTCCCTTTCAGGAAGCCTCCATTTTAGCCACACCAAACCACCCTTTATTCCCCAGACACATCACGTTCTTGCACGTTTTAACCTCTCTACGTGCTGTTCCAAATTTCTGGAATGACCTTTTTCCTTTCTCTATACAACAAACTTCTATTTAGTCATTAAAACCCAATTCAGAGCTCCCCCTCAGCGTGATGCCTTCCTTAGCTCCCCCAGGGAGCGAGGTGCTTCCTTCTCTGTGGTCCCACCCCACCTTGTCCGTGACTCTGTTGTAGCACTGGCCGCATTGCACTGCGACCATCTGTGGGTGAGCCTGTCGCCCCACATGGCAAGAGCCCCCTTCCTGTAGCCCTCCTGCCTCGCATGATATTTAACGCCTAACGATATTGGAGTTTCCGTGCAGTGAATTTCCCCGTATTTACCTTGGTGAAAATAGTCCCCTGCTAACTGGTTGTGTAATCTCAGGCTTCCTCCTCTTGGCCCATTTCTAACATCGGCAGGTTAGACTACATAACCTCCGAGAGCCCTTGCAGTTCTGGCGTTCTATGATTTCGGAGCTTTCATTTCACCAGGCTTCTCTCAAATTCAGTTTTATTGTCTGCGTAGGGTGGTCTGGGAATGACATCATCACAAAGACCTCTTTCTTTCCTCCACTAATGAAGGCACCTCTGTGTCGGGAGGAGGAGATGGGAACCAGGATAAGTGGGCCCCAGCCCAAGGACACCTCCATATTAGGAATCGTGTCTCATGGAACATCTCCGTCTGGTTAACAAGCACAGTTCATAATTATGTTTTAGCCATTAGCGCAGAAGAGATGAAATCCTCATGTAAACGTTTGTAAGCATCTAAAATCCTACTCTCTGTCATGGAAAAAAGAACACATTTGGGGAAAGCTCTACAACAATTCCGATTATAACAAAGCTGAAAAAAAATAAAATACTTGAAAAAAAGGTATGAGCGTTCTGTTAAGTTTTCAGTATGTTCTGCGGCCTGAAATCAGTTAAGAAAATCCGTATGATGGTTTTGTCTGAGGACTACAGCCCTCAGGACAAGAAGGCCTCATCATCTAGCTTAGGCCCTGACCTCATCCCTTCTCTTCTTTTCCCTGTGGGCTCTGGGAGGGCAGGAGTCATGTCTGGTCTGCTCACATTTGCACCCCATGTGCCTTGCCTGGCACCAGGTACTAAACAGGTTCTCTGCAACATGGCTAGCTAACCGCCTAAATCATCAGTGGCCATCTGATTCCTACTGAGGGTGTCCCCAGGTTACTTCAAACTCTGCCGAACCTTGGATGGCAATTCTGGTCCTCTGATTCCATCCAGGCCTCGACTGCTGGGTGGGTGTGTGGGTGTGTGTGTGTGTGCGTGCGTGTGTGTGCGCGCATGTTATAAAACTACCTCCTCCTACCAGGAATCTCTTTACCCTTTGTGGAAGGACTTTATCACTTATCCCTGTTCTTTGACAAACACACAAGGCCCCCCGGACCAGAGGTTTGGGTCCTAGGATCTGGGGGTAGTGATGATGCAGTGGAGGCTGGGAGCCCGCAAGGAGGTCCGCTGGCCAAGGGCGGTGACCAGTCCGAGTGTAGAGGCCGGAGTTCTTCGTTTTCATCCAGAAAAGCTTGGCCTGTGGAAATGGTGTTGCGGGTATGCAGGACAGTGCGTGAATGATGGAGGACTGAGTGAAATAGCCTCTTGGCAAGGTTTGGGGGAGACCAAAGGCCCAAACTCTGCAAGAGAGGTTCTGAATTCCTGTAATTCCCCAAAGTCCGAAGTCTTCCTGTTCGTTCCCCTGCCCTGCTCATCCCTTCCTGAGCTTCTCAGCTTCCTTTACTCACCAGGTGCCCAGGCAGGGAAATCTGCAAAACAGCCAGAGCAGGGCCACTGTCCTTGCTGCTTAATGAGAGAGCTCAATCACTACAAGACTCCCTACTCCCACCCGCCAACAGATAGAACCTACTAAAAGGGCAGACTGGCTCGCTGCACAATCTGTGAATTGTAGATGCTGTGTCCTTGCTGTGGCCCGGGACTCGCATTTGCATGGAGTGAGGATCGCTGTAGGACTCACCGAAAATCTGGTTCTACTAGTACGTGCTAAGTGATCATTCTGTTGCCGTGAACACGCCAGCCTCCTAAAGCCTGAGAAAAACCATCTTTGTGGCTAGTGTCCTGGTGTTTCTTTCACACGGGCCTTAGGGAGAAGGTGGGCCATGGATGGAAGAAGCCGTCAACTTAGTTGAAACAGAAATATTCTTTTCTTTTTAATTTTTTTTTGACATTTATTCATTTTTGAGAGAGAGAGAGAGACAGAACATGAGTGGGGGAGGGGCAGAGAGAGAGGGAGACACAGAATCCGAAGCAGGCTCCAGGCTCTGCGCTGTCAGCACAGAGCCTGATGCAGGGCTCAAGTTCACGAAGCGTGACTTCATGACCTGAGCTGAATTCGGAGGCTTAATCGACTGAGCCACCCAGGTGCCCCAAAACAGAAATATTCTTTACTATTGCACACTTTCTCAGGGGAACGAAGAATGAACCAAATTGCTTAGCATCTAATTTTTTAACAAAAGTGTTTCTTTTTCCCATTATAAAATTAACCCATGCTTTTGGGATTTATGGGAAGATAGAAAACAGCCGTGCAAATTCCACCTCTCAAAGGCAATCACTATTATAATTTTGGTTTACTTCTGTCCTTTTTCTTCATGATAACTTTTTATAATCATAAGTATGCCATGTATATTATACAGCTAAAAATCCTATAACTGTATTTTTGGTTTATTATTATATAAATATAATTTGTGTTACAAATATTACTAAACATATTTTTATAGGTGCATAATATTCATTGAGTGAATGTTCTCTTGCTCACCCATTTCTTTCGGTCCTCTCCCGCTTTTTTGTTGTTGTTGTTGTTTTTTTCCCCTAGAAATAATGCTGCCTAAAGCTTTTTTAAAAATTAAGAACAATTTTCCTTGGATAGAGCCCCAGAAGTACAGTTATAGGGTCAAAGGGTGCCAGTTGGCTTGTGTAACACTGATAGTTTATCATTGATGACCAAAGAGAAATTTCTGCTTTGGGGTCTGGGTGGTCTTCCCAGGAGGCTGTTGGAAAGTAAAACCAACATTGTCAGGCCAGAAGTTTTTGTTTGCTTCCAGCTAGGAGGACCAGGGCACCTAAGTTGTGGGGTGTGGGGTAGGGTTATGGGTCAGGGGAGGGCACTTTCCCTCCTGGCCAGTAACATGTTCACAGTAAGCTGTAGTACAGGCAGGTCTTTATTTCAGATCATTCTCTTGGGCCCATCCTTCCATCCGTACGTGGCCTGGTATATCAACCCAAGTTGCCTGCTCTTCTAACAGGGCCCACGGTGCCTTTGGAATGGTTTTCCTTAAAGTTCCCCTGGGAGTCACAGCCACCCTCTGCCCTGCTGAGTTCTCCCCGTTCATGTGAGAGCCAGTGAAGGTTTGATCAACAAGTCCCTCCTTGTCTCGGTCTCTTCCTCCCCACCTCCCGACTTCGGAATTCTTGGACTTGCCCCACACTCAATAACCATAAACAGGAGGTCATGACAAGACGGTGGGGAGTGCTATGGTGGACAAATTTGGGTTGTCACCGTTGAGGACCCCTTAGGAGACATGGTGTTTGCAAGCAGGGTCTTGAAGCCGGAGGAAGAAACCCCTCCCCACCCCAGGCTGACAGAAGAGAAGGGATAGGATTCAGGAGCCTTCTGAGTTTCCGAGGGATCTTGACTGAGTGGGCTGGGCTGATGCCTCCAGGGCTAAGTTTCCTCAACCTGCATCAGGAGTCAGCAGTCAGGTGTCTCATCTCCTCTGCTAAGAGTGGATCTGAGCCAGATGGAGCATGGAATTATCACACCCAGCACCCCAGGGAGTGTTTCTGGGGAGTCGTTTATGGAAGCCGACTCCCTCACAGGGAGTGGTGTGTCAGGGCATTTATTTCATCCTTGAATCATGCTGCATTCCCTTCACTCATTTCCTTATCTCTTTTAAAATCCAGAAGCCCCTCCCCTCTTCCGTGCTGGGAAAATCCCAGTCGGGCAATGAGGAGCCATGAATGACGCTCTTCATGAAAACGCAGCAGGTCTCCCGGGGATCATGATGGTGATGATGTGGGATGGCCCGGAGGCGAGGCTACTAGACTGTTTCTGCTCCCTCAGTGACATCAACCCAGGTCACGGGGCTCCCCGAAACACCAAGGTGCTCCATGGAGCAGGATCCGCGCTTACTCCTTTCTGGGATGTATTCATCAGTACAACCAGTAATCTGCCAATTGCAGTATTTACATTGACTCTTCAATGCAAAACAATTCCTAGCCAACGTGGCTTTGGCCGTAGCCCCCGTGGAGAGGCAAAATTAGGGAGGGGTTCAGGAACAGGGTCTGCAAATTTAGGGGACAGGGCATTCCAGCTTCGTTGGGGCAGGCATTGAAGTGGCAGGGTGCAGAGGTTCGTGGCATCTGTTGGGTGCCTGTGTTCTGAATCAGGGAGGCTTATCCGAGTCCAGGATGGGGTCTCAGATTCAGGGGCTTGGGGCAGACACTGGTAGAACTTAGCAGGCAAGTCAAGACCCCGGCTGAGCAGGTGAGGGGCAGGAGCAGGCTACAGCCTCAGTGTGGACTCGGGAGTCACTGGCCTCACAAGCGGAGGTAAGTGAGGAGGCTCCTAATGTTTACACAGGAACCCTGGGTCTTGCCTCACTCATCCACCCCCCGCTCCATGCCAGGCGTGGAAACAAACTTTCAGTGGAGAGGGGTTTTCCTTTTTGCCAGGGCTGAGCTATCGCTGGCTCCCAGCCCCCTGGTGAGGTGACCTGTGGATGACAGGTAGTTCATAGTGACAGCCGGGAGAAGCAGGGGCAGCAGGAGCCAACAGTTTTTGATGCTGTTTGCAAAAACGCAAAAGGAGGGTGACACAATTCCGTTGTAAAGCAACCCAGGACACGGGGAAGTGCTGAGACAACCCTTTGCAAGGAGTAGCAATTGCCTCTTGGCTGACAGTTGCAAGGCCTCTCTTGGTGGGCTCAGTAGCCCCTCCAGCACATGTCCCAAGTGCCTGGAGCACAGAACGATCCCTTCGCCTGCTTTTCCTCTGTGCCTGTCATTATGGTAAATTACAAGGCTCCCATGATAACTATGGAGAGGCAGATTGATTCGTTCCTTGTGATTGTCGCCGTGCCGGGGTGATGGGCACCCAGATTTCACACCTTGTAATGGCCCTGCCAGGGGTGGATGTTAGCACAAGTGGGACCTGACACTTCAATAAATCTGAGACATTCTGCCGTGGAGATCAAAGTTCAGAATTGCTTAAATTGGTGTTGGAGCAGGTGGGAAACAGGAGCCCAGGGCCAGGAATTGGATAGATGGCAATTGTCGTTCCATTTGTAGGGCCCGAATGTCAGCTTTTCAAACGATATGACATCAATTTAAGTGATTTGGGCTCCCAGCTACCTCGCCTATTTAGTATTACTGGTTCTGGGAAGTGTGATTCGTGGTCTAGCGGATGCTCTAAAAAGGGGGACCTTGGGGAACCAACCCTGCTTGTATATCTGGGGTCAGAGACTTGCGTTTGTGGAGGGTTGGTAACATGGGGTTATTACTATTCATGGGAGCGTGGATGAGCGTTTCGTCTCCTACCTGGATGTGTTGGTAACCTCCCAACTTACACTTCCAGCCATGACCTCTCTCCTGAGCTTTAGACTCATTAGCACGTATATGTCATGGCATTGTCATTTGCACACAGAGGTGAGCCTGGATTTTAACACAGGGCATGTAGTTCTCAAAGGCTTCGGATGAGGTGAGAATGTGCTCTGGCTTCTTCTTCTTCTTTTTTTTAATATAATTTATTGTCAAGTTGGCTGACATACAGTGTATACAGTGAACTCTTGATTTTGGGGGTAGATTCCTGTGATTCATCGCTTCCATACAACACCTAGTGCTCATCCCAACAAGTGCCCTCTTCAGTGCCCATCACCCGTTTTCCCCCTCTCCCCCACCCCATCCCATCAACCCTTAGTACGTTCTCTGTATTTAAGAGTCTCTTATGGTTTACCTCCCTCCCTCCCTCTCTGATTATAACCATTTTGTCCCCCTTCCCTTCTCCCGTGGTCTTCTGTTAAGTTTCTCAGGTTCCACAGGAGCGAAAATGTATAATATCTGTCCTTCTCTGACTGACTTACTTCGCTTACCATAATACCCTCCAGTTCCATCCACGTTGCAGCAAATGGCAGGATTTCATTCTTTCTCATTGCCAAGTAGTATTCCAGTGTATCTCACTGTGGTTCTCATTTGCGTTGCCCTGAAACGTCATCTTTTCTTGTGCCGTTTGGACATCGTAGATCTTCTTGGGTGCACAGGCTTTTAAGGTCCAAGGAGGTCAGTGCACCTCCCCTCAGTCCTGAGCATGAAGAGAGCTCTGGCCGCTAACCCAGAAAGGTACACGCCGGGAAAATCTCATCCTCCCGTTTTTTTTTTTTTTTTTTTTTTTAAGTTGGCTGGGAGTGCCAGAGACTTGCCGCATCCTGTACGAGGTGCAACTCATCTCAACAGAATGACTGTATTCCTGAAGTATTTCCTGCTGAGCAAATTGTCTTAATCCTGTTATACCACCGGCTTTCATTATTGAACTGGAAATTGACTGGAATAAAATTTTGGCCCCAAATTGTAAATGTGGAAATTCTTGATGGTATACCATTACTTTTCAAATAATGATACTAAAGACAATGATAATAACACAAATGCATCAGGGGCAAGTACTTTTGCAGAACTAAATGGGCCAGGCAATGTAGTAGATGCTTTAGATATATTAACTTACTTGATCTTCCTAACTGCCCCGTGAAATAGGTATTATTAACAGCTTTGCCCCTTTACAAATGAGGAAAGTGAAGGGCAGGAGGCCAGGTAACTTGCCCAAAGTCAAGGTTAATGTATTAGTTAAGGTAGCACTAGCTGCTATAATAGATAAGCCCCAGATTCTCAGAAGGTTAACATAATAAAAGTTTATTTCTTGGGGCGCCTGGGTGGCACGGTCGGTTAGGCGTTCGACTTCAGCCAGGTCACGATCTCACGGTCCGTGAGTTCGAGCCCTGCGTCGGGCTCTGGGCTGATGGCTCAGAGCCTGGAGCCTGTTTCCGATTCTGTGTCTCCCTCTCTCTCTGCCCCTCGCCCGTTCATGCTCTGTCTCTCTCTGTCCCAAAAATAAATAAACGTTGAAAAAAAAATTTTTTTTAAAAAGTTTATTTCTTATAGCAAAACCCCATGGCATCATTCTTTTTTTTTTTTTAAGTGATCTTTACAACCTACATGGGGCTTGAACTCACAACCCCAAGGTCAGGAGTCCCATGCTTCACCCACTGAGCCAGCCAGACCTCCCCAACCCCCCTTGATTGGATTGCCTCCCACGTGGTCATTCAGGGATCCAAGTGCCTTGCATCTTACTGCTCTTCATTTTTCTAGGTTCTTTGAGTCCTCACCGATCAACCAAGGGGGGCTGGTGAGAAAGAGGGCAAGACTTCAGTGGGAGGCTTTTACCTGCCAGGCGTAGACCTGATGCATATCGCTTCTGCCCGCTTGCCACTGGCCAGAAGTCAGTCAGTTATGTGGCCACACCTAAGTGCAAGAGAGGCAAAGAAACACAGTTGTCTGCCCAGAGGGAAAGGAAAGGAATTTTGACAAATAATATGCGTCGTTTTGCCATTGCTGGCGAGTGGAAGCCAAAGGATTTGAACCTGGGTAGTCTGGCTCCAGAGACTCAACTCTTGACTCGAACATTCTACCATCTCTCCGGGAACAATGGCTCAAAGTCTGAGAAAAATGTGGCAGGTTGCACCACGTTTTACTCCATTTCCCTCCCATCTGTAACTGCCTTTGGTTGCCTAGATGCTGTGCTTGGGAATGTTATCAAAGTCATTGTCTTTCCGTGAGAGGCTCTGTTCTATGCATTTAATCGCCACAGTCACCCCCATGAGATAGACAGTCATTATCGTTCCCGTTTTCCAGGTGAGGAGGCTAAAGCAGGGAGCTTGGTTATGTGTCCACGGCATAAGTAAGTGGTGTCTCTGGGCTTCCGGAACCCTCACACCAAGCCACGGAGCAGGGTGGGGGCTGAAGGGAAGATGAGAGAAGGTGAGAAGGCCAAAGCCACCAAACCCCACCCAGCCAGAACCTCGTTTGGATTCTGCTTCTTCAAGTTTTTTATGGGACAGGCAGGGAAGTGTAAGCTCTCACTGGATATTTGATGACCCTAAGGAATCGCTGTTAACTTGTAGGGCGTGAGAAGGGTATCGTGGTCATGTTACAAAAGAAAGTCCTTATCTTTTCCAGGTACTTACTGAAACGTGTAGCAGGTGGCATGATGAAATGTCTAGGACTTGGCGGGGCACCAGGGTGTCTCAGTTGGTGACGCCTCCGACTCTTGGTCCTCAGCTCGGGTCATGACCTCGTGGTCTTGTGAGTTCAAGCCCCGAGTCAGGCTCTGCGCAGACAGCGTGGAACTTGGGATTCTCTCTCTCCTTGCCTCTCTTCCCCTCCCCTGCATGCTCGAGCATGCTCTCTCTCTCAAAATAAATAAACATTTTCTTTCCACGTCTAGGAGTTGCCTCAGATAATGCAGTGGAGGGACTGAGGTATAGATGGACAGAAGGGGGCCACAAACAGCTCCTTCGTGCAGAATGGTGATGCGTACATGGTGGATTGTCATTCTAGTCTCTCACTTTGGGGCGTATTTGAAATTTTCTGTAATAATGATAATAAAAAAGAAGACTTTAACGAGTGGACTCTCTGTAGCCCCCTAGACTGTAAATGAAGTGATGGGGACAGAACATGTTTGTTGAGGAACAGCTGAGCGGCCTGGAATGTTTTCTAAAGCAGGTCCTCAGGGACCCTGTTTGGGAGCTATTGGCCCGTGTGTGAATTCTGATTCTGAGATTCTCCCAGAGGCGGCCTTTAGTGCCTGGAGAACTGAGCTCAGGAAGATGAGCCTGGGGCCTCCGAAAGGCAGAAAGCACAGACTCCCGGGGTGAGAGGGATCCAGGCAAAGTCTGGGCTTTGCCCCGGCCCAGTGGCCTCAGCCCTGGCTAGCTGTGCAGCCCGTGACAAATATCTCGCTGAAAGGTACAGCACGGCCCCAGGCCCCAGCTGCACTTTAATTAAACACTGAAAATCCATCAAAGGCTCGGCCTTCTCAGCCGGCCAGTTCTCGGAGTCCCAGGTGAAGCCAGCTCTGGGCTGGCTGCAGGCCAGGAGGAAGGTGCGCCGCGGGCCCTCCCAAGTCCCTGGCTAAAATCAACAGCCAGGGCTCCGCAGCCCAGCTTCTGACCTGATGCAAATTAAGCTTGGCATTTGGAGATGGTATTAAATTGTCCTAAATCAATATTCTAGTGGCAGGATCAGAACAATTAAAAACCCCGATTTCCTCCTCAGATCGTTGGAGTACATGTGACTATGAATTGGCAGTTCACTTTTAAAACTCAGCAGGTTGAGAAAGGCAGAGGTCTGCTTGGTGATGCGCCGGGCATAGTTTATTCCAACCTCAGCGTCTCTTCCTGTTTTTACATGTGTGCGACATATGTCAAGCACACAGGGGGCGTTCATATATGATATCACGTGTATGATGTAACATCTAATCCCTGCAGCAACCCCAGGAGGCTCTGTCATCCCCACTTTACAGAGGAGGAAACTGAGGCTCAGAGAGGTGAAGTCACTCGCCCAAGGTCTCAGCTACTGAGTGGTAGGGCGAGAATTTGAATTAATTTCTCCAAGCTCAAGGCCAATGCTTTGCCCTCTGTAACACAGCTGGCTTTTCCCAATATAGTGTTTATTTTTCATTCATCATGATAATTAATAGTGAGGAATGAATGGCAACAATAGTGACTGTTTAATAATTTTTTTCTCTAGTCTTAAAAGTTGGTGGCAATTTTTCTAGTTTGTCCACTTGTTCAACAAATATTTATTGAGAAGCAGCCTGGGAGGGAGGTTTCTGGGCTCAGGAGTCTGCCAGACTGGTCCCACCCACCACGTCCGGGCTGTGTGACCTGGTACAAGTTCATCATCGTCTCTGAGCCCCAGCTTCCTCAACTGTAAAATGGGATGTTACTAGTACTCACGCCCCAGGGTTGTCATTAAAATAAAAGGAGTTGGTACTTGCAAAGTGTTTAAAGTAAGGCCTGGCTCTCAGTGGGCATTCTGTCAACCTGAGCCCCTGGCAGATGCTGTCAGGGCCCTGGAGGAAGAGCTGTGTCTATGTGCTCTCAGAACTCCCCTCTTCTGTTTAGTCAGTTAATATTACTGCTTCTATTTTTATTAAACCAGCTAAACATGTTTAGGTTTATGGTAAAGAATTCAAAGAGTTGGGGCACCTGGGTGGCTCAGTCAGTTGAGCATCGGACTTCGGCTCAGGTCACGATCTCACGGCTTGTGAGTTTGAGCCCTGCGTCAGGCTCTGTGCTGACAGCTCAGAGCCTGGAGCCCACTTTGGATTCTGTGTCTCCCTCTCTCTGTGTCCCTCCCCTGCTTGCACTCTGTCTCTCTGTCTCTTTCTCTCTCTCTCAAAAATAAATAAAGATTAAAAAAAAACTTTTTTAAAAATTCAAAGAGGCCAGAAATAAAAACTGAAAAGTAAGGGTTCCTTTCTACTTTCCTATAGTTAGGACTTAGATAGAGTAGTGTAACCTGTGATAATAATAATGATGATGATGATAGTATATGATAGTATATGATAAGGTAATAATAGTGTGTCAGAAATGTTCTGTTGTACAAGCATATACACTTGTCTTGTTTTTATACAACTGGAATACCATGGTAAAGGGTGTTCAGCAGTCCATGCTTTTCCACTTACCCACTTACCCGTCTTAGGTACAGGCATACCTCATTTTATTACCCTTTGCTTTATCGCGTGTCGTGAATATTGCTTTTTTTTTTTTTTTTTTTTTTTTTTTTATAAATTGAAGGTTTGTGACAACCCTGTGTCAGGCAGGCCTGCCGGTGCCATTTCTCCAAGAACACTTGCTCACTTCATGTCTCTCGCAATATTTCAATATTTCAAACTTCATCATTGTTTGTTACATCCATCTGCGGTCAGTGATTATGCCTCGCTGAAACTTGAGATGATGGTTAGCATTTTCTAGCGAAAAATATTTTAAATATTTTTTAAAAGAGGTCTAAACATTTTTCAGACATAATGCTACTGCACACTTCGTGGATTATACTACAGTGTAAACATAATTTTTATATACACCAGGAAACCAAAAAGTTCATTTGATTCACTTTATTGTGGTATCTGCTTTATTGCGGTAGTCTGGAACCGAACCTACAATATCTCCAAGATATACCTGTGTCTTTCACATATGGATGTACCTAATTTTTAAGCAACTTTATGCATTGTCTGGATGTGCCATAGTTAAATTTAACCATCTCCCTATTGTTTTTACTAGGGTTTTGCTACTCCAAACAGTGCTGCATTAAACATGCTTGCAAACAAATAAAAGCATTCTGTATCTGTTTATCTGTATAATATAATAAACTCTTAGAGATGGAATTGCTGAGTCAAAAATGTGGTAGGTCTGCATTTTGTTGGATATTACCAAATTGCTTTCGAGAAGGAAATACTAGGGGGGAAAATGCTACCCATGCTTTAAAATTCATATTTCTGGGGCGCCTGGGTGGCGCAGTCCGTTGAGCGTCCGACTTCAGCCAGGTCACGATCTCGCGGTCAGTGGGTTCGGGCCCCGCGTCGGGCTCTGGGCTGATGGCTCAGAGCCTGGAGCCTGTTTCCGATCTGTGTCTCCCTCTCTCTCTCTGCCCCTCCCCTGTTCATGCTCTGTCTCTCTCTGTCCCAAAAATAAATAAAACGTTGAAAAAAAAATTAAAAAAATAAATAAATAAATAAAATAAAATTCATATTTCTTGTTAATCAGTTTTGAAAGAGAGGGTGGAAATGAGCAGTTAGCCTGATCTCTCATTTTATTGGAAATGCTTCTCCTTGGCCACAAATGTTTAGACATTATATTCTCTGGCTCCCCTCCTCAGTTCTTGATACAGAGAGAATGTTCTGGATTTCGAGGCAAAATCCCATGTGTGCTTCATTCTCTCTCCACTCCCAGGCCCCCTGCCCCCCCATTCTCTGAGGGAAGGACTTCTGTTCTCTCTTTAAGTTTCAGGATAAATGGGGCTCACAGAGGCCCAGATTTCTCATGGGAGGAGAGAGTCACACAGGAACATCTTCAAGTGGGTATCGGAAGCCAGTGTCTGGCTAAGTGTCGGCCAGCCTGGCCCAGGCCTCTCTGCCTCCTCGAATTCCTCCAGGCCCACAAACAGCTGGGTGCCGCCAGTGTCCTTCCTTCTGCATCCGACAGACTGATTTCCTTTTAGGGATGACTGCCTCCACCCACCCCCAGCCAACCAGGAGCAGAAAACCCCATGACGAAGATAATAAATTGCATCCAGGGCCACGGAGGAGGGGAGAGAAATGACTCACAAGCCCCTACATCCTCCTGCCACATTCCAAGAGCTGCCTTCCTTGGGGCTTAAATCACTCCCTGGGAGCAACACCCTGAGCGGATGGTGGAGGAAGGCCAGCTGTTGTTGCTGGCTGGATGAGGCGGGTGGGGTGAGGGCCCTGGCTGGAAACAACTCCTGGAATTTTTCTTTAGAATGGGCTGGTGATCCTGGCTCCCCCTGGGAACAAGGCACGGGGCATTTCTGCCCTCAAGGGGCTTGTGCTGTAGCCTCTAGAGCCCCCTGTCCTCTTGCCCAGTGCCCTGGAGGGAGACAGACCTAACAGTCTGGTGACCCTGGGCAAGTCACTTCATTTCCCTGAGCCTCAGTTTCCCACCCCCCCCCTACAAAATGGGAAAGAAGAATTCAGTACCAGTCTCCAGGGTTATTAATAATTAATGAGCCAATTCATGTCAAGTGCTTAGCATGGAGCCTGGCTCACCTTAAACACTTAGTATTACTTGCTATTATTGCTACTGCTACTGCTCCTCTTGACAATTCTGCAAATAAAAAATTAGGAAATGTGGTCTGGCCGTGGCTCTCACCCCTGCCCATGATTTATAATAATGATTGTGAACATTTATATAGAGCTTACTGTGTTTTAGAGCTTTATGTATGTTGACTCATTTAATCCTGCCAACCCCATGAGTACCTACGCTGTAGGTCCTGTTACTAATCCCCATGTGTGAATATACCAAGGCACAGAGAGTTGAACCTCTAGCCCAGTTAGGAAATAGTGGAGCCAGGATTCAGACCCAGGTTGTCAGCTCTAGAAGTTACTTTCTTTAACTTTGATTCTTTTTAATGTTTGTTTATTTTTGAGAGAGAGCAGGGGAAGGGCAGAGAGAGAGGGAGACACAGAATCAGAAGCAGGCTCCAGGCTCTGAGCTGTGAGCATAGAGCCCCACGCGGGGCTCAAACTCACGGACCACGAGATCATGACCTGAGCCGAAGTCGGACACTTAACTGGCTGAGCCACCCAGTTGTACATAAAAGTTACTTTCTTAACCACTATGTCATCCTGCCTCTCAATATGTGTTTGTATATTTCTATAGGACAGTTTTCTAAAGATACAGCAGTCAAGTGATGTTTATTTTATTTTTTTCTTTTTGCTTGCATTAAAAGAAAATGTTGGTTTTAGAGGCTCCTGGGTGGCTTAGTAGGTTGAGTCTCCCGACTTCGGCTCAGGTCATGGTCACATGGTTCATGAGTTCGAGTCCTGCATCAGGCTCTGTGCTGACAGCTCAGAGCCTGGAGCCTGCTTCAGTTTCGGTGTCTCCCTCTCTCTGCCCCTCCCTGGCTTGTACTTTGTCTCTGTGTCTCTCTCAAAAATAAATAAACATTTGGGCGCCTGGGTGGCTCAGTCGGTTAAGCATCCGACTTTGGCTCAGGTCATGATCTCGCGGTCCCTGAGTTCGAGCCCCGCGTCAGGCTCAGGGCTGATGGCTCAGAGCCTGGAGCCTGTTTCAGATTCTGTGTCTCCCTCTCTCTCTGACCCTCCCCCATTCGTGCTGTCTCTCCCTGTCTCAAAAATGAATAAACGTTAAAAAAAATTAAAAAAATAAATAAACATTAAAAAAGATTTTTTTTTAATTGTTGGTTTTTCTTATAATAGCAACATAGCATTATTTTTTTTAATGGAAAATAGGAGTACCTCGGTGGCTCAGTGGGTTAAGCATCCAACTCCTGATTTCTTACAGATTGTGAGATTGAGCCCCAAGTCAGGCTCCGTACTGACAGTGTGGAACCTGCTTAGGATTCTCTCTCTCTCCTTCTCTCTCTGCCCCTTTCCCGCTCATTCTCTCTCCATCACCCCCCCAAAATTAAATAAATAAACTTACAAAAAGTGGAAAATATAGATGAGGAAGATCAACGTATTTGTCTACAGTACTACCACCTGACCAGTGGCCTAGATAAAGGGCTGGTTCTTTTTTATTTTCAGTGATAAAACTGTGATGTCCTCCCGTGTATGGCTGCTATGTAGCTCGTGTAACCTGTAACTCTCCATCCCCGTTTGGCAGCACTCGAGCTGGTCTATATCCTGTTTATCGGTACAGTTCCATGGTATGCGTACTTGGATGTCACAGGAAGAGCAAATTGCTAAAAGTTTCTGAATTATCTTCTTGTCGTGTTAGGTGACACCCCGTTCACCGACTGCTGCTGGTCTGTGAATCATACTCTGAGCAGCACTGACCTAGACAAACACTATTTACAGTTTAGCGTATTTATTTCCAGCATTTTTCCAGCATGTTTTTTTGTGGTTGTTTATTTTTAGTCTTTATACACCTTTCTTTTGCTCACTACACTTCGTGTTACAAAATTACTGTAAGCAATTCTTGAGTGTAATTTTAATGACAATAATATCATAATATTCCATCTGGAAGAGGTACCATAGATTACCAGCCTATTCCCTTTTTCATGGACTTTGGTAGGTTTCCATTTATTTGCCATGATGAAAATATGATGGGAGTTTTAGTATAACTATTTTTCCATAGTTAATGTTATTTCCATAGGGTAGGTCTCCTACAGTGGAATGACTAGGTCAAACAATATGAAGTCTTTTAAATTGCTTGTTAGGTTTACCAAATACTTCCTAAAAGTGATGTGCCGGGGCGCCTGGGTGGCTCAGCCGGTTGAGTGTCCAACTTCGGCTCAGGCCATGATCTCACAGCTTGTGAGTTTGAGCCCCACGTTGGGCTCTGTGCTGACAGGTCAGAGCCTGGAGCCTGCTTCCGATTCTGTGTCTCCCTCTCTCTCTGCTCTTCCCCCGCTCATGCTCTGTCTCTCTCAAGAATAAATAAACATTAAAATATTTTAAAAAATAATAAAAAAATAAAAGTAATGTGCCAATATATGCTCCCCACAGTAGTCTATGAGAGTGCCTGCTTACATCCTTTTCTGCATTCACTATTATAATTTGATTAAGGGAACAATCTTTTTTTTTTTTTAATTTTTTTTTTCTTCAACTTTTTTTTTGTTTATTTTTGGGACAGAGAGAGACAGAGCATGAATGGGGGAGGGGCAGAGAGAGAGGGAGACACAGAATCGGAAACAGGCTCCAGGCTCCGAGCCATCAGCCCAGAGCCGGACGCGGGGCTCAAACTCACGCGAGATCGTGACCTGGCTGAAGTCGGACGCTTAACCGACTGCGCCACCCAGGCGCCCCTAAGGGAACAATCTTAATTAATTGTTTTGAGTTTCTTTGATTGCTGATGAGGTTGAATGTTTTCTGCGTGTGTAGCCGTTTATATTTATCTTTTGCTTTGTACTCGGGCGCTAGAATCAAATGTTATTATCTTGCACAGATTTCACCCTACTTTAGATCAGAAGCCGAGTAAATCCATACATAAAGTCTGTACATATTGATGTATGGTATCTCCATTATTTAGATCCTTCCCTTTTTTCTGCTGCCAGAACTGGGGGACGCTTTTATGTGATCTTGATGGTGGTTTTTGTCTTTGCACCAATAATGTAGTAAGTATATGGTCTGAATATTTGTGAATATGTTGTGAACATGTTATTTCATACGTTGAAATCCTAAACCCCCAAGTGATGGTGTTAGTCTCTGGAGCCTTTGAGGGATAATTTGCTGGGGGGGGGGGGGGGGATTAGTTCCTTTATAAAAGAGACTCTAGAGAGCGCCCTTCCCCCATCCGCCATGGGAGGACACAGCAATGGGGGTGCCAGCTATGAATCAGGAAGCAGGTTCTCGCCAAATGCCAAATACAACCATTCTGGTGCCTCGATCTTGAACTTCCCAGCCTCCAGAACTGTGAGAAACAAACATATTTCTGTTGTTTTTAAGCTACCCAGACTGTTGTACTTTGTTAGAGCAGTACATGTGGACTAACACAGGGATTTTTCTTGAGTATTTCTGATATTTCCTCAGCTATGTTTTCTCTATTTTTTTTTCCTTTCTCTCTCTCTCTCTCTCTCTCTCTCTCTCTCTCTCTCTCTCTTTTTCCTCCTTTTCTTTTTGCTATGATTTGGACTTATTTAGTAAGTATTGCATGCCAGCTTGAATTAATCAATTTTGAAACTACTGATCTGTTCGAATTCCAGACATACTTTTGTTAATTATGGGAAAAGTAGGAAAAAACTTCTGAAATCTGGATGATTTTAGGAAATACTAGATGCCCGAACTTAAACATTTCACCATATTCCTGTGTATAATAGCTGTATGGGCAGAGTGAAATACTGAGGAGTGACAAGGGCAGTTTGGGCCTGTATTTCTCTCAAAGGGACTTGTTGAGGGCTTGTTTGCCTTTTAATAACATAGGAGATATTTGTCAATAAGACAGGGATGTCTCCCTGTGCCCCAAAGTGTTCCCTTTCAAAGTGTATGGTAAGAGCCACGTGTAGTGGTAATGGTGGGGGCAAAGTATTCCACTGCACTCGAGTCCCCCCTTAACAAGCCTCAGGTCCCCTCCCTGGGTCGGTAGTTTTAAGCAATGCAAAAGACCATAATTGGAATCTATAGTGACCTTATAGGCAAATAATTACAAGTAGCTAAAGTATGGGTATTAACAATTTAGAATGAAAGTTTAGCTAAGTTTCTATTTAGGAAAGCTATTAGTAAGTGTCCACAAAACAAGTACACCGTGTTCAAATTAGTTCAGAAAAGCTAGGGGGCGCCTGGGTGGCGCAGTCGGTTAAGCGTCCGACTTCAGCCGGGTCACGATCTCGCGGTCCCTGAGTTCGAAACCCCGCGTCAGGCTCTGGGCTGATGGCTCGGAACCTGGAGCCTGTTTCCGATTCTGTGTCTCCCTCTCTCTCTGCCCCTCCCCCGTTCATGCTTTGTCTCTCTCTGTCCCAAAAATAAATAAAAAACGTTGAAAAAAAAAAGAAAAAAAAAAAAAAGAAAAGCTAGGTTAAAAGAGCTTCTTTTCCTCCTATTAAAGCTTGGTACATTCTCTGAATTTCCAAAGCAGCGACAAAGTAAGATATAGTTTTTGCAAAACTTCTTTTGCCTACGGGGTCCTATTTTTCAAGAGCTCCGTCCTCCTAACCCCTTGGCAAATAGTGTCTTGCAGCACACAACAGATCGTGGAAAATTCTGGAAGCAGGCCAGCTTCTGTGGCACTGATGTTCACACTGGCTGTGAATCTTGGGGATTGTTGTACTGAAGTGCAGAATCATTTGCGAACGGGGAGTGATGGCTCATACCTTCTAAGGGTTGGTTTTTGAATTGTAGTTCTTACCACCTTTATGTCCAATGGTAGATCAATAACCTTTGGGGGAGCAGTAGGATTGGGAAACCATGATCACAGGTCAAGTCTTGAATGGCACTGAAAATGTTTCTTTTTGTTACTAAAATAGACCACAGTCAAGACAGCCCGGTAGTGGAGACATTTAATGCATTTTGAGTTAGAGGACAATATTGCACGGTCATTAAAGAGAATCCAGGCACGGGAGTACAACTCTCTGTGCCTAATCCAAAACCTTCCCATTGAGTGAGCTGTGTGGTTCTGGGCACTTAGTGAACCCGTCATAATCCTCAGGTTCCCCAGCTCTAGAAGGATAATTTCACCCACCAGGATTGATGTAGGGAATCAAAATGCACATTACAGTGCTCACGACCTCGGGTATCCATTGAGGTCCTGGTGGGAACAGTTGGTGCTCTTACAAAGTTGTAGGTTGAAGGGAAGCAGCGAGGGTCACACACCCCAGGGCTGACAATAGCGGAGAACACTTACTACCCCTAGGCCTTCAGGGACAAGGGAATGGGGTGCTGGCCAGCTGCTGGGGACAAAGCTGTGGCAGTAGGAGAAGAGTTGAACGGTCACTGCCAGCTCATGGCCCAGCAGGGAGGGGCCGGGGAATCAACATTCTGCCTCATCCAATGGCCGAACCCAACTGTGGCAGAGATGGCGTGTGGAGTAGCTAACAGCTCCGATAGGAAGAGCTCAGTACACGTTAACTAATTTTGATGGGTACTGCACAATTAATTTCCATTTTTTGCCTTGGTTACTTGCTTACTACCTGTGTAACTCTTGGAAAATTGAAAATTACTTGACCTCATCGTGCTTCCCACTCTGTCTGCAATGGACATACTGCCTTTCCCGTGACGTAAGATCGTGAATAAACTCTCCATTAATGTGAAGTGTAGAGCTCTTTCCCTTCCTCACAGTTTCAAAGAGATTGCGTGCGCATGTCCGTTCCGCTTTGTTGCAGCTAATGCGCACATATGCGTAAGAAGGAACTTATTTTCCTCCTGGTGTGGCCTTCTATCTGAAAGTTTAATACCTTCCTGATCTTGTGATTCAGTTGCTGAGTCCCCATTCTGGACCTCACAGCTCAGTCCCAGGAACCCAAACACATTTTTCTGATGCTCAGGGTAACTTTTCTGTAATGTACTTGGCACGGCTGAAGAGATATTTCTCAATCTCTCTCTATAACGCGTGGTTAGCTCTGCACATTCAGTCTTTGTGCTAAAGTGCATGACATCAACCCCAATAGCACATTTCTCAGCTCCCCACCTCCCTCCCTGCACCCCCCCCCCCAACAGAGACCAATATGGGACATCTCTAAGGTCCAGTCTTCTTTTCTCTATTTTCCTTCTTTCTTTCCAAGGCTTCGTTATTAAACCCAGACTCCATCCTGCCTTCTCCTTTCCCCCCGCTTCCCCCTTCCTCTGCTATTTCTATTAATCATAATGATGCAAGGAGGGGAAGGAGGAAAACTCTTGCTTTCCCAGATTTGCCATGAGCAGCCTGAGGCTTTGGTGTTGAGGGCACCAGAGCACGGAGCAGGTGTCCTGATCAGTGTCCTGGTGGGTGCTGGGATGCCACCTAACCCTCGGGAAGGCCGATTCCCAGGGTTTCCCCATGCTGATGATTTGAGCATCATCACCTTCCCAGTGCCCAGCCTGTGCTCCAAGCATTTCAGCTGTGCCTGAGGGATCCTGATGCGGGGGGACCCAGAGAGTATCAGCCACATACTTGAAGTATGATATTGTCAAGTGTTTACGCAGTGGGGATGGGGAGAGCCTGATATTTATATAAATAAAGCTAATAAGCCTGTTTATTTATATTCCAACTAAGGGGTGACATGTTTTTATTTCATGTGAGTTTCTGAACTAAGCAAGGTCTTGGAAAATATACTAAAGGAGTTAAAATTTAGTTACTCAAATACATTAGTTATTCCCACGAAGTGGCTCCAGTGTCTAGGGTGATTGTCATTTCAAAATGTCAGCTAACCTGGGCCTGCTGACTTTAGCTTGCTTGTCAGCTGGCTGGTCTCGGGGTTGATGGCCCTGTGTGGCCTCTAGTTACACCTTGCACATCTGGCAGCCCAAACATGTCCATCCAACATAGCTTCTTCAGTGGGCTCTGCCTTTTTGCCCCCTCTCACCAAGCACACTATCTTCTTTGTCAGAAGTGAGACCTATGGAAGAAGCAGAATGTGGACACCTGAGTTAACTGGTGCCATGTTTCCAATTTATTCCAGGGGTGTTGTAGCATTTCTTCTAAACTGGCATCCCAGGCAGCAACCCAGCTAGCTCACCATTTAATATGCCCCACCCCCGCCCATTGGGAGATGCTTAGGTGTTTTGCCATGATCTCAGTTGTGGCCTATGAATGGTGTGTTTATTCGTTCATTCAGCAAACACTAGATGTTATTCCAGCCTGGATTACCACTGGGTCTTGGGATTGCAGGTTACAACAGGATGCCATGGGCACTGGTGCTTGAGGGTGAAGGGCTCATAATTTGGAGAGATCAGCCTGTTTGTTGCAGAGATGCTAGTATAGTAAGGCCCAGTTGCCTGGACATGCCAAGGAGGGCATCAGGGTCCTAGGAAGAAGGTTCAGTCCTAAAGGGGTTCAAGAGTATGCTCCATCTGGGCAGACCCAGGAGGAGGAAAGAGGGAAAGGCCTTGGTGCTAAAAGTCAGTCCAAGAACTTGGAAGTTGCCGGCAATGAGAATTGCTCCTAAGTCTTCTGCAGGGGGAACATCCTTTCATGGGCACAGAGACAGCAGCTGGCCAGGCCTTGAGCCTGTAATTAGGTGGAGACTGGAGAGGCTGCTGAGAGTGGAAAGAGAGCGCCGAACGTGGCCCTATTTGGGGCCGTGTGGGTGGCCCTGTGCGCTTCCAGCTGTGGACAAGTGGCAGAGCCCAGGGCCTCTTCAGTCCCGGCATCTGACCCTGCCATCCTCATCTTCTCTGGAGCTTAATGATGTCATTGTCTGAGGCCCCTGAGGAAGGCTGTAGAAGGCCAGGGAGAAGACACGGAGAAGGCCCCATACTGTAACTGACATGGTGCTCACACGGTCTGTGTGGGAGAGTAATGAAAATCACTCACATGGGCCTAGTTGTACTGTTTACAAAGGACAGACTTTGGGCTGTGTCAGCTACCACCTGGGCATCTGTGTACCAACCACTCAAACCCTCTTAGCCTCAGTTTCCTCATTTATAAAACAGGGATAACAAAAGTCACTGTCTTGCCCACCTAACCAGTCTTTCGTTCCTAAGAAGAAAGAAGGGGCGGGAGGCAGAATTAGGCGTACAGAAAAGTGGGGCTGGGGCAGGCCTGGAGAAAAGGCCAGAATGAAATATTTGACTATGGTAGCAGGTGAGATGGCCTCTTGAAATGACTCTGTACCTTGTAATGATGTTTTCCCTAATTACATAAAGAACACATGCTTTTAGTAAAAAATTTAGGAAAAAAATATTAAGCATAGCGACCCACATTGAAATAAACCATGGTCTTTTCACAGTTAATATTTGGATTTGTTTTCTTTTTTTTTCATTGTTCATATACCTAATATTTTAATAAAATTAGAACCGCGCTGTGTGTTCAGTTATGGGACCCAAGCTTTTTCAGTGTAATTTATACATATATATGTTTTTAGCTTTGTTTTTACAAAATTGGAATTGTGCTGTGTATCAGTCAAGGTTCTCTGGAGAAACAAAATCAATAGGGGATATATATATGTATAGGTATTTATACATATACACTTTTATACTCCTATGTATACATATTAAGAGATAGATAAAAGTACTTGCACGTATACATACATAGATTTATTTTAAGGGGTTGGTTCACATGAATTGAAAGTCTGGCATATCTGAAATCTGTAGGGCAGGCCAGCAACCTGGAAAGTCAGGTGGGAGTTAAGGCTGCCATCTTGAGGCAGAATTCCGCTGTCTTTGGGAAATCTCAGTTTTTGCTTACCAGACCTGCAGCTGATTAGATGAGGCCCACCTACATTACAACTTGTACCCTCCTTTACTGAAATCAGCTGATTGTGGATGTTGACCACATCTACAAAATCCCTACACAGCAGCATTTGGCGTTTGATTAAATAACTGGGTACTATAACTTAACCACGACACATAAAAATGACCGTCACGTACAATATACCCCAATTAGTATTTTGATTTTTAAGTTTGCATGTGATGAATATTTTTCCATAGCATGAAACATTTTATAAGAACTTGATCTTTGTTTTTTTTTTTTTTTTTTTTCACCAAATGGCTTTACCATGATTTATTTGGAAATTTCCCTGTTGTCAGATATTTAGGTGTTAACAAGTTTTTACTTTAGCTTTAACATCATGATAAACATCTTTGGGTGCATTTTCTTTTTATATATTCCTAGAATATATCATTAATTGGGAATTGCTGAGTCAAAATGTTTGGAGATTTTAAGGCTTTTGATATACATTGCCGGGGCGCCTGGGTGGCTCAGTGGGTTGGGCGGCCGACCACAGCTCAGGTCATGATCTCACGGTCTGTGGGTTTGTGCCCCGCGTTGGGCTCTGTCCTGAGAGCTCAGAGCCTGGAGCCTGCTTCCGATTCTGTGTCTCCCTCTCTCTCTGCCCCTTCCCTGCTTGCTGTCTCTCTCTCTCAAAAATAATAAACAATAAAAATTAAAAAAAAAAGATATACACTGCTAAATTTCCTTTAGGACAATACTTCTCAAGCTATTATCCTTGCACCAATACCATCAGTATAATTGGGTAGCTCGTGCAAAAGACAGATTCTTGGGCCTCTCCCTAGACTACTGAATCAGAATCTGGATTTTCTTTAGACTCCCATGTGATGTGTATGCACGCTAACGTTTGAGAGGCACCACCCAAGAAAATCTGTACTGAATGTTTGTGTCCTCTCAAAATACGTCTGTTGAACTCCTAATGCCTGATGTGATGGTGTTAGCAGGTGGAAACTTAGGGAGGGACTTAAGTGGATGGGATTAGTGCCTTATGAGAGGCTCCAGAGAAATCCCGGGCCCCTTCTGCCACGTGAAGACACAGGAAGAGGTGGCCAGCTATGAACCAGGAAGAAGGCGGTCATCAGAAAACTTGACCTTACCAGTGCCTTGATCTTGTACTTCCGGCTTCCAGAACTGTGACATATAAATTTCTGTTGCTTATAAAACATCCAGTCTTTGGTATTTTGTTATAGCAGCCTGAACGGACTAAAACATACCAGAAGTACATAGAGACTTGTTTTACTTCACTCTCATCAAAATGGGGCATCATGTTTTCCTCTTTGTTAATTTGCCATAAAACGATATTCTATGGGTATTTTGATTTTTATTTTATAACAGATTGATCGAAGAGGCTGGCTACCGTAGGCATTCAATGAGGAAAAACCCTTTCGTTTTCCAAGCACGGCCTTAAAATATGCTCTGTGATATCTTAGGTGGATTGCATGACTTTCCGGTTGCTTCCATCTGTAAGAGCAGTCTCATTTAGGTAATTATGTAGGTTTGGCGTTCTAGTCCAATCTGAAATCAAAACTTCAGTTTCCCGTACAATTCCATGCTCTGCCCCTCCTCCTTGCTCAGCTTCCCCCACGACTCGGGCACCTGGGTGGGGCTAGAGGGAGTTGGGGGTGAGGGGGCGGCTAGGAGGAGTGGGCAGGGGGCCTGGTTGGGCCTTTCACACTTTCTCTACTGCCTCTTCCTGTTTCTCCTCGCCATGGGCGGGGTACCAAGGAATCTGTCGAGAAGAGACAAAAGCCTTCCAATATTGGTGCCATTGTTATCATTCTCTCCCAATTACTGCTGGCTGGACTAGCTCATTGCTGATGCCCCATATTTGGCTCTTCAGAGGCCCGCAAAAGGAATTTTCTTAAAAGAGTTCTTCAATGTGGTGAGCCGGGTTGGGATTTCAGTCTCCAGAGCCCATGATGCAATGGCCTTCTCGGTCATGCATTAAAATAATGGCACTCAGAGCGGCTGTTGCGATCACCCAGAGAAAAACATGATGACAGCCATTTAAACTCCCCCAAATGACACCAAAGTGAACCGAAAATTCTGGTGTTTAAACTGTGCGTAGCTGATGATTAGACTAGGGGACGATCCACTCCTTTGCAGGTCGGAACCATCTTTCATTCCTGAAGCCTCAGTTCTGCGTTGGGTATCTTCAGGAAAAGTGGTGTGTCCGTCATTGTCCCTTGCGACTGCAGGTGTTGCGGGTCTAACTGACCCTAGGGAAAGGGAGGAATACAGGTTGTTATTCTCGGGCATGGCGGAGTTTATCCCCTCTAGGCGATATAAAGGGATAGTTTTCAATGTTGCACTTAGAACATGCTTGGTGAATCAAAAATTCTTTCCCGCCACCTTTTCAAGCTGGTTTCTAAAGTCAGGAAACTGTAAATGTCCACTTTGGGGCTGGGAGAAGAGAAGGTTGCTTCAGCGCCAGGTATAGGTCACGATTCCTAGGCTTTCCCGCCCCCCACTCCTTGGTTGTTTTCATACCCTCCCAGGTGTTCCCAGCTGCCCAAATGATCCCCAGCGTGATGTGCTCATGGCCTGGAAAGGTCGGGTTCTGCCGGCATCATCCTCACTCAGGGTGTCATCTCTCAGCCCCCCCCTTGAAGACCCTTAGCACGAGGGCAGTGCTTAATCCAAGGGAGAGGAGCCCCAACAGAAGGCTTTGCGGTGTGGGGGTGTTAGTGGTTGGAAACTTCCTAGCACTCATGCCACCTAGTAGAGAGCAGGTCTTTGTGCTGTCCAATCCGTGCTACCTTCCACTGCTAAAAGAAGTCTTCCTAAAACGCAGGCTTCTCTCCTGCTCAAGAACCTGCCAGGGCTCCCCATCCTTCTAAAGATACTGTATAAATTCCTCAGTCCAGCTTTGAAGACCTGCAGAGTCTGACTTTAACTTGACTTTCCTTTCCCCCTCTTCCTAATGGGCACCTTCTGCTGATTGCCTTCCACGTGTGGCCAGCCAGTGCTGGGCCTGTGCCTTTGCTTGCATATTCCCATCTACCCCACCCACCTGGCCCTGCTAACTAAACCCAGCCACGGTGGCCTCCCCTGTGCTGTCCCGTGTCTGGCCCTCCAGCCCTTCCTGTCAGAGCAGTGAACCCTGGATCATATGCCTCCTGATGCATCTGATTGTTTCATGTTTTGGATTGGGTTCCTTGACTTGATTAGGCATTTCTGGTTTGCAGTGACCGTGTCTCTCCCTGTCTCATTGCCTTCCTGGCCAAACACACAGACCGTGCTCAGGCTCACTGATTGATTGGGGCATGGCAGCCTGGTCAGCAGGCCTGTGTCCCCGTTTCACTGAGCGGGGAACTGCTTGAGAGCTGGACCCTGTGTTTCCACCCCTGCACCTCCCTGCTAAACCATGGGTTTCTGACGAGAAGCTTGGGGGGGGGGGTGGTTCCTTGAGAGGCTGGGGTGTGGAATATGTCCTGTGCTGGAATCCTAACTGATTACCTCTGTGCATTTGGGCATTATCACTTCATTTCCTCCTTTATGTAGTTCAGATTTATTCATTTAACGAGTATGTATTGAGTGTTTAATATGTGGCAGGCCCTATTTTGGGAGGTGAGAGTATGCCCTGAATAGGGTAGAGATCTGAACAATGAGAGAGGGCGAGTTCTGTGAAGATCTTGGAAACAAATGTTCCAGAAGGAGGGGTCAGTAGGTGCAGCCTCAGAAATTCAAGGAACTAGAAGGAGGCCCACAATGGCTGAAGCAAGGAGGTCGGGGGAGGCTGGCGAGAGATGGGGCTGGGATTTGGGCCCAGGCTGGATTCCCCAGGGCTTCACATGGCCATCAGAAGGCTGTGAGTTTTTCCAAAGACATATCGGAAGCCATTAGAGGATTTTAGCAGGTGAGCAACATGATGTGGCTGATTAACAGAGCCTGCCTCATTGAACGTAAACTATAATTAAATGAGAAAACGTATGTAAGCTGCCTAGTCGTATGCCTGGTACATAGCAGGGGCTTGATAAGTAGTAATTATTATTTTCAGGTTTTGGAGAAAAATGATTATCTCTTACAGTTAGTCTGACCTTAAAAATGAAGTTTGTGATAGGCTAAATAATGGTATCCCCAGAATGCCCATGTCCTAATCTCCGGAACCTGTAAATATGTTAGTTTACATGACGAGGGAGAATGGAGGTTGCCGATGGAATGAAGACTGCTAATCTGTTGACCTTAAAATAGGGAGAGCCTCCTGGATTATCCACGTGGGTCCATTGTAATCCCATGGTCCTTACAAGCGAAAGAGGGAGGCAGAAGAGAGTCAGAGGAAGGTCAGAGAGATGCAACATCGTTGGCTTGGAAGATAGCTTAGGGGCCCAGAATCAAGAAATGCTGGAGCCCGCTAGAAGCTGGAAATGGCGAGGAAATGGATTCTCCTCAAAAGCCTCCAGAAGGGAATGCACCCCTGCCACCATCTTGATTTTAGTCCAGTGGAACCCAAGTTGACTTCTTTCTGATTGCCAGACTTGTGAGATAAGTCTGTGTTTTTAGCCACTAAATATGTGGTAATTTGTTACAGCAGCAATAGGACATGGATACAAGGATTTTGCATCAAATACTCTCAATTCCGGGTTAGCGCACTCCCGTATGACCTATGACCCATGAGTTTTTAAATCTCTCTTGTGTTCAGTGCCCATTGATGGACATCTGTGCTTGTGGGGAGTTGACCAGCTAGGAGGAGGCTTGCTGGTGTTTTCTGTAACCTCTAGGGGTACCAAATTCCACATGTGCCTCTAGGTGGCACGTTGTAACCTTCAAGCACAGTGGTGAAATGAGTCCTGCTTTTCATTGGTCTGGGAGGCCAAGAAACTCTATAGAGCTCAAGGTAAAAGACTGGGCTCTCAACCCCAGTACCCTCTGGCTGGGGTACCCAGGAACATGCACTGCGAGGAGGGGTGGGATTGCCTTGTGCTGGCCCTGAGCCTCTGCTTAAAGTCCATCTGCCTTTTCCCAGCCTTCAGAGCCCAGCCCGCAGGCCGCCTGCCTCCTCCGTGAAGCACCCCAGGCTACCAGCCCATAGGAAGTATTTACTCTGAGACCTGGCCTCTCCGCTGGCATGGACTCTGGGCTAGACTGCTGCACTGTTCAGGTTGTGCCTATTTTCCCTTTGCTAACCATCAGGTCCTGTCTTTGGAGGTGGCAGACAGGGAGCCCCAGGCCAGACACACATTTACGGGCTTAGCAATACCCGTGGTTTGATTGGCTGGGGCTGGATACAAAGGGTTCCTATGGAAGGGCTTTTTGCTTTATCCTTTTAAGGAAGTTCATTCTCTCCGGTTGGTTCTCCTCCTCCTCCTTTTGGAGACAGTGCTAGAAAAATCTCAGCAACAGAGGCCCAGTTGCCTGCACCAGTCCAGCCTTCACGCTGCGGCTGCCAGAACGTTCGCTCCAAAACCTAACTCTGACCTAGTCCCTCCTCCTACTCACCCCATATATAGCTGTGGTTTTCAATGTTTAAATAAGAACAGTAATAATAACAGTAAAATCACTACAGAATCTTCTTCTTCAATCAAATATCACTGTATAAAAATAAAAGTCGGCAGTATACAGTCATCATTAAGTGTCTGGACCCTGTTATCAGACAGACTAGGTTCCAATTCAGGCCCTATCACTTATTTGATAGCAGGCAAGTTGATTGACCATCCGGTGCCTCATTTTCCTCATCTGTAAAATGGAGATGCTGATAGCACCTAGCTCATGGGGTTGTTGCAGAAATGATATATCACAAGGTATATAAAGTACTTAGTAGAGTGCTTGGCCAGGCATAAGTACTGTTGTTCCTAGTATATATGTTGATTTTCTAAGTTCTCATTTATAGCACTTAATTATCATAAAGCCCATCAGGGACAATAGTTTGGCTGTTTGGCTGAACACAGAAATAAAAAAACATTTTTTTAAATGTTTATTTCTTTTTGAGAGAGACCGAGAGCATGAGCAGGGGAGGGGCAGAGAGAGAGGGAGACACAGAGAATCCATAGCAGCTCCAAGCTCTGAGCTGTCAGCACAGAACCCAATGCAGGGCTCGAACCCATGAACCATGAGATCATGACCTGAGCTGAAGTCGGTCGCTTAACCAATGAGCCATCCAGATGTCCCAGAAATTTTTTAAAATAAATTTCACTTTTTTGAATAGTTTTAGATTTACAGAAAAATTGTGAAGATAGTACAGAGTTCCCATATGCCCTGCACCTACTTTCCTCTATTGTTAATGTCTTAACGTTAGGGCACACGTGTGTTATAAATAGTGAACCGATGTCCATACATAACCTTTAACCAAGATCTGTACTTTTTCAGATTTTTTTAAAGTTGTTACATAACAATGCTCATCTTCTGTTCCAGGAGTCTATCCAGGATAGCATATTACATTTAATGGTCCCATCTCTTTACGCTCCTCTCCCCGAGTTCTCGGACCTCTTGTTTTTGACGACCTCGTCAGTTTCTAGGGAGTCCTGGTGTTTTGTAGGTATTCTGCAGGATGCCCCTCTATTAGAATTTGTCTGATGTTTTTCTCCTGGTCAGACAAGTTGAACGCAGACATTTGAAGTCATTGGGTCACTGATGGCTACTAGAGCTTTCTGTTAGCCTCAGCATCCATGAAATTAGAATCAAATGTCTGTGGGAAGCCTCAGGCACATTTTGGAAAATCACAATGGGGAAGATGAAGTCCACTCTCCTGGGTGTGGCCTCCCAGGTCCTCTGTCCTCTCCTCCCACTTCCTCAGTCTCTTGAGCCTGCAGTGAGCACTCCAGCTTCTCCACATCCTCTGGAGAGGTCTGGGCTTTGGGGCATGTTCATTCTTCTACCTGGAATGCCTTCCCTCCTTTCTCTGCCTGGCTAATTCCTGGTCTCTAAGAAAAGACTCTAAGATCCAGTTAAACTCGTATCCCCTCCCTGATGCCTGTCCCACTTTCCCTAAGAAGACAGGCACTGTCCCCAGGGTTTCCACAAGACTTGGCACATCTCTTTTCAAAGTTTGTTTGTTTGTTTACTTACTTATTAATTTAGAGAAAGAGAGAGTGGGGGAGGAGCAGAGAGAGAATCCCAGGGAGGTTCTATGCTGTCAGTGTAGACCCTGACGTGGGGCTTGACCTCCAATAGGTTGGGGATGACCTGAGCTGAAACCAAGAGCCAGACGCTTAACCGAGCCACCCAGGTGCCCCAGCACATCTCTTTTTACATTGTCCTTCACACCTCTACCTCTTCCTCCAGATTGGAAGCTTCTTGAGAGCAGTGACTGAACCCTAATCCTTTTTCCTCATGCCCACTGTGGAGCCTGGCATACAATAGGTGCTCAAGAGATGCTCAGCCAATGACTGACATGGGAGAGAGGTGCTGTATCGGTACTAGCCTTAAGGTAGATCATGTTGCATTTGTCCTAAAAATGTGGGGTCCCCCAGTGCATGACGGATGCCTGCAATAAGCCCTTGGGTGGAAAGCTGCTTTGTCCCTGCCCCAAAGAGGTGTGAGAATGCAGTGTGAATACAGAAAGGACCACCAGGGGGCTCCAGGAAGCAGTTCAAAAGCCCTGCCCGAGAGGGAGGCTCAGGGGTGGTGGCTTCTGCTGCAAGCCTTGGGTCCGACAGAATCCACAAAGAAAGTGTGTCAAAAGAGAGGTCTGTTTTGCTACTGATGTGCCAGGCTCTGTACCAAGGACAGGATGTACCAGCCTGTTCTGAAAACATGTGTGGGCCCTGGTCGAGCTCTTTCTCCCAGAGGTCTCTGCCTGAAGAAATTGGGACAAAAGATACTGATAGCTACGAAATAATGTTTGCAGAAGCAAATGATCTTGTTACAGCCACGAGCAGACCTGCACTTCATTCAGATTTCCCAATTTCTGCTTCCCTTCAGTGTTGATAGTTCTCCTTGGATCGGAAACTCTTAATCCTAAAAGCCAAGATTATCACTGAGAAGTTGGAACCAAAATTTCCAGGCTTTTTTTTTTTTTTTTTTTTTTAATTCTATGAGGAGGGAAAAGAAATAGCTGAGTTAATTTGAGAAAATGAAGGTTGAATTAGAAATTGCTCTCTGGGGTCAATAACATCTATTATTTTGTTCTTGTGGCTGATTATTATTAACAGTAGTAATAATGACAATAGGTCTCGCGTACTAAGTGCCTACCCCATGCCAACATTGGTGTGGAGATGTCTGCTCATGCCAGGCATTTGCCTTGAGGCATCTAAGGGGAATCAGACCAGCATAGTCCCTACCCATTCTGCTACAGAGATATTAGCTCCATTTCATAGATGAGGCAACTGAGGATCAGGCACATTAAGTGATTTGTCAAGCCTTAAGATCTGATCCCTTATCAACCCCCAAACACACCCCAAAAGGATCTAAAATACTGGCTAATCATAAAATGACGAGGGGCGCCTGGGTGGTTCAGTCGGTTGAGCGTCCGACTTCGGCTCAGGTCATGATCTCACGGTCGGTGAGTTCGAGCCCCGTGTAGGGCTCTGTGCTGACAGCTCAGAGCCTGGAGCCTGTTTCAGATTCTGTGTCTCCCTCTTTCTCTCTCCTCCCCCGCTCGTGCTGTCTCTTTCTTCTCAAAAATAAATAAATGTTAAAAGAAAATTTTTTTTAATAAAATAAAATGACGAGAGGAAGGGAAGGGATAATAACACAAGACCGAAATATATAGACATTACATTACAAGTAAACCCATTGTTAATAATAACGATAAAAAGAATGATGTCTTACTGTTCTGGGACCATGAACTTCCTAGCATTCATGATAGGCAAATGAGAAGATAGGGGGATACTGTAAGAATTTTATACTGTTTGTATTCAGAAGACTTTTATCCTTTAACAAAACGGTTTACTTTAAAAAGCAAAGTTAGGGTGGAACCTCTAAAATCACACTTTTTAATTTAAGTTTTTATTTTAACCACCCGGTGCTCATCACAGCAAATGCCCTCCATAATCTCCATCAGTATTTCACTCCTAGTCCCCCCACCTCCCCTCTGGTGACTGTCTGTTCTCCATATTTAAGAGTCTATTTCTTGGTTTTCCTCTCTTTTTTCCCCCCCTTTGCTCGTTTGTTTTGTTTCTTGAAATGCACATTCGTCTTTCTCTGACGGACTTACTTCGCTTAGTATAATACTCTCTAGCTCCACGTTGTTGCATATGGCATGATCTCACTCTTGTTTATGGCTGAATGATATTCCGTTGTATAGAAATACCACATCTTTATCCATTCATCAGTCAGTAGATACTTGGGTTGCTTCCATATCCTGGCTGTTATAAATAATGCTGCTCTAAACATTGGGGCACAAAAAAATAATAAATAAACATCAGGGTGCATGTATCCCTTTCAATTAGTGTTTTTGTATTCTTTGGGTAAATTCCCAATAGTGCGATTGCTGCATCATAAGGTAGTTCTATTTTTAATTTTTTGAGGAACTTCCATACTGTTTTCCAGAGCGGATGTACCAGTTTGCGTTCCCACCAACAGGGCACAAGGGTTCCTATTTCTCTACATCCTCGCCAACACCTGTTGTTTCCTGCATTGTTGGTTTTAGCCTTTCTGACAGGTGTGAGGTGATATCTCATTGTAGTTTTGATTTGCATTTCCCTGAAAATAAGTGATTATTGGCAGGTTTCATGTGTCTGTTGGCCATCTGTATGTCCTCTTTGGGGAAATGTCTCTTCATGACTTCTCCCCATTTTTTAATTGGACTATTTGTTTCATGAGTGTTGAGTTGTACCATTTCTATGTTATATATTTTGGATACTAACCCTTTATCAGATATGGCATTTGCAAATATCTTCTCCCATTCAGTAGGTTGCCTTTCAGTTTTGTCAATTGTTTTCTTCGTTATGCAGAAGCTTTTTATTTTGATGTAATGCCAATAGTTTATTATTGCTTTTGGTTCCCTTGCCGCCAGAGATAGATCTAGAAAAAAGTTGCTACAGCTGATGTCAGAGAAATTACTGCCTGTGCTCTCATCTAGGATTTTTATGGTTTCAGGTCTGTTTAAGTCTTTAATCCATTTTGAATTTACTTTTGTGTATGAAGTACGAAAGCGGTCCGGTTTCATTCATTTGCATGTTGCTGTCCAGTTTTCCCAACACCATTGGTTGAAGAGACTTTTTCCCATTGCGTATTCTTACTGCTTTGTTGAGGATTAATCGACCATATATTTGTGGGTTTATTTCTGGATTTTGTATTCTGTTCTACTGATCTGTGTGTCTATTTTTCTGCCGGTACCATACTGTTTTGATCACCAGGGCTTCGTAATATAACTTGAAGTCCGGAACTATGATGGCTCCAGCTTTGTTTTGCATTTCCAAGATTGCTTTGGCTATTCAAGGTCTTTATGATTCTGTACACATTTTAGGATTGTTTGTTCTAGTTCTGTGAAAATGCTGTTGATATTTTGATGGGGACTACATTAAATGGGTACATTGCTTTGGGTAGAACTGACCTCTTAACGGTATTTGTTCTTCCAATCCAGTAAACTCACATGTTTGAAAAGGCAGACTCCTCCTTCTAAGGGTCTTGATCCAGCTACATGTGATCCTCCCACACCCCTCCTCTGCCCGGCCCCCCCCCCCCCCGATGACGATTGTGCTCCTGTGAGGCACCCATCAGGAGGCTCCCAGAAGCTGGCACCCGTGGCTTGCTGTCCCGTCATTTCTGAGGATGAGATTGCTAAGTGGTAAAGCCCAGAACCAAACTTGGAGAACGCTTGAGCCCCCAGCTGAAAGACATTAATCGTCCATGGACAGCTTTCTTAAACAAAGGAGAATTTGTAACCGGAGAGCAAAGCAGTTTCTGCACAAAGCCATGTCAAAAGGTGGATGCGCAGGAACCATTTGGACCTCTGTCCCACACAATAGCCTCTGTCCCTCTAGAAGCTGCCGTGGCTCCCAGGCCCGGGTGTGCATGGTGCCCTTGGCCGGGCTCTGGGGGTGTGCGGGGCCACACGGTGGCCCTGCCTGGCAAGTCTGCTTCCCCTCGCTCGAGACTCATCCGTGCCAGCACGGGGCCGGTCATTATTTTCCTTTGTCAAACCTTTGTCAGCAACTTCGTCCCAAACGTAGTGGTTTATTTTCCCTTTGGCAGTGTTTGCGCCTCTAGTAAATAAGAGATAATTACACTCCGGTTTTAAAATTAAAACAGAAAAGCCAGAGATGCCAGTGAAGAATTATTTACATTTTACAGCAGCCTGCATCCCTGGCCAGAGAGTCCCCAGACTTAGTTTGCTGTGTTTCATGCAGACTCTGAGGGGTCTAAGGGATTTACATTGTGAAGTTTTTATTTTTTGCTTCGAGTTAGTCTTCAGTCGTGTTTTAAATTCTTTTGTGTCTTAGGGTCTCTGGAGGAATTTAAGGTTCTAAAACTGCGATTAGAATGTAGACCTTGAGGAATTGCTAGATGCGTTGAGTGCATGTATCAGCATTTGGAGATGGTTTTGTTGCACCGTGACCTTTCTGTGTGCATAATGCCCTGATGATTTGGCAGCGGGGGGGAGAAAGCCGATCTTGTCTTGTGGCTGCAGAGAATTTCCTTCCTTTTCTTCCTTCTTTTTTTTTTTTTGGTTGCCTAGTTTGTGCTTGGAAAAGTGAAAATATATTCAAACGGGTCCTTCCAAACATTTGATCTTGTCCTAGGAAGTGAAAGGAATTTTTTAAAATGGAATTGGATTCCTCATGTTGTTTGGCCGGTGACCCCCTGTGGGGGGTGGAGAGGTGTGGGGGGTAGGGGGGGGAAGGGGGGGAGTGGTGGAGGGGGGGATAGGGCTGCCGAGGGATGGTGAGGGGGCTGTCTTCACTGGGCCTCCAGCTTTGCTACGTGGAGGCTTTGAGAGGAGAAGACACCTTCCCCGTGGGTCAGAGGAACAAATACTACAGATCCAAGGGCCGTGTTCTTTTCAGAGCCTAAGGAAGCTGCCTAGACCCCGGCAGACTGGCCTCACTCCTTGCTTTTCACCTACACCCCCCACCCCAGTGCCACCCCCTTGATGGAGTAGACTGCTGAGGGCAGTAGGACCTCCCCACCTGGGGGAGAGTTTACTGGTGACAAGTGAGCTACTGGCCGCATGTATGCTGGAGGGCATTTGAGCCCTGGAAATCTCTGAATACTCTCAACGGAACAGCCACTGTAGGGCCCATGGGAGTGAAGATGGAACGGGAAACTGGAAAGCAGGTTTCCAATATGGCAGAGTGGGAAGAGTAAAGTTTTGTGGGCTAGGGCCTCAGCTTTCTCGGAAGCCTTTATTTCCACAAGTCATGGGAGAAAGCCGTATTTGGACAATCCTGCATTTAAAACATACCAACCCCTTTGACTGTTAAGTGGCATTTTCCTCCCCACACCCCCCCCTCCCCCCGGTTGTGCTGTGCTAACCTGGTAACACTCCCTGATGTCATCACTACTTAAATTTATTTGGAGGGATGAGGAGAGTTTTGGCCGATGAGAAACAACTCCCAGTGTTTACTCCCAAGGGGAGTCAGCCTTTACATCATCTGAACCTAAGACATTTTCTGGACCGCAGTATATATTATCACAGATCTTAATTTGAGGCATAGATGTTAGAATAATTTCATTTTGAAATATGGCGGTAGTAAAATTTAGCATTAACATGAGCAGTCAATAATTCAAACCTTTATTTGCTCTGATATCAAAGGGATATCTTTCTGCTGCCCTCAGCCAGAGGGCAAAAAAAGAGCGACATCTAGCATTTTGCCGATAACAGTACTCTTTCACCCCAATTTAATTTTTTTCTTTCCTTAAAGAAGAGGCTTCATAATTGATTTGTTTGTTCTCTAAACTCCACGAGAGTCCTGTATAGCTTCCTGGGTCTTTGTGAAAAGGCTCTTGGCCTCTCCCACTCAGCTGTTGGCGCTAATCTATGCATGCCTTATTAGGGGCAGAAAGTTTGCGAACTTCGAACTGTTTATAATCTCTCTGTGTTTCTCCTTTCGGCATCTTGATGCCATGGTGAACTGGCTGCTTTGGCAAAGAGGTCTAAAGTGGAACGATTGAGGGGGGATTTTTCCCCTTGGTGAAACCGATCGAGCAGCCTGTGTAACCAGCTTTAGAAAACTTTTCATCTGTAGAATAAATTTGGCCATTATGAACCTAAATGGCTCTGTCACCCTTGAGCAGGCAGATGGAACATGTGTTTCGTATTATTAATTCAAGGGAGCATTAGGGCTGGTGGAAGCAACTTTTAAGAAAGCGGAGTCTACACATCCCCATCTCGCTTCCAGTTCCCCCTGCAAAAGGCACTCTTAAAATTGTCCGGGGTTGCAGAACAGCCCCTTCTGATGGGAATGCTGTGTGACATGAACCTTGCCAAAAACTAATGGATCATTTACAGGAAGTAAGAAGTTAAAGGGGAGGATGAGTCAGTAGACTTCAAAGCTAACCCAGTTCCACAGAACTTAAATAATGAATACCAAAAACTGAAGATTTCACAGACGGCTTACACAGCTCTCGGCACAGCTGGGACCCTCACCCAACTCCGGCGCTGTCTGCTTGGAGGAAGGATCCCCACTGCCTCTGGAACGGAAAAGGAGATAGGGAAAAAGGAGGGACAGAAAGGGGGAGAGAGAAGGGATGGGATGGAAAAGAAAGAAGGGAAGTGATCTGGAAGGGAGACCGTGGGTAGTTATGTCTGATTTTTGCACAAATATATTTTGTGTGGCAAGTATCCTGGTGCATCTGTCTTGTGGATCTCTGTGTAGCTGATTACTAAAGTCAAATAAAATTGTGTATTTTTTAAATGCCACTGAGTCATTTCTGAGCTCATAGACAAGGAGTTGAAGGAGTTCTATTTTGGAACTACTTATAACGGAGAACTGCGTTTGAGAAAACCAAGGGCTGGTTCAGATTATAAGCACAGCGCCAAAGTCTGTCACTTGAAGGAAACTTGTATATCAACGGAATAGAACCGATTAGGGAGATTTATGCATGTTACAAAAACATTTTGATTCAGCAATTCCACTTTTATGAGTTTATTCTTAAGAAATCATTGGACATCATGTATGATTGGAAACCAATCATATGGTGTAGCCTATAGTAATATACTATGTCATTAAAAATACAATGCAGTTCTTGGGGCGCCTGGGTGGCTCAGTGAGTTAAGCGTCCGACTTCAGCTCAGGTCATGATCTCCTGGTTCATGGGTTCGAGCCCCGTGTAGGGCTCCGTACTGACAGCTCAGAGCCTGGAGTCTGCTTTAGTTTCTGTGTGTGTCTCTCTCGCTGCCCCTCCCCCACTCTCACTGTGTCTCTCTCAAAACTAAACATTTTTAGAAAAATTAAAAAAATAAAATGCAGTTCTATATTACTGACATGGAATGATTTTCACAGTATATTAACTAAAACTTTTTCAGATTGTTTATACATATTTATATAGATATATAGATATAGATCTTTTTTTTTTGCATTGAGAAGTCTGGGAATGTATACCTAAAATAGTAACAGTGATTAAATCTGGAAGGTAGGGTTTGAAGTGATTTTGATTTTTCTGCCTGCATTTTCTAATTTATTTTCTACAGTGAACATGTATTGCTTGCCTAATATAAAAAACAATTGGCGAGGAGGATTTTTCACTCTGAGATAGGATTTGTTTAATAAGCTTTTTCTCCACCGAGAAGGGCCCAAGTTGAATTTGTTTACAGAGCCCCTCCCAATGTTGGGAGGGGAAGAAAACTTTCCCAAATGTCAAAATCCTGTTTCTGGACCTTTTTTGCTTTAAGGGCCTCCTGGTGCCAAGCCTTCCTTCCTACTTATAGCTTGACCTGAGTCTCCTCCAAGGGCTGCACCCAGCAGATACCCTTCCAGCTTGCGGGGTCAGGAGCGGGGCCGGGGGGTGCGCAGGGCACCCCGGGCCAGGCGGCACGCCTTTCTGTGGATTCAGGACCCCATCGCTACCAGGTTCTGATGGGAAGGGACTATAGGCCAGCTGGGGTGTTTTCAAAGGCTTAGGGTCGAAGTGCGGAGGAGAAAACATTTATTTGCAAGAAAAAAAAAAACAGAACAAAACGAAACACCCACCAAAGTGCAAGTCACTGAAACCTTCCTGCTGGCACACCCCTCTGGGCCCTGGGGAAAATCAGGAGCTGAATTCCTGCCCCATTGTCAGAAATTCCCCAAGGAAATCGGCCTGGGCCCAATGAGAGTCCAAAGTGGGAGCGGGCCGCCTACCTGGGCCTTTGTTCTCCGCGACGGCTGCTCCCAGTCTCTGACTGGGTGGCATGGACTCTGTTCCCTCAGTGTGGGCTTGGCGAGGCCGTCCCGGCAAACCCCAACCACAGCAGGCCTCAGAGGTCTCCCCCCTGGATCTCGTTCATCCGTGTGTTTGGGGGCTGTGGTGACCTCCGGGACCGGCTTCCCACTTTTGTCTTGTGTTGTGTTTGTTAGGTCCAGCTGGTCTTCTCCCTGGGGCAGGATGGGTGTGGGCGGAGGGCGAAGACAGTTGGGATTCTTTCGCTGGTGGGTTGTTGGCCTGGAGTGGAACCGAGCTTCTCGGCCATCCCTACCACAGCGTCCGCCACCCCTACTTCATGGTCGGGACAGAAGCTCCACTTCTGACTTGATCTGGAGCCAATGTGATGATTGCTTATTCTCCGTAAGCCAACCGCACCTCATTGGAACCTAGTTTAATCTTTATCCTGCCACCCGCCGGCTTTGTGACCCGGGCTGATCGCTTAACCTCTCTGAGCCTCTATTTCCTCATCTGTAAAATTTCAGCTTTGTTGGGGGTGGAGGTGGGGTTGTTGGACGCTAAATGCCGTGACAGGAAAATGCTTCCAGTGCTGCATCACACTCTGTAATCATAATAATTATTACTGCTGTGATAACTGACATTTATTGAAGAATGCTTTGTGCCAGGAACTCTTATAAACACTTCAGGTGTAGTAATTTACTTAATCCTCACAATGGCCTCTGAGGTAGGTACTCACAAATCCCATTTACAGATAAGGAAATTAAACCATGGAGAGACTCACTGACGCGCCCAAGTTAGTAAATGAAGTAGTGAAGTAACCGGGCTGTGACGAAGGCGTTCTCTTTTTTATGTGTGCGTGTTAATTGTGGGGAAACACACGGAGCATAACACTTCACCATCTTCACCGTGTTTAATTGTACAGTTCGTTCGTGTCAAATACATTCAGGCTGTTGTGCAATTCCTCCCCGCAGTTCTTTTCGTCTTGCAAAACTGAAACTCGATACCCATGAAGCAACCAGTTCGCATTAACCCTGCCACCCCCAGACCCCGGAAACCACCGTTCTCTTTTCTGTCCCTCTGAATTTGACGACTCTAGGTACCTCATACACGTAGAATCTTGCAGTCTTTGTCTTTTTTTGGTGACCGGCTTATTTCACTTAGCGTAATATCCTCCAGGTTTCTCCATGCTGCGGCAGGTGCCAGAACTTCTTTTTTTAAGGCCGAATAATATTCCGTCGTGTGTATATACCACATCTTTTCTCCATTTATCTGCCAGTGAACAAATGTCTCGCGTCCACCTTTGGGCAATTGTGACTAATGCTGGTAGGAACAAAGGTGTATCTGTTTGAGTTCCTGCTTTCAATTCTTTTGGGTATAAACCCAGAAGTAAAACTCCTGGATCATAGGAGAATTCTTTTTTTTTTTTTTTTTTTGAGGAAGTACCACACTGTGTTCCTGAGCTGCTACCACGTTTTACGTTCCCACCAGCAGTGCACAAGTCTTCCAGTTTCTCTGCATTCTTATCAACACTTGCTTTCCGGTTTTTCGATAGTAGCCATCCCGACGGGTGTGAGGTGGTATCTCCTTGTGGTTTTGATTTACATTTCCCTAAGGATTAGCAATTTCAGTGTCTTTTCCCGTGCTTATTGGCCGTTTGTGTATTTTCTCTGGAGAAATGTCTATGCAAGTCCTTTGCCCATTTTTTAATCAGGCTGGGTTTTTTGTTATTGTTATTGAATTACCCTAGTTCTTTATATAGTCTGGATCCCAACTCCTTATCCGATGAACAGTTTGCAAATATTTTCTCCAGTTCTGTGGGTTGCCTTTTCACTCTGTTGATTGTGTCCTTGGATGCACAGAAGTTTTAAATTTTGACATGGTCTAATTCGTCTGTTTTTACTGCTGTTACCGATGCTTTTGGGGTTCTGTCCAACCAAGGGGTTCTTTTGGAGTGATCTATAGTTGAAGAAAGCTGGAAGAAGCAAATTCTATCCAGTTTTTATGGAAAGTAAGACATGAAGACCGAGGCCACCACTCTGCGTGGTGTTGAGCAGTACAGAGAGACTTAATAAAAAAGATAAAGTATAACTAAGGGAAGGCAATTTGAGATTGGATCTCAGCCCAAAATCAAGAGAAAGAGCCTCAGAATACTCTATTACCAGACACTATTTGAGGCAGAAAAAAGAAAGAGTCCTAAAGGGCTGGGAGCCAAAAAGTCCAAATGAGAGTAAAAAATTAGAAGATGGGAAAATGATGGAGATTCGAGGATCTAAGGGGGGGAGGGGGTGCACATTTGGGAAGGAATCACTGCATGAAATTCGAGCAGAGAAGTTGACACACTCTCCTGGCTGGGGAAAAGGGAGGTTCTTACAGACTGGGTTGAACTGGATGGTACAACTGTGCAGGGGAAAAAGCAGGACCGGAGGAAGCTGAGGTTGCTAATTAAGAGAGAGGGAGGGCTTTTCAGAGACCCAAGGAAATGACTGCAGAGCTAAATTCTTAGTCCCTTTCAGCCTTCCCCATCAGGGTTCCAGTAACAGTGAATCTGGCACAGCCAGAGCAGCAAGGGAGCAGGAGGAATGGGAGCCCTAAAGAGCATGCAAAGAAATATCTGGAGCCCATGCATGCCCTTTGGTTTCTGTTATTTATTTGAAAAATGAAGAGAAATGCACTGTGGCAGGAAGAACCCTGGCCATGTTTGCTGCTACCCACCCCTGAAAGTCCGGGCAAGCCCAACAGAGAGGCAAGCACATTAAAGCAGCAGCATTACTCAAGATTGGTTCCCCAAGCCCCAAAGCGGGGAGGAAGTTCAGTTACAAAGGCAGTGTGCTGGGAGGCAAGAGCCCTGGGGCCGCCTGGCTTTGCCATGAATTTCCTCTGTTTCAGTGGCTCCTCACATCTTTTTTTTTCTTCTTTTTAATATCCTCTCTTTTTTGAAGTGCAGTTGACATCCAATGTCATGTTAGTTTCAGATGCACAGCATAGCAAATCGACAGTTCTGTGCGTTACTCGGTGCTCACCAGGATAAGTGTAGTCACCATCTGCCGCCATACAACGGTTTTACGGCAGTATCGATGATATTCCCGGTGCTGAACTTTCTATCTTCATCTAGAAAACAAAGGCTAGAGCAAGCTGATCTTAGTTTCAGAGAGGCAGAGAGCTTTATTCAAATGATCTCAGGTGGGATGCCTGGGGAGCTCAGTCTTTTAAACATCTGACTTCTGCTCAGGTCATGATCTCGTGGTTCGAGAGTTTGAGTCCCACATCGGGTGAGCTCGTGCCCTGCTTCGAGTGAACACTAGCCCTACTTCGGGCAAAACGTGTGCCCTGCATGGGGTGAGCTCAAGCCCTGCTTCGGGTGAGCCCTGCTTCTCTCTCTCTCTCTCCCCACCCCTCATAGGATTCTCTCTCTCTCTCTCTCTCTCTGCCCCTCCCTCACTTGCACCCTCTCTCTCTCCCCCCAAAAAACAAAGATCTCAAGTAACGGGGGTTTACTTGAAAGACACCCATTGACAAGAGCTCTGAAAAAGCAGAAAAGTCAGACTCTGCCTTCAAGCTCAACTGAAGGAAGAAGGAACGTGGAAGGTGTTCAGAACCTAAGGCAGCAGGAGAGGCTTTGCAGGTAGAAGTTTCTGGATTTCCAGGCTGGTGTGCCGCCACTACAGTGACCCTGTCTACTCTAGATACTTTTTTCCACCTGTGCTTCTACTTATCCATCCTTTCTACTTAACGTAATGATTGATCTGTGAGCTCAGATCCGGAGCCCAAATACTCGTTTGTAGTGCGTGATGAAAGCAATGATAATGGCTAACATTTATTGAGGGCATCGTATGTGCCAGGCATCGTATGTCCTCAGCACTTTACAGGTCTTCCGTCCCTCAGTCTTCTGACCAATCGTATGGGGCAAGAACCATCAGTATTCCCAGTTGATAGATGGAAAAAACTGAGACCAGCGAAGCATTTTGCTTACGGTCACACAGCTCAGGAAGCGGCATAACCAGTGTTCATTCAGGTCCAGAGCCTGTGCTCTTCGTACAACCCGCTGACTCCCAGCAAGGAGGGAAGGAGCTGGCTGCCAGAGATCTTAAATTCTTGCCTCCTTCAGCAGTCACCCGAGCAACTGTCAGCTGTCTATTCATATCAACCTGTCGAAGACTTTCAGTATTTTTCAATCTCTAGCAGCTCTGAGACATGGCACCTTCCTGAATTTACTGGGTATTGTAGCTCGATGGACACAGGTGTTTGCCATTATGGATGGCTTGACACGGGACTGGCAAGGAAGTGGGTTGGCAAGAGGGGCAACTACGAAGAGTAGCACAGATGAGGACATCCAAGCATGGGAACAGGGATTACAGACGTCTCAGCCCTAAATACAAGCGTTTGCATTATATCCTATTAGAATATCCAGGCAAAGACATGGGACCGGAATTAGGGGTGGGGGTGGGCGTGTTCAGCTGTGAGAATGAATGAACTCTCCTAGAGAGAGTGTATGAGGTGGTGACTCCGGCTACATATGTCAGATTCTTTCCCTGCAAGTCTAAATACCAGATCCAACAACAGATTTTTTTTTCTTTTAATATGCCTTTTAAAGTCGCCTACGTTTGCGGTAATTGTAGAAGAGCTTTGCTGAAATGGACTTCACGTGGTCTTAAGATCCCCACCAGGGCATATCTCCGTGCCCACCTGTTAAAGCCCACCTGCCGAGGCCATCCTTTATGGACAGGCTGGTGATGATTTCGAGGGCAGTGATAACACCAAACTCTCAGTGCCCTAATTGCAGTGCTGTTACTCATTCCTCTATGTCAATAGGAGACAGTGACTTACTTAACTGGAATTGAGTTTGGACACTCCTTCCCTTCGTTCACAAGACAACCAGAAAAACCACAAAAGGACGCATTCTAGAAATGTTGGGACTAATGGTAACTTTTTCTGGTTGTGTTCTTCTGGAGCTAAACTAAGCTCTAGAAATACTGGAACAGGTCGGGCCTGGAGCATTCTGGATTGAGTGCTTCATGACCACTTGATCGAATTCAGAGCCTTACCAGGTGACTGTGCAAGCCAGGTGCTGCAGCTGTAACCTGACTTCTCCCTGCATTGGAGGCTGTTCCAGCCGGGAAGGGCTTTGACTCACAGCTGTCAAATTGTCATCTTCTCTGTCTCATTGGAAATGTTTTGCAATTCTTCCCCTTTTAGGATTCTCATGCTTGTTTTTTGTTTTGTTTTTTTTTTTTTATCTTAAAATCATTCCATATTTACCTCTCCATCCATAGATCCACTCACAGTTTTCAATAACTTCATAAAATCCCTGTGAATTGTTACATCAGATTTACTTAACCTGTTCCCCTATGGTTGCACATTTAAACCTATTTGATTTGGGTTCTTATTAATCTGCCATTAGAAACTTGGTTCACATTTCTTGCTTTTCTTTCTGTTTTGTCTCTCTTTCCCTCTTGTGTACATCCTTGAGATGTGGTCCCCAAGAGGAATGAAGGATCAGAAGGTTTACGGCTCTTGTTCCAGACTGTCAGCCAGGCTGCCGAAACCCCGGAGTAATTTACAATGCCCCAGCATGTTCCCTACAACTCTGCCAATACTGTTTTATCATTGTCTCTTATATTGTTTTTAAATAGATGTACAGTTCTTTTGTTATTTCTTTAGTGGTGAGACTAAACACCTTCCCAGGCGTTGGTTTGTCAGGTGCAGTTTCCAGTGTGCACAGTGCATATATATATATATATATATAGTGTGTGACTGGCACGGGCTGCCACTTATTAACATTCCTTCTCTCTCCTTCTTTTTCCTCTACCTTGTTAGCTCTTTGTCAAGTGGGGTCTCATTACTGATGACAATGTATGTTTATATCACAATGTAAGATTTCATTCCTATTTTGGATCTCACATAATTCACCCTGTAGTATTATATCTTAGAACTTCCTTTTGTCCCCTTTGTATTTCTGTGGTTACTTGTTATTAAGGAGACCTTAAAATATTTGAATTCCCCTTCCTCTGGTCTTAGGATGCTATTCTGTTTTTCAGTAGTCATGAATTTATCCCACTGCTACAGCTGACATAAAATACACTTTTTTTTCAAATGCTCTTTGTGTTTAATTCGTTCATTGACCAATTTGGAAAGTATTACCGTATTTGGTAAGTTATGAATATAATCTGCTTTTCTTCATATTGATGATACCGGATTATTCTACTGGCATTTATTTAATAGTGATTCCTTCATCCATCATTACTGTGATTCTTTGTTTTGTTTTGTTTGCTGTATTCCAAGGACTTATCAGTGCTTAAATCCATTTCTGGAATCACTATTTGATTAGTCTTTGTCCTGGCTTTGATCCAGCAAAATTCAGTCTTGATGAAGATCACTTTATAATGTATCGTTAAATTTGATTATTATATCCTCCTCCAATCTTCTTTGGTATTATTATGTATTTATTTTCCTTATTAATTTTGCTAGTGATTTATTACATTCTAGAACATTCTAGCAGGAATTCAATTGTTCATACGTTAATCTATTTTTTATGGACTAATGTTACAGATATTACTCTAATTATTTAGGTATTCTTTTATTTTTCCTATTATGATTTTTATCCTTTTTCCTTCACTAGATATCTTATTTACCTAGATACAGAATTCCCAAGTATTTCATTTTTCCCAGTATTGGGCCTAGCACCGTTGTTTTATTGTCTTTTCTAGCTTCACATCAATGGTATGCGTTTGGTTGATCTTGCATTTTCTATTTGGTCTGTTGGATCACCTGCAAAGAAGTGATATTGCTGATCCTGCCTTTCCTATATTTTCCAATTCTCTTCCATCTTGTCTTGCAATATTTTCCAATATTACCTCCAACAGGAGTGCCGAGAGACGCTTCTTAGGCTTCTGCCTGTATTTGCAGCTACTGGCTGCTCATGGCCATTTAAATGTAAATAAATTAAAAGGTAAAGTAAAAAATTCACTTCCTCAGTCACTTTAACCACATTTGAGTGTGCTCAGTGGACATGTGTGACTGGTTACCACTATACTGGACAGCACGGAAATATTCCATCCGTGCAGGACGTGTTAAGGGGTAGCACTGATCTAGGATTTCCACACAAAGAATAATATTGAAACTCAGATTTAAATCTGTGATCTTTTTTACCTTAAGGTATGTGTCTCCTCTTCCTATTTTAAAGACTTCTTAAAAATAGTTAATGCTGAATGTTAATGATGGCCTTCTCAGCATCCACCAAACTAATTCTTAGATTTACAAATTGATTTTTTTTATATGAACTGTCCTAATAATTTCCCCATCTAGTGCTGGTTCAGTCTTTGTAAAGTAGCTCATGCTTGTTTATTTTTGGAACTTGCCCCTTGGTCTATAGGAAATGATTTAAGATTTATTAAACTACGTTCTTATATCAGGTAGTCCTAGCACTCTCTCTTGCTCAGTGTTGTCCTCAGGTGTTTTAGATCAAGATCTCATTTACTCCCTAATACGACTTCTACGATATACAATCTTGTCTGTATTTTGAAACCTTTTATGTTACTGGCATTTGAAAATTTGGAGATGTTCTCTGGAGAACCCATTAGGGGCTTCTTTTAGAAATGTATACATGGAGGGGACAGAGCTTTATGAGTTTTCCATTCAACATAATTCGTCCAGTAAGCACCACTGAATGTAAACCTCTCCTGTAGAACCAGGGGCAGAATGCTCTATGACAGGATGAACGTGGTATTGGCCATGTTGGAAAAGAATGAGGATTTTCACATCCCCTCTCCACTGGCTTCTTCAAGGTCCTCTCCCACCCCCCAGTTCCCCGCTGGTGGACTCCCCAACTTGAACCACCAGGTCAGCTCTCTCACACACACCCCAACCCCACTACATCGACCTCGTTCCCTCGCCCCAACCATGAGTTTCTCTTGCAGAGGAATGCCCTTTTCCTCCTCACCTCATTCACCCTGAGGACCCGCCCAAAGTTCCTGTCTTTGTGATTTTTCTGAGTGATTTCTCTCTGCTCTCATTTTCATGTATTTCTTGAGTGTGTCATTCTTTTTGGCAAGAACTATTCACAGCCTTGTCATTTTATCTGAGTATCTTCTGTGTTCTTATGTACCTCTCCTGTGTCTAATATCCCTGTAGGGGTCGGAAGGGAGGAGGATTTCAGGTCTCTGTTTTTTTGTTGTTGTTGTTGTTTAGCACACACAGGCCAATATATAGTATGTGGCTGACATTCAGAGATGCTTACTGAATAAGTGTGCTGATAAGTTAGTGATTCTTACTCTGTTACCCTGCAAAACCAGCAAAATCTGTGTCTGTGGGCAGGTTTCAGTAGCTTTGGCAAACTTGTATAACCTATTTGGAGAAATGGGCAAAATAGTTTCCGTAAAGGACCACGCTCATCTTCCTGATTTAATTCAGCTACGTGCTCCCACTCACTCACCAGGTAACTGCTGACTTATGCCCTCCTATGTGCCACAGGTGGGAGATACAGGGTTGCACAAAATAGACATGGTCTCTGGCCTCATGGTGTCCACAGTCCAGTAGCAGAGATTGGTGTTATAGAAGTAAACCACGAAATAAAGATGTTGTGACAAATTGTGCTAAAAGCTACAAAGGAAAGAGAAGGATGGGGATGAAGATAGCCTGGGTGGCTGGGCTGGGCCTCAGTCAGATTAGGAAGTGACACTTAAGGCGAGAGCTGAAGGGTGAGATACATTATGTTCATGTGAATGAAGAAACAAGGCAGAGGACACAGCATGTACAAAGGCCCTGAGGTGTGAAAGAGCTTTGTGGGTTTGAAAAACAACCAAAGGCCAGTATGTGAGTAGAACATGGTAAATAAGGGGTTGGGGGAATTGACATGGTTGAGGCGGGTCTAGATCCAAAGGGCCCTTATGGTGCCGGATGGGGCATTTGGATTCTAAGCCAGTTCTAAGAAATCTGATGTACATTTTAAGAGATTTTTCTAAGCCAGTATACGTGCCTAGTGTCGCTCCAAGCAATGTACGTATATTATTCAATACAGAGAATATTCATATGATATAGGTACTTTTAACATGCCCATTTTCAGTTGAGGAAACCAAGGCCCAGAGATCGTAAGCAACTAGCCTGGCGTCGCATGGTATGTTTGTAAAGCGGCCAGTACATAACCAGGTTGTCTTGAGCCTCCAGAGCTCAAGCTCTGTCTGACTGCTAGGTGGCTTTACCACAACGTCACTTGGCCACTCTGTGGCTTGTGGAGTTGGGCAGCATAGGAGCGGGCCGATAAATTTGGGGTCTCTTGCAACAGTGCAGGTGAAAGGTCGTAGCTTGCACCAGGGGGGTTTGTCATTGGAGAGAAACCAATATTCTGGGGTGGAGCAAAGAAAGAGAAAGGGAAACAAACATGATACATGGGAATAAGTAAGTATGATTTATTTAGACATTTTTATACTCTTTGAAGTCCCATTCTAAAGAATTTAGAAAAGAAACCAAGTAATCAGCGAAAGCACAGTATGAAAAGGAAATGAAAATAGGATCAGAAATGAAATGCAAATCAGACTAATAAAACAAGTTGGTTTTTCTTTAATTGGCAGTGGAAAGAAAAGGAGAAGCAAGAAAGGAAATACAGTTGTTATAAAAGAAATATGTCATTTGAATGGAATACTGTTTATAACTCCTTGCTAAGTTAGCTAACCAAGCTGAAACAGATAACTGAATTAGCGAGTAAGGAGATAATGCTGTTTGTCCATAATTTAGTGTCGTGAAATCAGATATGAAATCTACTGCCCTCTGTGGTACCTGCTGTTTTCCTCCCCTCCCCTCCCCTCCCTTCCCCTCCATTCCCCTCCCCTCCCCGCCTGTTGAAGTCTGACCAGTCCTCATGACCCTGTTCAAGCCCTTCCCTAAAATAGAAAAATAAAACTATCACCACGAATATGTGGTTATTTTAGCCCAAACCAACAATTACCAGCAGTACAGATGGCTTCACAGGACTGGAAACAAAGGTTACGTGATGTTCAGCCTTTTCTATTGAAGAGAGCAAGGAAGGGTTGAATCTGCTTTAGAATTTTTTTTTTTTAATTTTTTTAAATGTTTACTTCTTTTTGAGAGATAGGGCATGAACAAGGGAGGGGCAAGGAGAGAGGGAGACACAGAATCTGAAGCAGGCTCCAGGCTCTGAGCTGTCAGCACAGAGCCCAACACAGGGCTCGAACTCAGGAACCTCAAGATCATGACCTGAGCCAAAGTAAGATGCTTAACTGACTGAGCCACCCAGGCGCCCATAGAAATGTTTTCTACCCCAACAGACACATTTTCAAAAAGCAAGTTTTGGAGCGTAAAGGCATAAGAATTATCTAGAACCTTCTATCATGTGGATTACCAAGTGGGCTAAATAAAGTTCAGGTGAAGCATCTGTGGGTCAACTGAAGGTGTAAGGTTGTGGGGTAAAAACCTCACATACAGCCGCGATGCTGTTAACTTTTATTCTCTTGAGAAAAGGTGAATGACAGCGGTGGGAAGTAAATGACCAGCAGGCCATCCAGCGGACACGGGAGGGAACCTGATGCTGGTTGGCAGTGAACAGGACTGTGTCCAGTCCAGGTGTGTGTGCCCCAGGAGCTCACACCGTGAGAGAGCCGGGGAAGGTAGAGGAGCTCCCAAGTGTGGCTGCCGTTCCCAACCTCATGGCCGTCTTCTTCAGTACTCCCTCATCCTGGGAGCGGTCTCCCCAGCTGTGGAAAACCCAGGACAGGGCTCCCCACCAGCCCACGTGACCTCCCTTAGAGAGTGAGGGGCCCTTCTAAAGGGTAACAGGTGCTCTCTGTGAGGGCACTGGGGCATGCACAGAGCGGCAGTGGAAGGCGAGGAGAGAAATCAGCCCTCTGCAGCCCTGTGCCTTACGCATTCCAGATGACAATCTTGGGAAAGCAGTCCTGCTGTCCTAGGTCAGGTTCGTGTCACTGCACTTCCCTTTTCCATAGGGAGTCCCTCATATGGAAGGAAGGAGGGATAGTAAGGTGAGCAGGAGGAAGGAGAGAAGAAAAGGCGAGGGGGTGGATAATCGGATGCTAATACCAGGCCAGTCGTTCATCCATGGACTTGGGTGTGCATCTGGCCTTACTGAGACAGGACAGAGCAGTGTCCCGAGAACTGGAGTGACCAAGGTACAGTCTCGAGGTAACGTCCTTAAAAAGTCAAACGCGTGAACACAAATACTGGTTCGCCCAGACACCATACGCAAAGTCCTTGACTTGGCGTCTGGCGCATATTTGGCACGTGCCATCATCACAGAACCGTCTCCGTCATCATCACGAGGCTGTGAAATCCTTGAGGACAGTTGTTCATACAACTCGGTTCTCCGAATTGTTCTCCAAATGAGAACTGCATGAATGAGTTCTCCGAATCTGTGGCTTGTGTCTAGTGCAGAGGTCAGAGTCCATGAACGTTTGTTGACCTATTAACTAACTGAATGAATAAACTTCTGAGCACCTATGCCCTGCAGGCACCTTTAAAAGGCCTGGAAAAAGCCTCTGAGACTGACCTTTGTCCTAAAATGAGATGGGGCATAAATAAAAAATGTTGTAAATTGAAAAGCCAATGTGGAGGTGAGGTAGCATTTACAGATGCCAAAAAAAATGAAAAACAGAAGAAGCTTCAGGAATTGGTGGGGGAGGAGTACATTATGTGAGTTGGTAGGGAGAGTGTGAAATGTATTAATCCAGAGTCGAATCAAGTTCAGACGTTGGGAAGAGTAGTAACCCTTTAACCCTTTGGCAGTGGGAATGGGGAGAATAAACCCGTCCCCAAAGCATGAGTTTATAGACATCCTCATTCAGTTGGGTGCTGGTAAATATTTAACAAGTAGCTTTCCAGAAAAAAAAAAAAAAAGTGTGTGTGTAAATGCATATATAAACTTAAATTTTTCTGATCTAAAGGATCTGTAGCACATCATTCGCAAATAATAATAAAATGCCCAATACTTTCTTCTAAACTCCATAAGCCAATTGATTGTCACAGAATGTTTTTGTTGATTTTTTTTTTTTGAGCTCTTGTACCCACAGCTGACTTGTGGGTGCAGTTCAACCATGACTTGACTAGTAGAATTTCATCCCGATCCACTCACTCTTTCCCAATACGCTCATTGTTATTAAATCTGATAATGTGATCTGCTCAACTGGTCTTCACCCTGGTGCATATTCATTAAACTAAAACCTCTTTCCACTTCAGCGCTTAGTATGTCAGAACTTACTCATTCACCAGTGACATGAACATCTTTGCTGAATCAGATAATAGCTTTCAAATACTGGGAGAGTATTTTCCTCTCTTTTAAAAAAAAAAATACTACTCACAATGTAATGACTACGGATGTGACTCACTTTTAAGGTTAATCTGCATTATTGCCATTTCTTCCATCTACATAAAGAAAGACCAGAAATCAAGCCCTGACTTGTTAATGTTTGCTGATTTCCAAGATGCAGATACCCCCTGTGTGGCCCATTTTGTGATCTCCTTGAAGGTAGAATTGGAGAAAAATCTGTAACAGCACACCATTATGTGGTATTTCTACCATATAGATCCTGTAAATGTAAATAATGTCAAGAGCGTGGATAAAATAAGTGATGAGTTCGAGTCTTTATTACCTCTTGTTTTAAAGCATAATTTATTTAATTATAAGTTCATGTTTTAAGTCTTAGTAATGGCTGTTTTTGACAACCGGCTCGATGAATTCCTAACAATTTAGTATTGGAGAGCTGGTAGGAGCCGGTTTCAGTATACCTGTTGCCCTCCTTCCTGGTGAGGGTGAATGTCTCCTGTTTGGCGAGGAGCTCGGTACTTCTGTTCACCTTGCCGCTGCCTGCCATACAAGGCTCAGTGGCCCATGCTGCCTCGGGCAGAACGCCCACAGGGGTCCGTGCCTTTCCGGAGTCTGACACCACAGCAGGCTGCAGGGAGGCTGACACGGACCTAGCCTCAAGCCGCATTACTCACCCTCATCGTGCTGTTCAGCGGCTTCTTCGCTATACTTCACATTTCACACTGATTTCCATTGTATCTTTCAAGACAAAAGAAGGAAGGATCTGTGTGGCTGTGACGGAGGACACTTACCAACAGCCCTGGGGCTGGTTACCGCCCCCCCCCCAGGTGTTCTTCAAAAGCTCCCTCCTGACCTGCCTTCAGAAAGAGACCCAAACCTGCCCGACAGGTTGGAGAAGTTCCCGACCTTCTGGTCTCTCCCACTCCTCCTATCACAAGCCCAAACTTTTATCGGCAAAGCAAACTTTTACTGAGAAATTGGACAAAAACAAGCTCCCCCTGGCCCTGCCCTCGGCCTTATTTTCCTTTCTTAAGCAATATTCCTTTCACACAGATGTGGAAAGGCTGCCAAGTGGGAGGTGGGGATAACCTGACTGCCCCACTCCCCCTGGCTGACTCAAGACAGTTTATTTTTGCACTGCTTGGTAAAGAGCCCATCTCCTGTCTGGGCCAGTGCCCCTCTCACCCCCCGCAGGCTACCTTGCCCTTCCCCAGGCCCTGCTGGCCCCCCCCCACAGTGTGGCTGACGCAGGTGCCTCCAGACCCGCTCCCACATCTGACAGTGGGACAGTGCTTGGATTCTGCCCATTGTTAACTATGAGTATCACCTAGCCAGCAACCAATCACAAAATACCCTCTGTGCTCAGCCCCTACCTCCAGATCCCAGCCAGAAGCCTGAGGCCCACCTCTTGGCTATGGGACCCCTTTTGTTTTTAAGAGAGAAGAACTCAATAACTTTGAATACAGTGAGCATCTTCAGAATCCAGGGTCCCTTCTCAGAGGCGACTGCCCTGCATTTCCAGGTTGTTTCACTCATTTATCCCCACATCCAAAATCCTTTAAAACCCTGGGTACTCTCCCTTGCACCCCCCCCCCCCCCCCCCGCAACCAGAACCTTCTGCCTGTTAGACCTTCCAAACATCTCTGCTCAACTGGGCCCTACCATGCCTGTGTCCAGACTCCCCATGCCACCTCACCCTCTACCGGCTTTCCTGACTCTTGTCACTCTTTCTGTGCCATCAGCGCTCAGTCACCCTGCCTCACTTGCCCACAAGGACTATCTCCTCTTCTGCTACGGGTTCCAAACCTCCCTGCTCATCTGAGCCTGGCAGTTGTTGGAATTCCTAGCTTTCCCTCTTCCGGGCACAGCCATGGCCCCTGTAGAGGTAAGGGGAACAGTTTACATTGGGGTCTTCTGTCCTTTGACCAAAATCATAAAAGAATGGAAGGGAAAGGACTACGCAAAGGAACTGTAATGTGATCAATATCCAATCATAATAAAATCGTTTTTCCATTAACATGAAATTCTTCCTACTTTGCTTTGGGTTGCGAAATTACTACTGAAATTGAGTAATTAGATGGTGGATTTTTTTTTTTTTTCTGATTTTCTTTCTTGCCTGTTGCTTTAAAAACATTGCTCACAGATGTTTAAGAATTTATATTAGTGAATTCCAATAAGAGGCCTCTTAATTATTCAACCTCATTCAGTAATTCTTTTTAAAAATAATGTGCATGTTTAGAAACAGGAGTGTTTCCTAATTGTCATTTTGTGAGAGAAATGTGTTGGGAAATGAAGAGAGTATAAATAGATGTGAATGTCATTTTACCTAATTGAAGGTGAATGCTGACTTTTAGGAGCTCTTGTAGAATTGAGTCCTGGTTCAAACTTGCCCTGAAAGAGATTTATGATCATGGGATATGAAGCCTGGTCTCCCAAGGGCTGTCCCGGTGACCGTTAACTCCTTCAACTCAGTACTGTGTGCATCCAGAGGGACCAGCGTGCAAGGTGGATGGGAGAGAAAGGAAGGGTGTTGCAGACGGTGTGACAGGTCAACAGAACAAAACCTGAAAACAACGGCTTCATCCTGGCCGTGGAACATAAAGTGGTTTGACAAACTAAGAGCCCCATTCTGTCCAGTGTTGGTTTTGCCAGCCGGCCATCCTTTGGGCTTTTGTGTCTTCTTTTTCTGTTCGTAACACGATTTTGCAGAATGTTGCTTGAAGGGGGAATTAGTAGCAGTTCTAGCACTGTTTGTTGTAGACATTATTGTTGAAGCCCGGCATAGCCATTGTGTTTGAGCTCGTTTTCTACCTTGGCCTCGGAAAACCCTTTTCCAGAAAACTGAGTGCTTATGTCTGATCTGTGGTTACACACAAAGGAGATCGTGGTTAGAAATGAGGGCTCTGTTGTGGCCGCGATACTGGAAGATGCTTCCCTGCTGGAATACGGCAAGGCATGGTTTAAAATATTAAAAGGTGTATTAAACTGAATTGTTTTGTTGGGTTTAATACCTTTAGAGGTTGCTAGGGAAAACTAGAGTTCTTAATGACCCACTTGAAGAATAAAATGGCCTTGAACCTGTGGGTCAAATGGTGAATTCCTTCTGCAGGTGGAAATGCTGCACCTTATGGGGGAGGCCAAGTCTCATTTTTGTGATGACCTTACCCATTTGAAACTTTCCCGGAATCTCTTATCATTAGCTCCCCACCCAAAGGATGAAAAACACCATCTGATTTCCAGTTTTTCCCATCTCTTATTTGAGTTTGCAACTTTCCCGAATAACAGATGGCCAGAAAAATGTGTAAGCCTAAATAAAAGCAAAGCATGGGCTTTACTGTCTTCACTGGTGTCAGTTGCTTTTTAAAATTAAAATTATGTAAATGATCCCTCGGCTTTGAGTAGGAGAGTCAGAAATGAAGGAAACAACCCCAGCGCTTGAGAGTGTTTTAGTTTGGGTTGTGTGTAGAGCTTTTTTTTTTTTTTTTTTTTTTTTTTTTTTTAAGCTTTTAATGTTTCCTTTTAAAGAGAAAGAAGAGAAGAGGCATTTGGTAGAAGCATTTTGCAAGTTGCTCATTCACAAAGCACACAGAGTTTCACCGGCAGCCAGCCTAGCATATCGGGGCTGGCAGAGACCATAGAGATCCTTGCTTTAATTGACTTGAGGAGGGAGGAAAAGACCAGAGAGGAGGGCCTGGCCGCCCCGGGTTTGGCATCTTTCTTACCTCAAGGAGTTAAAAGTCTGGGGCTGAGCGTGATCAACCAGATGGTCTTTAACAGTAACACGGTTCATATTGTTTAGATTATCCTGTTGCAAGCACCGTGCCTCGTTTACCTTTTATGGAATAAAGTGTGGAAAATTGACCACAGATGTAAGTAACCAAGAATGACGGGGAAGCTGTTGTTACCAGGCCTCCTCTTTTCTCTCCAACACTCCTGATCCCGCAGATAAAAATAAAGAGAGAAATGGGAGGCGGGCCGAAAAATAGCTCGCCTTACCTCTACAGCGCGGGTCTGAGCGCCGTCAGCCCCCTGTTCTACGTTTTCATAAATCCACGGTTGGCCTCGAGACTCACGCGCAGGCTGCCCTCAAATTCTGATTTTCCAAGTGCCCTCCAGTTAAAATATCCTACCACGTAAGCACTTTTTCCACCCTGCTCCGAGAGGCAGGGGGGCAAGGGCAGATCACTGACATGGAGCCGTTTTTTGCAGCCCTGCCTTCCCGGCAGGAGAGAGAAGTGAGGGGCATTTTGCAGCCCGAGGGGCACAGATAAATTCTGCATTCCCGCTGCTTCGATTACTATCTCAGCTGCAGGCTGGGCCACACTTATCAGAACTAGGCCCTCGTTATTCCCCAGAATGTATCTGGGAGCTTTTACGGAAGAGCTGGCTACCAGAATGGGCCCGGCACAGAAAGGAGCTTGTTGGGACAGGCCTGTGCGTTCCTTTACGGCATGCTTTTTAGGATGATAAAGCCATCTGTGCCTTTTTAAACCCTCGGAGGAATATTCTCCAACCAAAGTCGTACACTGGGTTTTATGATGCCCCTTTGTTTTTGCTCCCTCTTTCCTCGGTTCTGTGTACTGTTTGCCAGGGCCACGTTGACTCTTGCCTCTCACCCTTCTCTGTGGCCCTTGTGGCACTCGTCTGGGACCATGGTCAGGTGACTGGGCATCTGCTTGCACGACTGGAGGCAGTGACGGCCACAATGAGCCACTTGGGTCACAAGGGGCCTCTGGAAAACGGACTTCTCAGAGCGGTCTATCGGCTTGCCTTCCCTTTGTGAGGAGCCCGACACAAGATGGGGCCCGGTCCTCTGCTCATTTGTGTTTTCTGTCTTCTCATTCCCATCCGGTTCCGCTCCCTTTTCTCCTGCCAGGCCCTTCTGCTAATCTCTTCCACCAGGCTCTCCCTCTGGAGTCCTGGCTTTACTGTCAAGAAACTCGCCTACACGAGACACCCTTAACCCGTTCCTCACACACTCTCCCTGGAAACCCCGGCCTGTCTCCGGGACGCCGCTTTCTTCCCAGGCTTCTGGTTTTCCATGCACACTTGTAGTTCACTGTCCTCCATGACCCCTTGGGCACCTCTGCTTTTAAGCCGAGGTGCCTGGTTAGCCCACTCCCGTCTGTTACAGACTCCTGGGTGCTTCTTCATACCTGCTGAGGACTTGGCAGGTGGCTTTGTCATACACTCCTTCCTTACTCCCTGGTGGCCTTCTTAGTCCCCTACTGGCCTGTCCACCAGCGTGTGGTTCCTCTGTCTTCTCTGGTCCCCTGACTGTTCTGTCCACTCCCCCACATGACTTTGCTGCCATGCTCCCATCTGGAATCATGAGCGCTTGCCCTCTGAACTTCCCTTGCCTGACCACAACCTTTCATTTCACCACCCCCACTGCTCTGTAATTCCCCGAAGGACCTCTAGCTCCTGACCCTCTGTTCTTCCAGACCCTCTGTCCCCTCTCACCCCGGCCTGAGGGCTGTAGATGACTTCAGCCACGTTCTCCAACGTTCTCCATTTCCCCCACCCCCACCCCCACCCCAACTCCATTTGTTCTTCCTCTGCTCCAACCGAGCAATCCCCAGCCTGAATCAATTCGCACGGCCTTTATCCTGAGCCCGCCACGGGCCTGCTAAGAGCTGCTGGAGATAATCACTTAATCTGTCTAAATGACTTGGGACAAACCCTTGGCTTCTAACATTACCCCAGCCCTCAGTGCCACCCCTGGCCCTCGTCCTCAGTTAGCTCCTTTTCTCCCCTTCTTCACCAAATGACGGGAAAACTCACCCCGAGTGCCACCTTTTTGTTTCCACTAAGGCATCAGACTGCCATCTGGCTTCTGCTGCCACTGAAATTGCTCTAGCCTCGGTTACCTGGGACCCTCCAGTTTCCCAATTTTCTTTCTTCATCTCACAGGGTCTCTCTTCAGCTGTCCGCTTCCTGGAGTGCTCAAGCCCTTCTTCCTCGGCTGTGACAGGCGTCTCCCAAGGTTCCCCCCCACTCTCTCTCTCTGGACACTTGTTGTTCCATTTTCCCTTTTCTTTCTGCTTCTTAAAAAACTGTTGTTCCCTTAGCTCCCATCCTCTGCCCCCTGTCCCTTCACTCCAGCCAAGACCCTGATCCTGCAGCGAGGCAAGAAGCGAAGAGGGTTGACCATACCGAAGGCCACTTCTGAGAACATCCTTTTGATTCAGCACAGACGGGAAGCGAAACACCCCAGATGACTGAGTAGTGCTTAGCACTCTACTTCTGAGATGATGGGCATGAATCCCAGGACTGAAAGGTGTTCCTCTTGGTGGTAATAGTGTCAGGGCCCATGGGCTCTAAGTGGGCAAGCCTGTGGCATTAGCAGAGGGTTTGAGCTGCGATGTTGGGTGTTCCCATTCTCACAGGCCATCAGGGACCATGAACAGGAGGTATCTGGAACCTGGAGAAGAGTTGTCATTTCACAAGTTGGGATGTATAATGGGAACAGGTGGAGTTTGGAATTAGACATTACATTTCAAATCTTGCTCTTCTGTTACCACTTGTGTGACCTTGGGCACTTACTTCTCTCCTGGCTGTACCTCGGCGTTTTCATTAGCAAAGCAGATAACATTATCTTCCTCTTCTTAGAATTAGGGATAATGCACATATTAAGAAGATAGGAATTGCGAAGCTCAGTTTGGTAGGATGGTTAAGCTGATGTAGACATATCCTCTGAGGCTAACCATAAACCTGACGAAACAGGCAACCCATCGGAAATCACTTGATCACCTCTTTCATGGCATTAGGCTCAAGAGTCACTGGAGAGAACGAAAAGTGGTCTCTGCTCTCAGACTGGTTGAAACGACCTGAAGTCAGAGCCTGTTCAGTAACAATCTCTCATCCAGGTTTCACTGATTTGGGGTAGCAGGAGTTCTGGAGGTGGAGAGATGAGTGAGGGCCAGAGGAGGCATGACAGGTGGCCTCGGAGAACCTTTGACTGCCTGGAACAGAAATGTCATGTTAGTACAAAGTAGGTAGTGAGTGATAGAGTCAGAGGCTTCTGCTAAACTTGGGTGGGAGAGTTAAAATTGATGCCAGAGGCCACTGGAAGCCGTTGAATATTTTTGAGAACATGATGGAACAGTGTTTTAGGAAGATTTGTTTAGCTTCCTTATATAGAAGACATTATTGATTGGGATGATGGAGCCATGGAGGCATTGGACAGATTGTTGCAGGAATCAGAACCTGATTTGAAGGCATACGGGGTTCGGTTGGGAAGGAAAAAGATGGAAATGCAAGAAAAAAAAAAAAAAAAACTATTCTATTGTCATATTTTTAGTGGACACTGATTGGATGTCTTGCAGTTTCGCTCAGGTTCTCACACTATTTACCTGGAGACACCATCAGATCCTACGGGTTAAAGGCTTAGTCCTATAAGACTGTTCCTGCCCGCCCCCCCACTTTAAATGACACCTGTGTTTCTGACCGACTATAGATTGAATGCTCCCACGAACCCTTCCTTAAGTTAAATTAATTGTTAGAGTGACTCACAGGAATCAGGAAAACAGTTTACTTACTACACTACTGGTTTGTTAAGAATATAACCCAGGAACAGCCAGATGAAAGAGATGCATAGGGCAAGGGGTGGGGGAAGGGGCACAAGGCTTCCATACCCCCCCTGGGGATACCACTCTCCCAATGCCTCCTGTGTTTACCAGTTGGAACCTATCTGAACCCTGTCCTTTTGGGGGACTTTATGGAGGCTTTATTACACAGGCGTAATTGAGAGATCATTGACTGTCGGTGATTGATTCAACCTTTAGCCGCTCCCCACTCCCAGAGGTCCTGGGATGGGGTTAAGTGCCAACCTCTGATTCCCTGGTTGGTTCCCCTGGCAACCAGCCCCCCATCCTTGGAGGTTTTCCAAAAGTCACCTCATTAACATAAATTCAGGTGTGGTTGAAAGGGGCTTGTTATGATATGAGAACATTGCTCTTATCACTTAGGAGATTCCAAGGCTTTTAGGAGCTCTGTGCCAGAAACGGGGATGAAGACCAAATATCTCTTTCTTCTTATAAATCATAGCATCGCAGAATTGAAAGCAAAAAATGACTTAACAGCAACTCCAAAGTTTCCACTGGGATGTTACGAAAATGAAAGCAAAACTTTTTTGTGTGGTAAAATACAACATGAATTTTTACCATTTTCAAGTGCACAGGTTAGTGGCATCATCTATATTCCCATTGTTGCACTACCATCCCCCCAGAGAAGAAACTTGTATAGCAGTTTGACATTGCTGCAGCCTCTGAGTACATGATCACTGTGCTTGTAGTTTTGTATGCTTTGTTATTGCAACATTTTCTGGTAATTTACTTTATCATAGATTACAAAATATCAGTCAGCAATGATTGGGAAATTAAAAAAAGAAAAGAAACTGGTCCTTTTCTTCAGATCGCTTTGATAAACACTCTTCTAAAGGAATGGGAAAGGTAAAGCGTCCCTGGGAAGGAGGAGGTGGGGTGGAGGAAGGATGTCCTCTCCTCTCCTCTGCCAGGCAAGAGTCTCTTCATTCTCAAAGCTCAACTCCTCGGTCCCTCCCTCTGAAAAGCCTTCTTTTCCTGAGGAGGGGCCAACATGGCAGAGAAGTAAGGGGGAACCCATACTTTCCACGCCTCTCAAACAAAGAAGTGTAGAAGCCAAAGGACTTTGAACACCAATGCCTGGGAGGAAAAGAGACTGAATCTACTAGGAAGAAAATGGGAAAGCTGGAAAAAAGATAGGGCTACTCCAAGGAACAAATGAAAGCACACCTAGTGGAGGGTCCAAAATATTACTACCAGTAGGGTAATAAAATAACCAAAGTCACGACAACAGAGAGCAAGTAACAATCCCAGAAAAAACACCTCCTAAAAGGCCAGGCCCTGGACAGTGTATGACCCCCCCCCCCCTTTAATATAGCAGTGCTCACAGGTGCAGAGCACACAACAAACTTTTAAAACGTATAAGGGACAGAAAACTAGCCAAAATGACGAAACGGAAGAATTCTCCTCAAAAGAAATTCCAGGAAGTAGCGACAGCTAACAAATTGATCAAAACCGATTTAAGCAATATAACGGAACAAGAATTCAGAATAATAGTCATAAAATTAATCGCTGGGCTCGAAAAGCCTTCTCTTCCCAACCGCCCCCCCACCCCACATCCCCAAACCTTACCAGAGACCAATCAGCCCTCATGCTGCCACTGTCCCAAGGACCTATTTCTGTTGCTGCCGTTGTGGTACTGTATGAACTGACCATCTTGGTGGGATCCCCCGCTAGAATATGAGCTCTGCATGGGAACAGTGGCCTCTTCATCTCTGTGTCCACATCGCCTTGCACACAGTAGGTCCTCAGTGAAGGTTTACTCAACATGAGTCAAACTGAATAGAAGGGGTAGACTTCGATGGTGGAAATATTTTATAGATAAAGGAGCATCAGGGGCATGCTTGGTATCCAAGAGTGCTGCAGGAAGGAGGCCATTCATCTGTTTTGAGTAAAACATGTGGGGAAGGCATGGAAGCCAAAGCCCAGAAGTGGATTTGGGCAGCCTGTGTGGGAAATGTGTGCTGGGGAGGCAAAGAGAAGAAAAGAGGGAAAGACAGCAGCATGCTCTTCCCATTCCCTCTTTGACCTTGTACTTCTGCTAAAGCAATCGTCAGAGTTTTTTCATCAATATCCAAGCATCAGATATACTTCAGATTCTCTCGTTTATTCATTCATTCATTTACTCAACAGATATCCACTAAGCGCCTAGTTTGTGTCCAGCTTCATGCTACAGACTTTATTTGAATTATCTTTAACCTCTGAGCACTCTTTCAAGGTAGATATCATTGTCTCCATTTTGTAGAAGAGGCTCAGGAGATTGAGTTATTTGCCCAAATGAAGGCAGCTAGTCTGTGGCAGAATCAGATTATGAGCTCAGGGCTTGAAGCCCTCCTGCCTTGCACAGTGTCATGAGGCTGGTGCTCAGTAAATGTTTGTCAGATCTGCTCTAGGAAAACTTGGACCAAGATGGGAAGAAGAGGGACAGAAGAGACAGTTTGAGGTTAGGGATTAACTCTGCTAGTTCCCAGGAGAATCGACAAAGAATGAGGGTGGGGCAGGCACTGGGGAGCCTTGAATGACCCTGGAAGGAGAAGGGCTGCACGAGTAAGATGATGTTTAGGATGGAAAATGAACAGGTTTGGGGATGTGACAGAGGAGACCCCCACTAGTTCTGGTCCTGGGGGAACAGTAACTCTTTTGAAGTCCCTATACTGATTTCTAAGCTGAATGTGTCCTAATGCACTCTCCTCTCTTGGGACATGAGGATGAATGGGGGATGGGACCACTCCTTAGCCAGTGGTTCTACAGATTCTTCTTCAGAACTGCATGGCCGGAGAGAGGGAAGGAGGGCCCAGCTGTGTCTGTAGGGAGCAGTCTTGGCACAGACACGTTTTACTGCATTCACCCTTATTGCCTGTGGACTTCACTCTTGATTTAGTCCTCAGGCTTCCACTTAAGGAAGTGGTTGGAACGTGATTGAATTAACCAGTGTTGGTCTTAGCTATAATGGGGGCATGAATTAAGTAGTTGTCTAGTCTAAGTTACCTTCTTTGGGAATAGAAGCACCCAGAGGCTCAGCTGAAAGGGCAGGTGTTGGAGGCCATGCTTTAGACTTTGTTTGGATCTCTGACCCAAGACCAGCCAATGTCTGTCACTACCTTGCCTTCAACTCTAGTGGTTTCCAAGGTCCATATCATGACCTCCAGACGCTCTTTGTGTTGGCTCATGCTCTCTCTCCCCTCATTTCCTGTCATTTCCCCTTGTTTCCTCCACTCTACTCCACAGGCCTTCTGCCGGGTATTTGCATATCCTGCTCCTTTACTTAAATCCGTTTATTTTTTTAAATGTTTATTTATTTTGAGAGAGAGAAAGAAAGAGAGCATGTGAGCATGAGGATGAGTGGAGGAGGGGGAGAGAGGGAGGGAGAGACTTCCAAGCAGGCTCCACGCTCAGCCTGATGTGGGGCTCAAGCTCACGAACCATGAGATCATGACCTGAGCTGAAGTCAAGAGTCAGATGCTTAACTGACTGAGCCACCCAAGTGCCCCTCAAATCTGTTCAAATGCTTCCCTCCACACCAGGCCTTACCACCTACTTACACAAAGCACTTCCCGTTTCCCTTTATCCTGTTGCCCTGCTCTGTTTTCCTTTGTAACCCATCATTGCTGGCATAACCTACGTAATTGCTTGCCTTTTCATTGTCTCTCCCCTTCACTAGAATGTGAACTCCCTGTGAGCAAGAATTTATCTTGCTCCTTGTTACATCCCCCGCCCCCACCTAGAATGATTCTTCATACATTGTATGTGCTCAGTTATTATGTGATGAAGGACTGGAAGGACCAGTGACCAGCTTCTTTCTCTCTCAGGAATCTGAGTGAAGCACACAGTGACTTTCTTGGTTGCTGATAGATTCCGGCCGGGTGGGGTCAGTCAGACTTGGGACTGACAGCCATGTTCATCACATGTAAGCACAAGGAAGCTGGTCGAGGTCAAAAGAGAAGCTGAGTCCAGGTACCCCTGGAAGGGGAAGAGCAGGTTTTGCTGGCTGGGGGGGGGGGGGGGGGGGGCTTCTCTCTTTGCTGTTGTGTCCTGACCATATTCGTATTTGTTTTGCCCACTGACTTGTCCGAGTGTCTGTTATGAGTTTTCTCTTACTGCTTGACAAATGATCACAAATTCAGCAGTTTCAGGCCCCACCCGTTTATTAGCTCACAGTTCTGTAGGTCTGAAGTCCGGGTGGGCTGGGTTCTGTGCTCAGGGTCTCGCAAGACTGAATTAAGGTACTGGTAGGGCTGGCCTCTTATCTGGAGGCCCTGGGGAAGAATTCGCTTCCAGACTCTTTCAGCTTCTTGGCAGTCTTCAGTTCTTTGCAGTTGTAGGATTGAGGTACCTTTTTCCTTGCTGGCTTTTGGCAGAGGCTGCCCTCAGCTCCTTACCCTGTGGCCCCCTCCCCATCAAATCGCTCCTACAAGCTCTCTGACTTCCTCCTGTGCTACCAGCAGGAGAAAACCCCAGCCTGTTAAAAGGTTTATGTGATTAGGTTAGGCTCTAGGCTTGCCCGGGTAATCTATTGATGGACTCAGAATCCACTAACCAGTAACCTTAATTACATCTGCAAAATTCCTTTTGCCTCGTAACCTAACATTATCAGAGCGCAACATCTCATCATGCTTAGTCCTCGCATTAGGATAGAGAATCTTGACGGACCATTTTAGGATTCCGCCTACCACAATATTTATTTTTTTAATCTTCTTTAATTAATTAGCTTGAAGGGGGGGCGGAGGGGGGGAGTGTCTGTTGCTTGCAAATAAAGAGCAATGGACATAGTCCACAGAGGCCTAGCCTTGGGGAGTGGAGGTGGGGGATTGCAGTTATAAACTTTGTCTTCCTGACCTCTGCTAAATCATGGTTCTTTATTTTTCCTCTGGAATAGAGTTCAGAATATAGAGATGTGAAAGATTAGACCATCTGCCACACTTCAGATGCCAAAAATAATGAAAATAGCTCCTTGCCTCCAAACTCTGGTAGGAAACTTTTTTTTCTTTTTTTCTTTCTTTCTTTCTTTTCTTTTTTTTTTTTTTGTAAATGCTTTTCCTTGCAGCTCACTCTCCAAGTGAGATCATTGGTGATCCCAAGCCTTTTCCCATGACTTAATTGATGAGGAGAGGGCCGCCCAGCTAAATCTCACAGAATACATTCTGAGGGTAATTGGCTTAAAGCCTCCAGGCTCTTGTGGAAATGAGTGGTTTTGGTTAATCCACACCATGAAGCTGAAAAGCTATTATGTATGTATATTTTTGTCCTGAGGTACTATCGAGAAATTCCATATAGAAGGAAATAAACTATGGTTTGGGAATGAAAAAAATTTTTAAAGAAAAATGCAAGACATAAACTCTGTTTCCTGTCCCTGTAAATCAGAGCAAGTTTTAAAGCCTTTCGTGACTCACAGAGAGGTCACCGACCAAATCTGCTGAGGGAGGCAGGATGAAACAGAAATGGTTACATTTTTGTGATTTTCTTCCCCCCTGCTGCTGTTAGCTTTTCCATTTTTGTGATGTGACGGAGTTTTCCAGAACGCGGTAGGAAAACGGAGATATGGAACTCCTCTCCAGGTCACTGCCTAGCTTCAAACACTGGAGAGTAGTAGCTGAGTGTCAAACATAGCATGTGGCAAGTTGGGGGGAATAGAGGGGGGAGGCTTACTTGGCAGAAAATTGTGAGATTGTAGAATCAGAGAGCCTCAGAGTTGGAAGGAGCCTCCCCCGCTATGGATGAGTGGTGTCCTCATTTGATGCACGAACCAACTCGGTAACGCAGAGACAGCGGGGCATCGGCTCTGCTTGATCCTACTCTTGAGAGTGAGTGAGAAGAAACAAGGAGGCAGTAACTGTGAATGACGATAAGGGGTCTTAGACCTCGGTGGCACCTGGTGCTGCAGCTGGGGGACCTGGCACATGCGAATCTCACTGTCAATTAGCGATCATGATACCTAGTGAGCAGGGTTATAAAATCCAATAAAATGTGTGTGTGCAAGCTTTGTACACCATTAAGCGAATGGACGTTACTGTGCCATGTAAGTACTGTGTTAGTGTTATTGATAGGAAGACGCCGAGACTCTTGCCTCTGGGATGCTGGATGGTCAGTGTCTGAAGAGAAGGTGCATGGAGCCCAAGACAGGTCTAGGAAATGCAGTAGGAGACGTTGTGGGTTCAAGTAAACAGAACACTAGGAGCTTGAAACTATTTTATTTATTTTGTTTGTTTGTGTTTGTTTTGAAACTGCTTTTAGAAAGAGAGGAGAGGGGCACCTGGGTGGCTCAGTCGGTTAAGCGGCCGACTTCGTCTCAGGTCACGATCTCGCGGTCCGTGAGTTCGAGCCCCGCGTCGGGCTCTGTGCTGACAGCTCAGAGCCTGGAGCCTGCTTCAGATTCTGTCTCTCTCTCTCTCTCTCTCTGCCCCTCCCCCACTCATGCTCTGTCTCTCCCTGTTAAAAAATGAATAAACGTTAAAAAACAAGCAAACAAAAACCTGAACTCTTATGAGCTGCTCCCCAGGCTTCCTGAGAAAGCAGATGCCAAGCTTGAGTGTCAGGACCTGAGGGGCCAAGAGCCTGCCCAGAAGCTTCCACAGCTCCTCAGTGAAGTAAAGGCAGTTTCCATAGCCTTTGGACAGCTGTATCTAAGTGGTCTGTGTTACATGTTGACTTCTTTAAAAGTGTCTATCACCAACTGTCTCCTCTCTTGGGTGACCCTTTACCCCTGCAGACGTAGGATTCAAAGAGAGCTGAACTCTTGGCTTTTGGCAATGCAGGGTCAAGTGTATTTGTTCATTTCTTTATTCAACAAGCATTTATTGATGCTGCTTTTGCCCAGCCCTGTGCCAGGCCCAGGGCATCAGAGATGCAGCCTAGTGGGTGTCAGGTAGGAGCAGGAGTAATGTAACCTTGGCTTTCCCTTCCCTGTGCCCTCAGCTGACAGTGCTGCTGATTTCTGTCCCTCAGATCTTGCTTTCAGACATACTTCCTCTCCTCTGTCTTCGAGTAATAGGCTGAGGGGTGCCTGGGTGGCTCAGGTGGTTAAGTGTCTTCCTTCAGCTCAGGTTATGATCTCACAGTTCATGGGTTCAAGCCCTGCGTCGGGCTCTGTGCTGACAGCTCGGAGCCTCGAGCCTTCTTCAGAGTCTCTGTCTCCCTCTTTCTCTGCCCCTCCTCCATTCCTGTTCTGTCTCTCTTTAAAAATGAATAAACATGAAAAAAAATTTTTTTTAATTATAGGTGGAGCTCGGGTTCTCCTTCAAAGCCTTACCAAATCTTCTCATGCATGTGGATCACCGTTTGCTTGTTGTCTTGCCCTAAATTTACTGTCTCTGATCGCATTCCCGTTGGCCTCATCCTTTTCAGTATGATTTGATAGTCCTGGGGCTGGTTTCATGGGCGCTTGTCAAGCTGAACCTAAAGGTTGTCCCTTCCAGCGCTGTGGGGCAGCTGCCGGGAGGCAGGTTTGAATTTCTTGCTCGCGGACTTCTCTCTGCTCACGGTTTCCCTGGAGAGAGGGCATATCAGTGTTGCCCTCACGTGGTACGGAGTTGGCAGAAGTGGAATCCAGGTGGTCAGTGGGAACATGGAGGAAGGCATCGCCTAGTGCTGTGGATAAGGTGGGTCAGTAGAAAAAAGAGGCGTTGCAAGGTACTCCACGCGGCACCACGAGCCAAAGTTCAAAGGCCAAGAAGAAATGAGTCTCCACTAATGGAGATGGGGGGAGACCAGGAACAGGCAGCCCTAATTATCACCCATTCCTTGTGATGACTGATCCCATTCTTATGTATAATGACACTCAGCCCAGAGTGCCTTAAAGGCATTTTATAGTGTCTGCATTGTTGTTGTTCTTGAAGAAAGAAGTCACTGGCTGTTGCCAACAAATTCCAAGACCTTGGCCCTGGCCTGGGGGAAGAGAAAGCAGCTGGGTTAGGATACAACCAGAACAGGAACTTCACAATTGCAAGATGGTGTGAGTGGAGGCTGCGTCACAGTGCCTGTGGTCTGCCCCAGGGGGAGCCATCCTACCGTCAGTGGGTGGAATTGAGAGATTCTATCCTCCAAGGAAGGGTCTGGCAGAGCTGTTAAGGCCCGAGTGGTTACCGAAATCCAGAGACGGTAAAAATGGTGTGAGAAGGGCTACGGAGCAGACAGAGCATATGTCCTTTGGCCGTGGTGACTCCACAGCAAGGGAACCAGGAAATAAATGCCCCAAGTTCCTCTCTCTCCCCTGGTCTTCTTGGGGCACTTCCCATTGATCTAACTTCAGCTGAAGGCGGACAGCAAGCGTGCCCATGAATGTGGCCATTCCTGGGCGGGGAGCAGGGTGGGGTACAAAGGAGGAGATGAATCTGGAGGGCTAACCATGGGCATTTGAAACCTAACTAATTCTGGATCCTTTTTTCTGGTGGGACTGACCCTACTGTCATCCTGCCAGAGCTAGGAAGGCTGGGCTCAGGACTCCCGGTGAGGTGACCCTCAGCCTAAAAATCTCTGGTGCTGCTTAGAGTTGACAGGAGCTGAGAAAAGAGGGCCTAGGATCTGTACCTTTAAAGTAACAGCTTGCTCCATACATACGGGGGCCATATGTCCTCAATTTTCCAGGACAGTCTCCATTTCAAATATTCTGTCCCATTTTGCCCATAAGAATACTGGCACTTGTCAGATCACGTGCTCCAATTTTTGATTCAGAAAATATGGTCACTGTATCCTTATACCACAACAAATGCCAGATGGTTTAAAGAGCTAATTTTTTTTAATGGTATACTTATCCCGATTGTTGAGAAAAGACAATTTTCTGACGATTGAAGCAATTGAAGAAATTATCAGTGACAAGTGTGAGGGGTTCAATTACATTAAAAAAAAAGGAAAACACCTTTTTTGGTACAAAGAAAATCAACAAAACTAAGAGATAAAAAGAGAAGCAACAGGTTGAGGAAATAGTTGCAATAAAAGTACATAACCGCTAAAAACTTAATACCCAGACACTTTGGAGTTTTATCTAGTCTTAAAGGACACAATCAAGACTTCATTGGACAGATGGTCAAAGGATATGAGTAGACGATTCACATAAGAGGAACATTCACTGCAAACAAACCCCAGGGAGGGATTTTAATAAATTGAGGTTAAAACAATTATGAGTTATCACATCACACGTATTACATTATCAAACATAAAAGCTATAAAATATAACGTGGGCAGGGCTTTGTGGAAACATACATTGCAGAAAGCATTATACATTATCTTTTCTTTTTCCTCTGAGAGAACAGTGTGATGATATGTAAAATAGATCACAAAAACAGTCCACCACTCTGACCCAACAAATCCACTTTTGGAACTATGTCCTAGGGAAATAATATTAGTTAAGTAAATAAATCAATATTTATTTTTGTAGAAATTAAATTTGTATGTATATTTAAGCTAGACCAAAACAACCCAAATCACCCACAATTATATACGTATATTCTTTGCCTACAGTGAAACAACCCAAATTGCCAATAATTGTATGATGATTAAAATATAAGAGTCTAGGATAAATAAGTATTATCGTTAAAATATCAAATATGTTCACTTTGTGAATATGAGGGAAGACGTATTTTAACATGTTAAAATAGGGGCACCTGAGTAGCTCAGTAGTTTAGGCGTCTGACTCTTAATTTCAGCTCCTGTCATGATCTTATGGTTCACAGGATCAAGCCCCGCATGGGGCTCTGCACTGCTTAAGATTCTCTCTCCCTCCCTCTCTGTCCCTCTCCCTCGCTCATGCTCTCGCTCGCTCTCTCTTTCTGTATCTCTCAATAAATAAATAATTGATTATGGTCATGGGAAAGCTACTTTTGTCTAATTATAAGGACCTGATAAAAATGTAAGCAGCATAGTTCCTCGGTTCTCTATAGTAAAAGTGTATTCTGTGCTGTCTGGCAGATTGCTGCATTATTGTGGGTGTAGACATTTCAAATGTAGTCAGACTTTCTACGAAAACAATGAGAAAAGTCAGTCAGAATAAGGCTCTGACTCTGGTCATCTGTAGATTTATTCAAGGGTGAAGGCTGGTTGCTTCTTACTCTTTTTTTAAGGTATTTTAATTTTTTAAAAAATTTTTGTTTATTTTTGAGAGAGAGAGAGAGACAGAGCATGAGCAGGGGAAGGGCAGAGAGAGAGAGAGGGAGACACAGAACTTGAGACTGGCTCCAGGCTCCACGCTGACAACACAGAGCCTAACCTGGGGCTCGAACTCACAGACTGTGAGATCATGACCTAAGCCAAAGTCAGATGCTTAGCTTAACCGACTGAGCCACCCAGGCACCCCAAGGCACCTAGTTCTAACAGGTGGTGAGCTTCCTTCTACGTGTTACTCACATCCTCAAGTGTAGTGGTACGTACTGAACCATTAAATGTTGTCGGGTCCGTCCACATGAAGATCAATCTAGTTACCCCCACCGCAAGGAAAAGCCAATATAATCTCTAGTGTATATTTTTTATGGTATTTTTAAAGCCTTAAGTGCTAATCTGTTACAGGAGGAGGGGCAGGGGAGAGGATTCTTTGTGCAAATGTGAAACTCTCAAATACCATACCCCGTGTCCCTCCTAAAAACATGCAGCCAATGCTTAGCCAACTCTTCGATCTCTGGCATACCTCTTGTCCCCAGCAGGAAGAGAGAGGCCAGAGCACATTGCTGAACCCCAAGCCCTGCAGACAGGTCTGTTGGAATGCATTGACTTCCTCTGGGAAATCCAGGCCCCACTGGTACCTCGTCATTGGGGCAGTGGCTCCTATAAATGTACGAGTACTTATATGTAGACCCCTTGAGAGTGTTTGAAATTCTACAGTTTGTTTTCTCTGTGATCTCAAGTCAAGTGCTTAATGCCTGAATTTTCATAGCAGAAACAAATCTGGGGGAGGAGACTGAGGACAGTTTGTGTGAGAGTGCTCTGCGTTCATTCAATAGCTCTGAGAGCAGCTGCCATGGATAGTAAGAAATTTTATAAAAGGTGAAAGAGAGAGGGGCGCCTGGGTGGCGCAGTCGGTTAAGCGTCCAACTTCAGCCAGGTCACGATCTCGCGGTCTGTGAGTTCGAGCCCCGCGTCGGGCTCTGGGCTGATGGCTCAGAGCCTGGAGCCTGTTTCCGATTCTGTGTCTCCCTCTCTCTCTGCCCCTCCCCCATTCATGCTCTGTCTCTCTCTGTCCCAAAAATAAATAAAAACATTGAAAAAAAAATTAAAAAAAAAAAAGGTGAAAGAGAAAATAGAAACCCTCTGGGGTTCCCATTACCGATCACAAAGACCACTTCTGGTTGTCAGGGAGTGAGCATGAGTTTTGAAGTCAGCAGGACCACTGTTCAGATGCCTTCCTGCCTCTTCCTCATATGGCAAATGTTACTGACAATGTCCACCTCTTGGGATGGTTGTGAGTTAAAATTAAATAATTCCGTAAAGCACATAAATGGGTCATACAAAATAAACCTTCAATAAGCATTAGTTTTCCTCTCCTTCCTGATAGGAAGGAGATCCTATCAGGACATCCTGATATCCTGATAGGGTGTCCGGTAAATAGGGGGTGCTCCATTTATCATGCATATACATTATCATAGAGTCACACATCAGAGCTGCTTTCTGATTCATCTACCACACGACAGAGATAACCAGACACAGAGAATAGGATTCTGTGGATCATAGTGGGGCATAGCCAGTTACCAAGAAAGGCAGAGAGGGATGAGATCTGGATCTGACTCTTCCCCGGTGATAGGATCGTCCTCAGATTGCTGGTCCACATGTGAGCAGTAAAGATGCAGTCTGGCCACCATCCCAAAACGACAGCAGCAATGAAGGGTCCAAAATGACACAGTAGGACGTCCCAGTGGGTACACTGAGTACAGCAGCAGGAACTTGAAGGGAAGATGCTCAGATACACAGAAAACAGGTAGCAGCCTCAGGTAGTCTGACTCTAGGTGTGGTTACTTGTTCAGGGCTCTGGGATGGGGTGCTAAGCAGATTCTGGGACCGGGGTTGAGACAGAAGGTCAACAGTAAGAACCTGGGTAATGCGCTGAGACTCTCCCGAGTACTGGAATAAAGCACCATACTGGAGTCAGACGATGATGTGGAGTCCAAGATAGCCTCAGGTCAAGCTGGATCCTGAAAACTGAGGCAAGAGTGAGTTGCAGAGGAGAGCCAGTGGTCTCAGTCACGAGGATGAGATGGGATGCAGCATCTGGGACCCGGAGTGGACCAGCCATTACCCCTCTTTGAAAGCAGATTCTCTTGTTGCTACTAGATCACAATTTGGACTCATCTCCACAGATGTCCGTGGACATTGCTCCAGAGTTCTTCAGGGCTGACCTTGAAGGTTCCGTTTCCCTTTTCCCTTCTCTTTCTTCCCTCCCCGGCTTATCTAAATCAATAAGAGCGTCTTTCTTACTGATAGAGTAAGAACTTCTATCAGGATTTTGGTGGAAGAAGAGAACTGTATGTAATGGAAAATTATACTTGATGTGTTATAGCTGCTTTAATTTGAGTTCAGTCGCGATGTTTAATTTGTTTTGAAATCTCAAATCTCAACGAAGTGATTTTTTTACTTATCAAAAGGGACATTGGTTCACAGTGGTCATGAAGCACTATTTATGGCCCCTCTTCTAAGCAGTACTCTCTGGCTTTCCATTGACAGGCTCTCTCATTAACTGCCTGTTGCTTTTTTCCTCTGACCACAGATTCTAGCTCTTCATTGTCTGCCTTCGTCCTGGTACGTTATACTTTTCAGCTGGACCAGGAGTTCTCTATGGGGGCGATTTTTCCTCCTAGGTGACATTAGGCGATGTCCTGAGACATTTTTGATGGTCGTGTCATGACTAGGGCAGGGAGTGGGTGAATGCTCCTGGCATTTGGCAGGGAGAGGCCAGGGATACTCCTGAACACCCTACAGTGCATAGGACCACCCTCCAAAACAAAGAATTGTCCAGCCCACAACATCAGTAGTGCTTCTATTGAGAAATCCTGGGATAGATGGTAAGCATATTACAAGCTGATGTCACCACTAGCAACTAACATTTCTCAAAATCTTACTGTGTGTCAGGCATTGTTCCAAACATTTTCTACATATTAACTCATTTAATCTTTCTTTGTTACGAATTATTGTTATTCCACTTTACGAATGAGAGGACTGAAACACAAGGGAATTAGGTAACTGACCCACGGTCATGCAGCTGGTAACTGGTGAGGCCAGTCAGTAATGAGAATCGTAATAGCGGTAGCAGTAGAATTTGTATTAATTTGGTGGGGTGTTTGTCTGTCTGTCTGTTTGTTTTAGAGAGAGAGAGCTTGCGAGCCAGGGAGAGGGGCAGAGGGAGAGAGAGAATCTCAAGCGGGCTTCATACTCAGCTCAGAGCCAGACACGGGCTCAATCCCACAACCCTGGGATCATGACCTGAGCCGAAATCAAGATTTGTATGCTCAACTGACTGAGCCACCCAGGTGTCCCTGGGTATGTAGCAATATGTATTAAGCCAAGGACTTCATACTTATTGGCCCATTTCTTCATTGCCACAACCCTCTGGGACAGGTATCTGTAACACCCATTTTCAGGCATGCAGAAACTAGGACTCTCTGGAGCTTGCCTGGTAATTGTGAATTTGTACATTTTTAAAATTAGTATTCGTCTCCCCCACTGCACCGTCATCCTAAGCATGCAGGGACTTTGTTGCTTTCTTGCTCCTTGGAATAACCCCAGTCTTCGGCTCAAGATCTGCCGCAAGGGATTGAAGGACAAGGGAACGAAGTGGCAAGGTGTTAGGTGCCCGTGGATGGACCTGTTGAGACCAAGCTGTGACTCGGCAGCTTTGCCATGTTTTCTCTGCCCTGGTGCTTTGCTGTGAGTCCTTCCCCCACTGGAATTCAAAGCTACCCCCATGAAGGGTTCTGGTCCTTGTCACCACAGAGAGTCCTAAAAGTGGTGGGGACGGGTTCAGAACATCCACTCTCCCCTCTCCCGGCCTTGTCAAAACAAGCAACAGCCTCTGATTGTTTACAGCAGCAAAAAGATATCATGACCGTGTCAAACCCCAGATTTCCAGGCACCTTTGAAAATTTTTATGACCTGCTCTCAGAGGAGAGGTACGCTTTCTTGTGACTGGATACTCATGTCCCTACCTAATGAAATTTGATGACACATGACACTAGGTAGGAATAGTTTTTTTTTTCTTCTCTTCTGATATCTGGATATTTTCAGAAGTTAGATAATTTTATCCCATTTACATCAAACAGGCAGGTAACTCTAGACTTTTATATCTGTATTCTTTCTGGGGAGGTATAACATGATTATGAATGACAGTAATTGACATTACATGCTTTAATTAAATTTCCTTTGCTGTGAATCAAAACCTTTTAGTCCAGTCCTGCAGTGCTATTTCTAGACTCCTCTTTTACATGCCCTGATGCGTTAGGCAGCAGGTATGACATAAGTTTACTTTTATAGAGTCTGTATCCCCTAGATTAAATGAGATAATATGTGCGAGGTCAACTTTAATGCCAGCCACGCAATAATTATTAATCAAAACCTGTTAGCTACATTTGCATACTTTGTGCCTTTCAGGTTTGGGCTATTTCAAGAATAATGTGCTTCTTCAGTGATCATTATAAAGCCGATGGTTGCAAAAAGACCCCGTTTTCAAATGATTATGGGTAGGTAGCATAGTAATTACATCCCAGGATTTGTCCTTGGAGAGCTTTTAAGTGGCCTATAGGACTGTAGGGTCTTACTCTTCTCCAAACGGGAAAAGTACCCCAAATAGCCTCCTGCTCCCCACGATCCTTCCCCTCCCCCAGACAACAAATACTCCACCATCTGGAGCTTCCAGCCTGGTAGAGGGGACCACAAAGGAGGATCTGGGCCAGTTCGTCAAGCCTAAGCCCTCTCCCTTTATTTAGGTACACAAAGCACCTTGCCTTGGAAAATTCACCTGCAGCCTTTTCCAGGTATCTGACCGCCCTGAGCTTTAAGGATCCTTGAGCACAGCTGCAGCACCATCTCTCTGCATGATCTATACCTTCGTCTTTGGGACCAGAGGGAGCAGGAAGCTAAGAGTCCCCTGCTTGATTAGCTATGGTGCCTCTTCCCAGCCCAGAGGTTTTCCCTAGAGCTGACGCTTAGTAAGGCCAGCTTTGTCTTCTTGCTTAGTCTCTCTCCTCCCCTAGGGCAAGGGTAGTTTTGGCACAGGGTCCTGAAGGATCAGCCACAGTAGTGGGCATCCCTGCCAAGTCCCCCAGGATCCGGCATCTTGGAAACCGGCCTGGAGTCTCTTCAGAGCTCTACCATAGCACAGATGAACTGGTCCCAGGATCTGAGGAATCCATTTAGCCCAGTGCCCCTACTGGGTCACTTCCCTCCCTGCTTCATCTGCAAGTGGTACAGGTGCACAGAACCAAGGCCTGCCTCCCCCAGCAGGGTTTTGCATTAAATCACCCAGCCCACAAACTTGAAGGGCCACAGTGACAAATATTCAAATACAAGAGAGTTTTCTCCCAGTTCTTAACACTTGCCTATATATACGATGATGAGTTTCATGCCTAGAAGAAATGTGTATGTAGATACCCTCACACCTTCATTACCTAACTACACATTTATGTTCCCTCTCCTAAAATGATGGCTTCCCCACAACAACTGAGAAAAGGCTTCAGGGCACAGCATGGCCACTCTGTGTCCAGGGTGGCCTGGGGTCACCTAAGGAGATGCATATGACTTTGAGTCTATGAGTGGACTAAGAAATTCGAAATCACCCCAAATGAGACTCGCTTCTCCGCAGCCCCCAGCAGGTGACCCGTGGCAAATACAGAGCCCAGCCTCCACGTGTGCCCGGCTCAGACAGGTAGCTTGAGGTGTATCCCCAAGCTGAGCAGAAACAAGCAGGCCCTCCGGATTTCCAGTTGCCAAGAGGCGAGAAGCGGAATCCTGCTTGCTTTGCAACAAGTCTATGAGTCTCATGTGGCATGATATTAAATTATATAGGCAGCCACTTGTTTTCAACTGATGCACTGAGCCGAGAGTTGTATCCAGCAGGCAGCATTCTCCTCAGTAGACGGTTGAAAAGATTCTATAGCTCCGCAGACCTCCAAACCTCTGAAAATTGGCCTGACAACAGAGGGGTCGGTCAGCTCTGGGCAGAAGGTACCATGCTTGCAGCTGAAATCCTGGACCATGGGCTGTGGGGCACTCTGCCCTAAAGGTACGTCAGAGCTGAACAAAGTTGCACATGCCGCCGCTGGGGAAATTCTCTGTTGGGGGTGCCCTGGCCAGCTCCTGGCTCCTCTGTGCAGCTGGGGCTTCTCAGATGGTAGGTGCCCCTTCCTTTTGCCTCTGAAGGTTGTTTATATCAACCTGCGCTGCATTAGCCTTGTTCTGTTGTTAGAGATAAACAGTAGAGGGATGGGCTGTGTGTGTGAGTGTGTGTGTGTGTGTGTGTGTGTGTGAGAGAGAGAGAGAGAGAGAGAGAGAGAGGGATTGATTTAGGGGTAGAGGGAGGAGGTGAGTATGAACAAAGAAGGGAAAAACTTAGAAAAGCTCTCCCTAATTTCACTGCTTGCTGTCTTCTGCTCCTGCATAAGGGTAAATCTAAGCATGCATTATGAACGCGTAGAAAGAAGCTTTTGGCCTCTCCGAGCAATTAGACTGCTAAATGCGTGTCCTAAGACCTAACAGCTAGCTCTATTCCGTGGCTGGAGCAGAGAGGGTGTTGTAATTCTCATTAGTGACAGTAATATGAATAGGACACATATCTTACTTGACGAGCTCATAATCAATAATGCCTAATGGGCCTCTCCAATTCCCCAAATAGTTCGGGATAAATGTATTAAGACAGGAACTGAAATGGGTTTGATTGATGTGCAGGCAAGTTCTTGGCAAGACTTCCCACTCGGTTTCCACCCAGATTAAACGTGGTTTGACAATTCACGTGTTTGGGTTTACGGCTGGGCTGCAACGTCTCCCTATGGATTTTTGACAGGTTAAAGGTTAGATCAATTTGGGCTCCTTGATCCTGGTTCTGCGAAGACCACAATTAATAAAAGAGTGAAAAGAGTAGCCATGAGCCCCCTTTCGGCCACACGGAGACCCGAGGGACCACCATGGTGAATGAGCCTTCTTGGCCGCCCCCACCCTGCGAAGAAGGACAGGGGAGATGTGGCTCTTCCCTGGGCTCTTATATCACAGCCTGCTTACATTAACAGCCTGCTCCCAACTGAGAAATGTATAAACCCCAAATTTCCCTCATTTGCACTCTCTAGGAAGCATTTGTGTTGAAAGTCTCAGCCAAGAGAATAGCCACTCTGGGGGGAAAGCAGGAGGTTTTGAGGGATCCAGAGGTTACAAGCGGACCCCTGAGATCCTAAGAAGAGCTGGTGTTGGCCCTTGGATTGATTGGGGTGGTGCGTGGAGCAGACACAGAGGGAAGGAAGGTGCGGCGAGGGTTCTGGGAGGCCCCGATGGGTGTTTCACTCTTGCTTCGCTTCTCTGTGCAAACCAGTGGAGATGAATGTTTCTCCCAATATTTACAAGTTATTTATATTTTTCCCTTCATATAAATTGCCACTTAATATAATTGATTAATTTTCCTTAAGGGCTTTGATAGATTGTTATTATGGATTTTTATAATGAAGTTGTTATATATGAAGAATATTGATCTCTGCTTGCCACATTAGCTGCATTTTTTTCCCAGACTGACCTGCTTCTCAGTTGTTTGCCCTGATCTGCCTCTTTATTTTACAAAACAAGCCTGTGGTTTCCTCCTGCTCCCCACACCCAGAATCCAGTTCTTCAGTGCCACGACAAACACAAAAATAAGAGTTTCTTACTAGACATACACAAAAGTAGAAAGAATAGCATAGTGCATCCCAGGGAACACGTCACCTCCTTGAACAATGAAGCTTGTTTCATTTATACCTCCCCTCTGACCCTCAGCACCGCCGCCCCCCAAGAAGGTTCCTTTGCAGTGAATCCCAGATAGATCATTTCAGTACATATATCTCATTTATAGCTCTTCAAAATAAGGATTCCTTGTAAAAAATGCGATTATATTACATGAAAACGAGAATTCCTTAACATTCCCAGCTGTTCAATTTCATCTTGAGTATTTCACTTATTTATTGTTTTTCTGGGTTTGTTGGGATCAAGACTGAAATAAGGCCCATGCATTGCAATTGAGTGATATTCTCTCACGTCTCTTTTATCCCTTGATATTGAAGAAACCTAACGAGTTTCCCATTGACTGGAGATTGCCAGTTGCATCTGAATGGTGTCAGTGAACATGTTCCTCGGATCCCTGCATTGCCTGACGATTTGTGGGTAGTCTTTGCCTGACCACTTGTGGGTAGATCTAGGACTGATGGTGGTATGTGTCTTTGGAGGTCAGGGGAAGGGAGAGATTACAGCTGGTCGTGTCTCATTTGTGGAGAGCCACTGGCCATCATTGCCTAGATATATTAATTCATTAGGGGTTTCCAGATGGTTATATTCTAATTCATGTGTTCTATCATCATTTAATGTTAGAGTTTTCCCTTTATTTACTATTTTTCAAAATGAGTGGGTTTCCAAGCCTCCTCCGGAGGTGACTTGGGTGTTGCGTTGTGTTTTCCAGTATTATTATTAACTCGTGGGTGTAAATATATTTGATGCCTTTCAATCCATTGCCGTTATTATCCTTATTGGCGCTCCATTTTTTCTGTCTTTAGCCAATAGATGCTTCTTTGCTGGAACTGTACCTAGTAGAAAGTCACAGCTTATCAATTTCTAGCAATAAGATGTCTCAGGCTCGTCTAGAATCAACCATTTCTCCAAGAACCCTGATTCCTTCTAGGGGGAAATGGAATTATTAGTTAGAGGCCACAGTCCAGATGCTGTGGGTATTGAGCACTCTTTTTTTCCACCTCTGGAAATTCATCCAAACCACAGTCACCACTATCATCAGCATCACCACCCGTTAGGGCCACCGTGGCTGCCACCCGCACTGCCATCACCAGAGAGCCTTCCTCTTTCCTAAGTGTCCCTCTTCCAGGCTCCATAACACCCATGAGATATTCCTTCTGCAACATGCCTTGGCATCACTATGCCACTTGTTCCAGAGGGCCCTTCTGTACTGCAAAGCACTCACGGGCCTTCTTCTGGTTCCTCTTTGACTATGCTGTCCCTTTTCATCTGCTTGAAACCCAGCGCAAGGGGATAGATCATAATTTCTTAGTCTTCTCCAATCTTGTTTTTGGAGCTCTTGCCAAAGTCATTCCTGTTTCACTAGATCATTTCTGAGCAGCCCTTCTCCCCCATGCTTGCACACATTGCCAGCACACATTGGGAAAAGGTGGGGAAGCACTGAATGCTTACTAAGGCATGTTCTGCTATGCTGGGCATTTAGTGCGTGTTGTGATGTCACCAAAGCTTCATTACAAACTTGTGAGCTAAGTGTTATGATTCCCATTTTAGAGAGGAAGGAAAGTTAAATAAGAGACAGAGCTGGGATTAAGCGAAGGCCTGTCTTCCTCCAGTGCCCAGGCCAGCTCAGACTGCCTGGTGGTGGTGCATCCCAGGAAGACTTGTGCTTAGATGGCCCCACTCAGGAACTTTCTGCAGCCGTCCTGCAAACTTGCAGATCTCTGCTTTTCTTATCTTTCAGTGGCTCCCCATTGCCTTCAGCATTAAATCCACACTTCGTATGTTCTGGACCTTGGCTTAACGCTCTAAAACCCCACAGACACGTTCATCTCCAGCAACCTTTCTGAAAATGTGCTTGTTCTCTTGTCTCCAGCTCTTTGATAAACCTTGCTCCCTCTTCACCTACTGAACCCCTACTTCTCCTTGAAGAGGCAAGTAAAGCGTCTCCTCTGAGAAGCCCTCCTGATTTGCACTTCCACATGAGTTCAATGATACTCCTGTGGCACTCACAGAGTGCGATGCTGTACTCTGGGTAGCTAGGTTTTATTCATCCCTTTGACCCTAGGACCCAGCACAGCACCTGGCCCGGGGAAGTTACTGGCAACACTGTTGAATGCATATTTCAGCAAACGGGGGAGTGCGTGCTACCTGCTATCCCACTCTTGGTCATACGGGTGTAATGTTATCTTCTTTGGAATGGTCTTGACTGTTTCTTGTGGCCTCTTTCACTCTTTGCTTCTGTTGTGCCTGTTTATTTTTGCCCATAAGTTAAATTATGCTCTGGGCCTGGAAGAAACACTGGAAGGAGGCTAAGAACGCATCGCCTTGCACGTAGTCAAGTCTCAATAATTATCCATGTAATTGAATCGAATGGAAGGTTGTACAAAAGGAAGCCACATTGGAAGTGTCAGGCAGGCAATCAACAGAATGCCAGCCAGACAGTTAAAGCATCTCTGATTTACTACAATTTCTTTTAATAGGCTGTCTGTACAGATTTGCTGTCAACATGTATTGTTGGTTTAGGAAAGCAAACAAACAAACAAACAAACCCAGGAGGCCACTTCTAGCGTGATGGTCTCAGATTTCCAGTTTGGGACAGGACTTAGTCATTGATGTTGGGGAGATCTAAATGTAAGCAAAAATGCCTCCCACTAAATGTCTCGGACCCCCACGCTCAGAACCAACACATACATGCCCTCTCTGCTCCCTCCCTTGCTGTATCTAGTTCCTTATCCTTCTCTTCTTGAAGACCAGACCCACCATGGGGCGCCTGGGTGGCTCAGTCGGTTAAGCATCCGACTTTGGCTCAGGTCATGGTCTCGTGACTCATGGGTTCAAGCCCTGCGTCAGGTTCTGTGCTGACAGCTCAGAGCCTGGAGCCTGCTTGGGATTCTGTGTCCCCTCCTTTCTCTGCCCCTCCCCTGCTCATGCTCATGCTTTCTCAATAATAAATGCTAAAAATTAAAAAAAAAAAAAAAAAAGACCAGACCCACCCAATATGAATGTCTGGCTCTGATGTAGAAGATTATGAAGAGGTTTATTTGGCTGTGGGACTCTCCTGGAAGGGAAGACTACTCAAGGACCAGCATTGCCAACTAGTTATTCACTCAGTAAATTCGCATTAGGCACTTGTTGTATGGCAGGTACTGGCAGTGCAGTGGTGGGCAAGGCCTTGGGCCTCTCGAAGCTCTCCACAGAATGGAAGAGACAGGTGTTCCACAGATATGCACACGGATGTGTAATTACAAATGGTGGTAAATGATATGGAAAGAAGAACAGAGATCTGTCCACAAAAGGGTCTGGCAGCGCTATCTTCGTGAAGCCCTCCCTTGTCCCTCCTGGCAGTGCAAGGCCAGCCTGGGGCTCCCTTGTCACCTGGAGCCATGCCCGTATTGGCCCTTGGGCCACTGAGACTCTGGGTGTACATGACCGTGAGTTCCTAAGGCAAGGGTTCGTTCTGTCCGAGAATAGCATGTGGCATAAAGCAGGTGCCCAATCAGTGTTTAGGGATGGAAGGAAGGGAATGAACACTTTTACAAGTCCCCATTCCATCAGATAAAGGAGTCCTGGACTTCCCTAGCACTGTGATCATAAGAGTGTGATGTTGAACTGGTTCCAAACTGCAGCTTTGTCCCCAGGAAGAAGGCATCTCTTCTTCTCCTGAGGATTGTAGAGGATGAATCATGAGTGGAACCCTCCACACAGGGCCTGGCCTGGGGCAGGAGTTCAGTTCAAGTTACATCTCCACCTCCCACAGGCTTCCTCAGTATGGTGTTCTGCCTCTGATGGAAGCCACCTGCCCACCCAGCAGAGTAGACCTGAGCAAGGTCAGGGGCAGGACTCCCATCCTGCTCATCTCTGAATCTCAGTGTGGGCATGTCAGAGTCAGGACTAAGGAGACCCTTACTGTGAATGGCACTGGCTTAGTGAATCTTAAGAACAGGATTCTGCAGCCCATTCATTCTTATTTGTGTCTTCCTTGGAGAAGAAGAAGAAGAAGGGTATGTTCCCCTCTCAGATTTGTTCCTAGAAATATACTCTCTTAAATCCCCTGCCCCATCTCCTGGGATTTCTCTTCTGGGGAGAGAAGAGGAAGGACCCTGGCCCACTGTTCCCTGGGTGAGCGCAGCAGATGATCTTGTGCTGCCCATCACAGTTCTTGGCTACCTTTCATTTCAGCCAAGCTGTGATGGACCGTTTGGTGCACACAGCAGACCCCACCACAGTCTGGCACCTACACTTTTCCGTCCAGGGCTCTGGCTTCTGAAGCCCCTTGGCCAGCATCCAGCACAGCTTGGAGGTGCGGAGAGGTAGCGCCCTGTAGGGAACCTCAGCTACCGGGGAGGTCTCTTGGAGACGGTGTACGGGTTCCTCAGAGAGCCCATGCAGAGGATGGGGTCAGTTGCCCATAGGTGAGGGCTCAGTAACATGTGCCCCCTTCATCCCTGCTGTGTCACTCTCCTTGCCCCTCTCGCTCCCTTTCTCTGAGGTTCCTTTCTGCTTTCAAGAGACTCTAAACTGAGACACTGGGGAAAGGAGATGACTAACTCTTCAAATCATTTTCTAGGAAACTTTTCAGGCACATCTCCTAAACTCTTCTGAACTTTAGTTTCCTTACCCATGAAAGAGAGACTAGCTTGTGCCTGGACTCACAGGGGGCCGTGCATCTAGCATCCCAAGGGCACCACACTCTATGCTTGCTCGTCCCGTGGCCTGAGCAGGCCCGCTCACCCTTCATAGCTGGCGAATGACTCAACCTTCCCAACTCAGCCGCCGCTCCCCACAATTGGAAACCACCTAAATGTCCAATAGTTATGGAACGATTAAGTAACATGTGTGTGGACCTTCGATAGAAATTGAGAACACTGTTTAAAATGATGTATATATTTTTTTAACTTTTTTTCAACGTTTATTTATTTTTGGGACAGAGAGAGACAGAGCATGAACGGGGGAGGGGCAGAGAGAGAGGGAGACACAGAATCGGAAACAGGCTCCAGGCTCTGAGCCATCAGCCCAGAGCCTGACGCGGGGCTCGGACTCACGGACCGCGAGATCGTGACCTGGCTGAAGTCGGACGCTTAACCGACTGCGCCACCCAGGCGCCCCGATGTGCATTTATTTTTGAGAGAAAGAGAGTATGAGCAGGGAGGGACAGAAAGAGAGGCAGACAGGGGATCCGAAGTGAGCATTGCACTGACAGCAGCGAATCTGATATTGGGCTCGAACTCACAACCCATGAGATCGTGACCTGAGCTGAAGTTGGACGCCCAAACAACTGAACCACTCAGGTGCCCCTAAAGTGATATTTTTGATGGCATAAGGAAAGATGAGATTATGTGATATGATAAAAGCAGCTTATAGAACTATGTGCAGTGTGTGTGTGTGTGTGTGTGTGTGTGTGTGTGTGCGTGTGTGTAAAACAAAAAAGCTGTAAGAAAATGTAATGTGTTAACAGGGTTTATCTCTGAGCAGTAGGATTATTTGCTCTCTTACTTGTTTTATATTTGCAAAGTTCTCTTAAATGAGCCTGTTTTTCTTTTACAGCCAGAAATAAATCAACCCGTTATTTCAAACAAAACAAAAATAATGCTCATACACCACCTCCTTTTGAATCTATTTTCACCGAGGCTGAGTCTCCATAGAGTGACCAGACACCCTTGTAGGGCTTAGTGTATGCAAGATGATGCCCCGTGAAACTTTCTCCTAGCTTTATGTGGGAATGCAGAAGTGACCATGTTCTAGATGTTCTCATATAAAAAAATAAATAAATAAAAGCCAGTACGTAAAAATGGGACAGAGTATCGTGCTAAGGATGTAAACTCTGCAACCAGCTAGCCCGGGATCAGCTGGGTTCCACTTTCTAGCTGCGTGGCCTGGGGTCAAGTTCCATAACTTCTCTGGGTCTCACTGTCTTCATCTGTATAATAGGGATCATAATAGTAGCTACCCATTGGATTGTTAGGAAGATTAAATGTGTTAATATATGTAAAAAAAAAAAAGGGGGGGGGCACCTCTCCATGCCCGGTACGAAGGAAGTGCAGTGCAATTGGGTGCATTCTCTCCCAGTCACCATCATTGTTCATTTGAGAGTTTCCATGAAACCCCTCAGGATAAACCACTGACTGATGTGCAGACCAATCCAGAATGAGCCCCCCAGAGAATCGGTCCAGTCAGGACACAACAATGCCTTGTTCACTCACTGGCCACACCCAGAGCTCCTTTCCACAGAGGCCACCACTTGGGAATTCAAGTGGACTAGTATTGATGTGATGATTTTTAGGCAGCATTGAGAGCCACTGCAAAAACAAATGATTGGCTGTTCAGTATTCCTGAAGAAGAAAGATATAGACATGAAGGTCCAAGAGCCACAGAGAATGAAATGAGGAAAGGAAACTTGGCACACAAAGATGAATGCAAGTGGGGCACACAGGCTGTGATGCGTCCTGGGGCTCTCCGGGCCCTCCCGTGGCCGCTGGGTCTCCCACACACTCCTCTGTTACTCCCTCCATTCTGAAAGGGCACTCTGCCCTCAGGACTTGGTTCCAAACCACATGGGGGCCCGTAACCATATCACATTGCAGGTTGTATATATGTCTTTCCCCTCCCGTCCCCAACTAAAGCACCCTCCCAGCACATACTGAATGCTTACTGCATGCCTGGCTCTGTGTTGGGCTCTGAGAACCACTGAAGGCAACTGCCCTTCAGGAACCTACTGACCCTAGAAGAGAAGTAATTGTTTATCTACACCAGAGATGCCTGCACCTGTTTAGAAATGGAAGAGATCATAGTGGTGCTGGTCCTGCATTGGCTGTCCAGGGTTGTTCATTGTACCCACACTTTACATGTAATTAGGCAATATGCCAGGTCAAGTTCTTTGGTCTCCCCCAGGCTGTTGTAAGTGCTTATGGTGTATGGATGCTCACAGGAGCACACACATGCAAAATGGCTTGGAGGTTTTCTTTATCAGCTCCCAGGCTGGCACATCCATACCACCTTCTGCTTAAGTAGGAGTAGGTTTCCTTTAAAACCAAGGAAATGGTTCTGGTTCTCTATCTAAAGACCAAACAGAACGTAGCATGGCAAAAGACAAGGAACAATGATGTATTGTTCCCCTGGACCCTCTGTGCCTGTGCAGTGTTTCCATTCCCATGACTTACTTGAGACCTCCACCAGTGTTTCAGTTCAGATGGCTTTGACCGCCCAAAGCCAGCCAATGGTGCATCCATCTCCCTCCTTGTTTGCTAGTAATTGGAAGGCAGCTGAATCACGTGCTTGACTGAACAATGAATAAATGTCCAGGGTCCATTTGCTTGGCAGACTTCCAATTCTGCAGAGACTATAAAACTGACCAAAACAAAGACTATGGTGGAAACTATAAGACTCATAAAGACTATAGATCTCCCTGTCAGCCCCCATCACAACACCAGCCTCTAAGTTCCCTTTTCTGGCTGTGCTCCAAGGGCTGGATTTCAGACCGTGGTGACTAAATAGCTGTGTCAAGTAGAGGGGAGTGTGTTGAGACCCTGACGGTCTGCTGAGGCCACCATGAGCTGGCTCCCATGTTTGCCTGATGCTTTATATTATGACTGCTGAAACAACTATCCTTTTAGCTGAAAGTAATAAAACTCCTCTGGTTTAAGGGCTGGGATGGAAAGGTTTGGAATTCTGCATTTTCTTTTGGCAATCTCGCACAGAGGGAAAGTGAACCCATATGTTGTACCCAAGGGTGAGTATGGAGAACAGAACCTGTCCCCTTAACCAAGAAAGCTGTTATAGGCAGAATAATAGTCCCCCCAAAGATGGCCATAACCTAATTTCTAGAATCTGTGAATATGTTTCCTTATGTGGCAAAGGGTAATTAAGGGTGCAGGTAGAATTTTGGTGGCTAATGAGCCCTAAAATAGGGAGATTGTCCCGGATTTTTCAGATGGACCTGGTGTAATCACAGGGTACTTAAAAGTGGAAGAGGGAGGCGGAAGGAGGCGCTAAGTCATGCAGTGTGAGAAGGATGTGGCCCCCAACCCCCATTGCTGGCTTTGAAAATGGAGGAAGCAGGCCGTAAGCCAAGGGATGCAAGTGGCCTCTAGAAGCTTGAAAAGGCCAGAAAATAGATCATCCCCTAGAGCCTCCAGAAAGGAACATGGCCCTCCCAATGCCTTGATTTTGGCCCAGAGAGACCCATGTTGGACTGGTATCTTATAGAACCACAAGGATAAATCTGTGTTGTTTCAAGCCACCGAGGGTGTGGTCATTTGTTACTACAGCAATGGAAAACTAATACAAAAGCCCATGGTGTAAAAACAAACCCCCATCAGGGGCCATGGATAAAGGTAACTTCCAGAGCAGTTCCAGAGAAAATCATTAAAATCATTAAGGAGACCAATGTACTTTAGTGATGGTTGTACTAGTGGGAAGGCAGAAATGACCTTGCCAGGCATCCTTAAGTACTGAGGAAGCTTTGTCTTCTCATCTCAGCCCTGGAAACAAACACATAAACTATGTACTTTCTTCCTGGAAACTTAGGTTCTCACTTGGGAATGAGTAGCTCTTGCACTTGTAGGGCTTTGAAGTGGTCTTTGTGCTTTGTCCCCTGTATAAATGCTTCTGTAGGGCGTAGCTACTATTGGATAAATTACCACTGTCTCATTGGTGATGAAAGGAAGCATATGTGTCCCATAATATCATGGATTTCCCCCTAGTGAACACTGTATTTGGTTGGGAAAATAGCAAATTTGGATTGATTTTTTAATAGGTTATTTTTACGGTAATTTTAGGTTTGTAGAAAAATTACCAAGGTAGTACAAAGAATTCCCCTATAGCTGACACCCACTTTCTCATCTTATTAACATCTTATGTTAGTGGGGTACATTTAAAATTCATGAACCAGTATTGGTATGTTATTAACTAAAGTATATAATTTATCTTTAGTTTTTATCTAACGTTCTTATCTGTTCCAGGATCCCATCCAGGACCCCACATTACATGTAGCCATCATGTCTCCTTAGGCTCCTCTTGGCTGTGATTATTTCTCAAGTTGGTTTTTGATCACCTTGGCAGTTTTGAGCAGTACTGATCAAGCATATTTTAGGATGCTCATCTATTGAAATCTAATGTTTTTCTCCTGATTAGGCTGGGGTCATGGGTTTGGAAAGGAAGAACACAGAGGTAAATGCTATTTTCATCACATCACATCAAATCCCATGATTTATGACTGTGATGTTGACCTTGATCACCTGGCTTAGCTAGCGTTTGTCAGGTTTCTGCACTGTAAAGTAACTCTTTTCCCCCTTTCCACATTGTACTCTCTGGAAGGAAGGCCCACGTTGAAGGGGTCAGGGGCTCTGCCTCCCCTTCTTTGAGGACACAGGATCTACATAAATTATTGGGAATTCTATAAGGGAGATTTCTCTCCTCTTGCCCATCTATTAATGTATTCAGTCATTTACATCAGTATGGATTTGTGGATATTTACTTGCATGGCGTTATAATCCAATATCACTTACTTTATTTTGCTGCTCAAATTGTTCCAGGTTCTTTCCTTGCTGGTTCCAGACTCATCTTGCAGATTCCTTTTCCACTCCTAGAATCAACCATCTTTTCAATGAGCTCTGGTTCCTTTTGTTGGAGAATCGTACCAGAAAAAGACCACGATCTGGTGCTAGGTATATTCACTGTTACTGGAATGTCATTACTTTTAGGACTTTTCGGCTGACAGAGCAAGAACACGTATGTGTGTACATTAACCCATGTGTGTACAGCTGACCCTTGAACAATGCAGGGGCTGAAGGGCACTGACCCCCTCACAATCAAGAAAATCTGTGTATAACTTTTGACTCCCCCAAAATCTAACTACTGATAGCCTATGGTTGACTGAAGCCTTACCAGTAACAGTCAACACATATTCTACATATGTGTTATATACTGTATTCTTACAGTAAAGGCAGTTAGAGAAAAGAAAATGGCTTTCTAAATTTTTTTTTAAGTTTATTTATTTTCAGAGAGGGAGAGAGCACCAGTGGAGTAGGGACAGAGAGAGAGGGGAGAGAGAATCCCAAGCAGGCTGTGCACTGTCAGCATAGAGCCTGTTGTGGGCCTTGAACTCACCAACCATGAGATCATGACCTGAGCCAAAACCAAGAGTCGGACACTTAACCGACTGAGCCACCCAGGCGCCTCAAGAAAAAATTTTTAAGATGTTTATTTATTTTGAGAGAAAGAACACATGCTCATGTGAGCAGTGGAAGGGCAGAGAGAGAGGGAGGGAGGGAGGAAGGGAAAGGCAGAGAAAGAGAGAGAGAGGAAGGGAGAGAGAGAGAATGAATGAATCCCAAGCAGACTTCTGCTGTCATCACAGAGCCAGACACAGGGCTTGATCTAATGACCATGATATCATGACCTGAACTGAAGTCAAGAGTCAGCTGCTCAACCAACTGAGCCACCCAGGTACCCCAAGAAAATGTTAAGAAAATCATAAGAAAGAGAAAATATATTTACAGTACTCTAGGTATATTTATTGGAAAAAAAAATCCACCTATAGGCTGGGAGAGGGACAGGGGAGGCAGTAGTGGGCCTGGCCCAAGATGGCAATGCTTTGCAGCCTAGTGGCCTCAGCTGAGCAGTGGCAGCCACCAGGCACACCCATGGGGGGTGACAGCAGCCCGGAGGCATGCTACAGCTGCTCCATCTACCTGGAGGTGTACCACCGGCCTGTGGCCTTTGGCAGCTGTGGCTACCCATGAGGCCAAAGGGCTGGGCGCTGCCACAGAGGAGGAGTCCCTACTCTGACCAATAGGGTCTGTCCGAGGTCTGCAGCCAGCCCAGCACAGCCCTGGAACCTGAAGGATTCAGGGTGCATGAGTGCCATGGGCACAGGGTTACACGCATAGTGCTGTCATCCCTGCCCTCTGGGAATGTTCTTCTCCACCAGCCCAGCCTCCTGCCTGCCAGCCACAGGCACTGGACTGACCTCCTTGTTGGCACATGGGTGATCTGCAGCCCTGCCCAGGCCTAGGGCCGTTGGGGGCTTCTAGCAGCCTTAGGAGGCATCCCCAGCCATTCAGAGGGTAGCAGGTATGACTCTGGGCCAGCAGCCTTTGATCTGGTGGAGACTGGAGTGGACACTTGTAAATAAATGCCTTGTGGCTTTTGCTGTCAATTCAAAAAACAGTGCATAAAAGTGGAGCCACACAGTTCAAACCTGTGTTGTTCAAGGGTCAACGATAATCATTCCTCTCGGTATTTCCATATGTAACCATCAGGATCTAGATTAAGCTAAACATGAATGCTTACTGACACCTCCACCCCTCGTCCTCTCATCCATTGCCACAAGGATCCTTCTACTCTTTGCCCCTGCTCATCTGTAACCTCCTACTCCAACAGTGAGGGACCTGGCTCCTACCATCCACCATCCATTTACTTAATTGTTCAGTTCCAGCGTGAGTGTATGGCAGTATCAGAATTGTTGACCTGCACATCCCTGGGAAATAACTTTATCAACTAGAGTACGTTCTCATGGGCAGTTCCTTTTGACTGTGGTTTCCCAGACACCACTCATTTCCAGCAATGCTTAGGTCAGCCCCATCCCCCTAACCCCTTTCAGTGAGATTGTCTCATGCATTTGTAATACTGTTTAATTCTATCATCATGGTCTACGTTCCACCCTCAGATCCCCCAACCTCCTAAACGATTTTTTGAAATTTGCCTACATTTAGGTTTACTCCCAGGGCTTTGAAGTTCTGTGGATTTGATAAATGCACAAAATCATGTATCTGTCACTACAGGATCAGACAGAAGAGTTTCATCTCCTTAAACATGTTCCGTACTTTGCTTGTTCAAACCTTCTCCCAAACCCCCAGCAACCATTGATCTTTTCATTCGTTGATCATTCATCTTTTCATTCATCTTGTCTCCATAGTTTTCCCTTTTCTGAATGTCATAGGAGTGGAATCATACATTGTGTAGCCTTTTCAGACTAGCCTCCTCGACTTAGGAATTGTAAAGTTCTTCCATGTCTCTTCATGGCTTTATTACTCATTTTTTTTAAATCACTGAATGATATTTCACCATATGGGTATACCACAACTGATACAATTGTCTATTGAAGTATGTCTTGTTTGCTTCAAATTTTTGGCAATTATGAATAAAATTGCTATAAATCTTCAAATACATACTTTTGTATTAATATATGTTTTCAAATCAAGTGAATACTAGGAACATGACCGCTGGATTATAGGGTGAAACTCCAGCTTCTAAGAAGCTATCACACAGTCTTCCAAGATGGCGCTATCATTTGCCATTCCCACCAGCAATGGATAGGGGTTCTTGTTCCTCCACATCCTTGTCAGCATTTGGTACTGTTAAGTTTTGGGGATTTTAACCATTCTAATAAATGTGGCAGTATCTCACTGTTTTGTCATTCCCTCATGACAAATGATGTTGAACCTCTTTTCATATGCTTATGCCATTTGTACCCCTTCTTTGGTGACATGTCTGATTAGATCGGCCCATTTTGTAGTTGGTTCGTTTTCTTCATTTTTAAAGTTTTTTAGATGTTTTGCAAATACTTTCTCTCAGTCTACGGCTTGCTTTTTCATTCTCTTAACAGTATCTTTTGCAGAGTAGAGATTTTAATGAAATCCAGATTATGAATTTTTCTCTCACGGATTATCCTTTTGTGGGGGATGTTAAAACTTATTGCCAAACCCTACGTCATATGGATTTTTCTATTTTTTTTCTAGAAATTTTATAGTATTGTGTTTTGTTCTTAGGCCATGATCATTTTGAGTGAAAGTTTGCAGGAAGTATATGGTTTGTGTCTAGATTCATTTTTTTACATATGGATGCTCAGTTGTTCTCATACCGTATGTTGACAAGACTATCCATTCTGCATTGAATCGCCTTTGCTCCTTTGTCAAAGATCAGTTGAATGTGTTTGTGTAGATCTATTTCTGTGTTCTCTATTCTGTTCCATTGATCTATGTGTCTGCTCTTTTGCCAATTCTACACTGCATTGATTACTATAGCTTTATTTTAGGTCTTAAAGTTTGGTAGAGTCAGTGTTCCACATTTGCCATTTTTCTTTAATATTGTGTTGGCTATTCTGGGTCTTTTGTCTTTCTGTGTAAACTTAAGAATCAGTTTGTTGATAATCACAAAATAGCTTGCTGTGATTTTGAGTGGGATTGCATTTAATCTATAGAGGAAGTTGGGAAGAATCAACACCTTAGCCATATCAAGTCTTGTAATTCCTGAATACTTAGTATCTCTTCATTTATCTAAATCTTCTTTGGTTTCTTACATAAGAGTTTTATCATTTTCTGCATGTCAGTTCAATATGTGTTTGTCAGATTTATACCCAAGTGTTGTATTTTGTGGTGCTGCTATAAATAATACTGTGTTTTTAATTTTAAATTCCAATCATTCATTGCTGGTTTATGGGAAGGCAGTTGACTTATATATTTACCTTGTATCTGCAACCTTGCTGTAATTGCTTACTGGTTCTAGGGGCTTGGGGTTTTTGTTCTGTTTGTTTTGGTCAATTCTTTGTCGTTTTCTGCATAGATAATCATGTCATCTGCAAACACAGTTTTATTTCTTTGTTCTCAAGTTCTATACCTTTTATTTCCTTTACTTGTGTTATGGTACGGACTAGGATTTTTAGTATGGTTTTGAATAGCCATGGTGGAAGGAAACGTCTTTACCTTGTTCCCAGTCTTAGGGGGCAAGCATCCAATTTCCCACCATTAAGTATGATGGTAGCCATAGTTTTCTGATAGATGTTCTTTCGGGTTGATTTTTCACATAGACAAAACTGTTGGGACTTGCTGAGCAGACTGTTGTCAAATTACTTGTCTGTTGCTGCCAAGAACTTTTGTGGGAGACCTTGATCCTTTTAGAAATTAAAGGAACTTTAGTAGCTTTCAGAAGGACCAGAGATTAATCATCAGAGTCCTGATAAGGATCTAGAGCAGCCTAAATGTCTCACTGGTGCCCACTTGCACTGAAGGAGAGAGAACATCCTAACTATTCTCTTGTCCCCCCCCCCCCCACCCCCCATCTTGGTATTTTTGGTTTGGTTGGTTGTTGTTTTGTCTGTAGGGACAAAACAGGGAGCATGGTCCAGAGAGTGCTAAGTAGATGAATTCATGACCCTTGACACTCTGGACCCCACCTACCTAATTTGTTCTTCTGTTCCTTCCCTTCTTTCCCCCTCTGTGCCCCCACATTCCCAGTGCTCAGATGTAATCATTACTCTCAACACCTACCCCCCCCCCTTTTTTTTACACACCTTTATGTGTTTTACACGAGATGTGCCTTTTGGGGGTCGTCTGTGCCAAATGAAAATATATATTTTTCAAAGTCCAGCTCAAATTCCCCCTCTCTAGGAATCCTTCCCAGTCTTCCACCCAAAGTTACCCTCGGTCTGCCTGAGCTCTCACGGTGCTGTAGTCCCACGTCCCTCACCCCTCTGTGCGGCATCCTGCATGTTGTGGTTATGCGTCTGCCCCTCCCACCACCCATGTGCAGACTGAGGCAGATCCACGTCAAATCGCCAAACCTATATTCCCAATGCTGGCTCAAGGTCTGCTTCAGGAGAGGTGCCTAGTAATGTTTGTTGGTTGAACGAATGAAATTACTGGCTTTGCCTAAATGGACCCTTTTGTACTTGTAGAAACCTCTGTCCTTTCTTTTCTCCATACTTGTTCTCCCCGTGGTGTTCTTTGAATCCCTTTGTGCGTTCTGAAGTATAAGAGATGCCTGCAGCTATTCTGCTTCTCATGGGAAAAAAAAGGAAAGGAAAATGACCATTCATTGTGTCGCCCTACACTATTCCTCTATCAACTTTATAATCCTGGTGTCCTGTGTATTAATTAGGGAGTTGGAGCTCCAAGCCCCAGAAAATGCCAACTCAACTAGTTTAAACAATAAAGGAGCTTATTATATTTCTTATAACAAGACACATAAAGCTAGAGTGGTTCCAGGGATGTAGGCTAAACAGCATCAACAAGAAACTCCTTTCTTTCTTTTTTTCTCTGCCAATCTGAGTATATTAGTTTCTTCTTTGGACTTGGGCTAGCTCACCTCGTGACTACAAAATGGCTGCAGCAAATCCAGGCATAGCATCCTCATACAACAGTGATTAGAAGGAGAAAGATACCTTCTTTTCTTTGGACCCCTCTTTAAAATGGAGGAAAACTATTGTTAGAAGCTTCTAGAAATTTCCTCTCACAACTCATCATATCACATGACAGTGCTTGAGTCAGTCACTACCAAGAGAATGAAGATTATCATGATTAGCTTAAACCAATCAGGATCTCCCCTAGAACTTAGGAGGGAGAAGTGTACACACTGGAACAAAACGAAGGTTCTTTCAGCAGGGAAAAAGAGTAAAATAAATACTAGCAAGGAAACCAGCAGTGTCAGCTCCAGCGTTGTTTTATAGAGAGTTGTTTGATACTGAATTTCAGGGAAGCTAAATTTCAAGGTCGCCCAGCTGATAAAAATAGAAGTAGGATTCAAATCCTGCTCTTTCAAACTCCAGAGCCCATCCTTGCCCTTTTTCTGCTGCACAACTAGACCCAGAGAGAGCCTGCGTTTCCCGGAAAAGCCAAAGCCCCCTTTCTGATGGTGAGCGCTTCAGGAGTTGAAGCAATCACCCTGCTCTCCCAAGCTCGACCTTCAGCTGGGCATTTAATCTGTTTATTAAGTTATGACTAATGGCGCCGCGAGACACGGAGGGCTGCACACTCAGACCTAGTTTTAGATTGTTAGAGGAGGTTGAAGGGATAAACATCATATTCATATTCTGTGCCGAGAAAATTCAATTGCAGCTCTTTTCTCTTTCAGAGCGCGGGGATTGGCGAGGGGCTTCTGCTGGGTCCTGCTTTGGTTTAATAGAAATGAAGCCTCCAAAGCAGGCGGGCTGTTTTGGGAAAGTGGCCACTAATGCGGCCCCATGGGGCGGGGGCCAGGCCTGAACGGGGCAGTTTGCATATTCACTTTTACAAACAGTTGGCTCAGAGTCAGCAGTTAATGGGATGGGAATGATGTTCCTGTACCAAATCATTTCCTGAAAAAAAAAAAACATTTCCAATTGCAAACATATCTCAGCCTTTCTTGTAGGGTTTGTTATGTCTCTGTTGAGTGAATTAAAGAGGCAGGGCAGAGGGGAGTGTTTCGGATTGGGGATTTTTCATCTGAAAACATTTTTATGATATACACATAAAAAAAGATCCTGTTGAGACCCACCTTGAGGAGTCCTTGCCACAAATAGTACATTTCTAGTTGCATTTTAGAGGTGTAAATATCCCTATATTCATAAATTGGCTCTCGCCATACAACAGTCTTGGAACAGATGTGGCTTTTCTCTTCTTAAAAAATATAAGCACACACATATGCACACACATGTGCACACAGGATCAGGCCAAAATTTTATATATATGTGTGTGTGTGTGTGTGTGTGTGTGTGTGTGTGTATACACACACACACACACACACACACACACACACACATACTTTTTTTCCCCCCTGAGAACAAGCTGGAATCTTTCTTTGCATCCTGTAGACTAATTTGGCAAATTCTGGCTCAATTCATAACCTGTGCAGTTGAACGGTGGTCTTAACAGTTTTGGTTATTCGTTTCCTCAACTAATAGTTCTTGAGTGCTTACTCTGCATGAGGTATTGTCTTAAGTAATAATAATAATTATAGCATAATAGCATGCATTTATGCAGTTCTTACCAGGTACCAGGCACGCTTCAAAATGCTTAATGTAAACCCATTTAACCTTCTCAACAACCCTAGGAGGTAGGTAATATTATCACCCCCAATTTGCAGATGGGGAAACTGAGGTACAGGAGGTTAATGAACTTGCCCAAGGTCACATAGCTAGTAGAACATGGATTTCAGCCTAGGCACTCTGGCTCCTATTTGGGGATCTAACAGTGAACAAAAGAGAAAAAGTGCTAGTCTTTTCTCTAGGTGGGGGACAGACAACAGACATATGAATAATTATTATTTAAGATTGTGATGAGTCCTCTGAAGAAAATAAAACATGAGAGGGAGGCTAGGGGCTAATCAGAGGGCCTTGCAAGTGTTAGTAAGGAGTCGGAGCCTTATTCTGAGTATGATGAGAGGCCAAGGGAGGGCTTAAAGCAGAAGAATGTATCATGCTATTTACATCTTTATAGACCATTCTGACTATGCTCTGGGAAGTAGACAGGGGTGCGGAAAATGCATCAGAAAGCAGTAGACCACTTAGAAAGTGGCTCTGGTTGTCCAGGTGAAAGCTGAGGGTGGCCTGAACCAGGATGGGGTGGTGTAGATGATGAGAAGTGGGTGGCATTGGATCCTAGTGTAGAGGTGGAGCCCACAAAACTTGCCAATGCATTCGATGCAAAGCATGAGGAAGGAAGAGAAGTTAAGGGTGATTTTTTTGGATTTTGGCGTAAACCGTTGTATAAGTGGCGGTGCCATTTACTGAAGAAGAGAAGAACAGGGGAGTGACAGTCTTGTTTTAGGGTTGTTACGGTGGAGGTGAGAGTGTTGACAATCATTATGTTTGGGATATATACGCTGGAGACCTATTAATAGACAAAAGAGGAGACATCAAGTAAGTCTGGAATTCAGGGTCAGGCCCATTCTAGAGATTTAAATGTGGACATCATCAGCATTTGGACACATGGGGTCAACTAAGATAACACCATCCAGTTGAATTTCCTGTAATGACGAAAAGCTACATCTGTGGTGTCCAGCCTGGCAGTGGCCACTAGCCTGCCACACGTGGGCCATTGAGTGCTTGCAATGTGATAGGTACAACTAAGAAACTGAAGTTTTAACTCAGGTAAATGTGTATATTTGCATGTGGTTGGTAGCTACCATTGACAGTGCAGACCTTAGGGAGAATGTAGGTAGAGAGGCCCGGGGCAGGAGCTGTTGTCTTCACCGGCCAGTATGCCCAGTCTCGCTCCCCCATTTAAGCATGACTCGACTTCCACTGCCCAATGCTTGCACAGCAGTGCTTGTTCAGTAGTGGAAATCTTGCTTCTTTGTGAGAAACAGCCTGGAAAAGAAAACAAACTACTAGTCTTAGGAGGACTATTAGAAGAAACCTAGGACTCTAATGAAATTATAGGAGTCAATTGTTTTTCACTAGAAAGCAAATGCAATCCTATACTTATTAGAATCATTTTAGCCTTGAAGGTGTGGCTTCTATTTTTCAGTTCTATTTTTTTTGGGGGGGGGGAATTATAGAGAGTGGTGGGTGTCTGAATTTGCAAATTCAAGATGGTGACTGGCTGATATCCCGTATGAATGTCAAGAGCCCACAGCGACGGGACTAAATACCAGCTTCATAATGCAAGTTGTGTCTCTTTAGGGTAGAGTGTGTTTCACGCTCTTTGTTAGGCAATCTCGTTCCCCGTCCAACTGCAAACATCAGTGAGTTTGCTAATATGAAAGAACTCTTTGTAAGCGGCTGCCTTGTGCTTAAGAGTTCTTGCAAGTATATGCTGGCAGTCAGGGAGGCCAGAGTCAATAAAAAAAATAATAAAATGGAAAGATGGGACATTGCTTTTATTAAGGTTGATTGCAGCTGCCATATTAGCTCTTTGAGAGCCTTTTGGTGACCAACGCTTTCAGAGAAAATGGTCTTTCTGTGCTTAATTGGTAAAAAGGAATTACCCAAACTGGCACTAAACAGGGGTGAGGAGACTGAAGGCACTCATTTTAGGGGGAGGGTTATCCAAGGTCATTGCTCAGCAAGTGTCCATCATGCAGTAGTTTTGTGGTAGGAATTTGTTTTTCACTAAGGCGTCATTTGGGGGGTGGGTGCATGGAGGGGAGCAGGCTGGAAGTCTTTAGCGGTCATTGACCTCTTTTTGTTTTCCTTGAGGAAAGTGGAATTGTAGGTTTCTAGGACTTGAAAACTGTAAACGGACTCTCTGGCCACCCATCCAGTTGAGCTCTTGATGTTCAGTGGAGGGAATGGACCTAGGAGGAGAGGTGCCTGGCCCCATGGTCCCCTACTCATTAGAGCTAAAGAGACAAGACGAGAGCCCAAAGGAGGGTGGCCTGAGGCATTCTCAAGCAGTGGCTGGGGTGGGATGGGGTAAAAAGAGAAGGCAGGATAATCAGAAAAGTAGTTAGGGAAGCCAAACAAATAGGGAGAGAAGTTGGCTGCAAATGGTTTACAACATAAATATAGACTTGACCTGGTGACCTCGTTTAGCCAAGCAGGTACCGGGCGGCCACTGTGTACCAGACAGCCAAACCTTAAAGGAGGGGTGGGCAGGAGATGACAGGCAGAGACCCAAGAAAGACCTCAGTGACCACCTCACTTCCGTGTACCCTGAGATCGTGTCTGGGAACAGGCGGAGGCCTCCCTCTTTCTTTGAGGAAAGCAAGTGAGGTGATAGTTGGAAGAGGGGACGTGCAGGAGACAACTCAGTCCTTCTAGCGAGGAGAGGCAGGGAATCTATTGCAGGCTGAGTAACAGCTGTAACCTAACCTCAGTAGTTTTATTAATGTCAATCTCAAACACCGTGTGCTACAGAGCCCCTCCCTGTCATCACTGGGCTGCCGTGTGACTCTGCCTTTCTTCTCTTTGCAGTATCAGAGCTTCAGGAGGAGGGCATGAATGCCATCAACCTGCCCCTCAGCCCGATCCCCTTCGAGCTGGACCCGGAGGACACCATGCTGGGTAACCGGGTCTCTTGTTCTCTGGGTTAGCCTAACGCCTCCAAGTGGAGCCACCCACTGACTGCCTTTTTCTTTTAAAGAGGAGAATGAAGTGCGAACAATGGTGGACCCCAACTCCCGCAGCGACCCCAAACTGCAGGAACTGATGAAGGTAAGAAGAAATTAGGAGGGACCTCAGCTGCCTCCCAGACTCAACAGGCACCTGTAGACCACCTGCTCTAGGCAGGCAGCACACATGCCCAACAGAAGAAATAGAAAGTTACAGGCAGCTCATGGTCCCATAGGTAGGCATCTCTGATTTAACAAAAATGGGGCATGGCTGCCGCCCAACAAATGGTGTTGATCGTAAGTGCCAGAGAAGTTAGTGCAAAGGAGCTCACGTTTACCAGGATCTTAAAGTTCACACAGTCTTTCCACTGCTTTCCTCAAAGACCCTCAACAACATCCTGTGAAATAGGACTTCTTATCATCCTCATTTACAGATAAGGAAGAGGAGTCTTAGAAAAGCCAGTAGTTTATGGTCAAAGCTGAGTAGAGGAGATGGAATTCAAACAGAAGTAAATAAGATTGAATGAGATATTGTACATTGTGCCTGGCACAGGGGCTGGCTTGTAACCACGCCCTGAAAAATGTTCATTTCATCCCCCTTTGCATTCCCCGTCCTGTGTTTTTCTTCTTTAGCTTCTCCAAGCTGAACTCAAAACAGGACAAAAAGGCACTGGATGCCAGAGTGGCTCATTCAAAATGTAAATGAGATCTATCATTTTCCTGCTCAGAACCTCTGTATAGATTCCTGTCAACTGAAGTCTGAAGCCCATGCTCCTGGGGATGGTGTTTGGGGTCTCATGCTCTAGCTGCCTCTTCAGCTTCAGATTGTCCCCTTAGAGTCACCATGTGATGACTGCTTACCGCTACTCAGACACTTCTCTGTCTTCACTAAATGGTGAGCTTCTCAGGGTTCAAGACCCCCCCCCCTTTTATTCATCATTGTTCCCCCAGGATCCAGCACAGAAAGTGACTTGGAGCAGATGTTCATAAACGCTGGGTGGGTGGATGGGGGAGAGACGGGAGGGGAGAGGAGGGAAGCTTCTATTCTAGAATAGTAGAACGATGTTCTGTGAAGACCCCGGGCTCCACCCACGTATGCAAACCCAGCCCAGCTACTACCCCTGTTATAAAGTCAATCCATTGATGCAAACACAAAAGGTGATGTTCCCTGTGGTTCCATGTATTACCAGATTTTGGTGGTTGCCTGAGGCCTGTCCTCAGGGGAGGGGACTGAGCACAAAGCCCAAAGGAACCTTCTTTCAGCGAGGGAGTTGCTTTTTATCTTGATTGTGGTGGTGGTTACACGACTGTGTACAATGACCAAAACTCAACAAACTGTATTTAACATTAGTTAATTTTACCATATCATAAATAATATCAACAAATGAGCTGAAAAAAAATGTAAGATAAAAGGCAGTGGACTTTTGCAAACTGCAGTTTCCTTACCTGAAAAATGAAGTGAATGAACCCTCCCTCGAAGGGGTGTGTGCAGATTAACTAAATGAGCTACCGCAGGCTGTGCCCCTGCTCAGTGCTTCATGCTGAGGGCACTCAGGCAAGGACAGGAGAGCGACAGGAGAGGAGAGGAGACTGCATTGGCCCACCGAGAGGTAGCTTGGGGATAGGGAGGAGAGCAGTACCTTAGAGGGCCGATAGATAGGAGTTCAATTCCTGTGTCCATGGTTAGTAACGTGACCTTGGCAGATACATTCACTTCTGTGTTTGCTTTCTCCTCCTGAACATAGGAGGAGGGGTGATAGATGGGGGTGATAGTAACCACCTTACCAGATGTCCTAATGGGGGAGAGCTTTATTTATTAATTAGACGTACCTTTATTGAACATTCGGCCCTTGATGTATGTGATTCTTTTCTGCTACCTAAAGCAGGAGAGATTTTCCTCCTTCATCTTAGAGGTGGGGAATCAGAGGCTCAGAGCAGAAACTAGTTTGCCCTAGATTCATAGGTCACAGAGGCACACACAGAGAGGTCCGTGGATGACAGAGGTGCACAGACACAGGTGCATACATCACAGAGCTACACAAATCAGTTGGTGGGTAACTAACCCCAGTTTGTATAACTCTAAAAGCCCATATCCTTGCCTGGTACGAGCCACACACCCAAACACTGTGTGAATGTAGCTTGCCATTGGGGTAAGGAATGGTAAGGGGCCAAAAGATATTAACAGGGACACAGGTGCCACCAGAACTACAAGCACTTACCCCGGAAAATTAACAGGGCCACTAGGGCTCACCCAGCCTTGTGTCCACATACTGAGTCACAGGGATTGTTCTGCTGCTTTCAAAATCTGAAGTGCATTTAGATTTTAATCTTCCAAGATAAGAAATCTGGCCTATGAATCTTCTCTTATTCTCTCTCTCTCTCTGTAGGTACTAATCGACTGGATTAATGACGTGCTTGTTGGAGAAAGAATCATTGTGAAAGACCTGGCTGAAGATTTGTATGACGGGCAAGTCCTACAGAAGCTCTTTGGTGAGACGGGGGTTGAATGTTGCGGGGGAGGTCTTTGCTCTGCAGGTGGACGGCTCTCAGGCTCCTAGTTGGGAGTGGTTCTCAGCTTACAGCCGTTCACGTGCCGTTCACACTATCAAAGTGTGGTGTGTGGGCCCACAGACTGGTGGGGCCTTTAGATGGCCTCCTGGAATCTGTTTCACATAAATGAATTGCCGAGGGAGTTCATTGGCCAGATGGGGCTGCTCCCCCTCGCAGTTGAAGGGCAGCAGCCGGGTAGATGAAAAGATTCCACTGTGTACTAGAAAACCTGCCTTACCCTCTCTAGAAAACCGTGCACTTGTGACCTCTGTAGGTGTATTTACACGTGTGTGGGGGGTAAGCATATATATGTATACCTCTGTCACCTCTGGGTGGGTGTACATGTGTGTGTGCACATGCGTGTATGCATACCTCTGTGAGCTGTGGACCTGTGTGTGTGTGTGTGTGTTCCTCTGTGTACCTCTAAGTCAGGTGCAAGAATGTGGGAGCCTCTGTGACGTTCAGCCTCTGCGTGCCTAGATGTGTTGTCTCTGGGAAGGTGCGCTCCTGTGAAAATAGGCCCCCGGGGAGGAAAAGGAGAATTCAGGGGTGATCTAGTATTGAAATGACAAATTCAACCTGAAAGAATTTGGACTTTGCCTCAGCTGCTCCCCATTGTCTCTAGTCCAAACCTCTGCCCCAAGTTCTAGACTTCCATTCCTAGCTGCCCACTCAGCCCCTCCCCCTGTGTGCCCCTCACGCTGAGCTCATCCACTTTTCCAAAGAGGTTTCTTGCCCTCTGAGTTAACCGCCTTCCCCTCTTCCCCGCCACGCCCCGCGTATGTGGGGGGCCTCCAGGGCTCCTTTCTTCTTGCTCACATGGTCTCCTGCAGCCACTCTCCCTGCTGTTTTCACTGGTCTGAGCTGTCGAGACAGCCTCCGACCTCACCTGCATTCCGCCTCTCTCTGCCTCCAGCCCATTCCTGGGCCGCCAGCAGAGGAGGCCTTCTCAAAACGCAAGTGTAGTCTTGCTCTTGCCTGCCGGGGTTGGGGCGGTGGGGGGAGCTGGGCCAGTCAGGCCCAGCAGCACTGCATTCACACAGACCCTCATGCGACCCCCCTCTGTCTTTTCAGCCTCACTGTTCATCTTTCAGTCTCTAAGGTCCATAGAACGCGCCTGCCTCTCGCACCTCCGACAACAGGATCACATCTAGAAGTGATTGTCACGCGCCCTTCTGTGTTCCCCCGGATACACACACACATACGTACATAAATGTACATGACACACATGCCTTTATTATACGACGTTCCAAGTTGTTTGTAGCTGTTTATGGAAATGTCTGTGGGCTTCCCAAGAGCAGGAACACCGTATCTTCCTCATCGATCCAGTCCTCCAGTTCTAGCAGTTTGCCTCCTGCATGTTGCCTGGCACTTCATCAATGTCTAGTGAGTGAATGAATGATATAAAATCTAGTCATTTCTAGGAAGCTACACTGATTTGGTACTCAAACGTCAATATTAGTGAGTATTAATATTTAAAGACTTGTAAATGCAACCGAACGCAGAGAGGAGAAGGCTTTGGCACATGTTCCCATGGAAAAGCCATGAGCCTCGCTGGTCATCTCTTTTAGCGACTACAGCTTTTAACTCCTCCAGCGGATTTCTGGTCAGGATCTGAAAGTGTCTCGAAACGCTCTATTTGCTGGGCTTTCAAGGCAAGGGTGGAATTTAGCCATGGAGTGATGGAACAAGGTCATGAGGTCATCTTGCCTCTGCGCATGGGGAGAGAACTGCCCAACATCACACCCGTGCAGCCCCGAGTCGGGACGGAGCACGGTCAACGTTAGGTTTATTTCAGATCTCAACCTTCGCGTTGAAAAGGTGATGTTCCTTCTGTCCACCTAAGTTTAGACCGTTTGTAGGTAGATGGGGACACACATGAAAAGGTACAGGCAGGGTGCCCAGGTGGAGAGAACCAGTTTGCAGGTAAAAATATGCATCGTGAGTGCCTGGGAGGTGTCTGTCGGGAGGCTGACTAGGATAGGCTCCAACCTTGACTTCCCCTCTATCTTCCTCTTTCCCAGCAACGTTCCTCAAAAGAATATTTGGCACTGTATCTGCTTCCTCACCACTAATCACTACCTTCTGAGGTACAGCCTGGGTATCATCATTCCATCTGCTTTCTCTTCTGAGGTCTCCAGTATCGATTCTGACATCTCCTGTGCTGTGGCATCTGACGCTAACTACCAAATGTCTCGTCCCCCTTCCCCAGCCCAGTGGTCTCTGGGATCTCATGCCGCTTCCGACACACCCTCTCTTCCCCGTCTTCTTCATACCCCGGACTTCTCTCTGTAAGTCAAGGCGGGGACTTCTCAGTCTTCCATCTGCGGCCCCTCCCTTCCCTTTTTCTCGCCTATCCTCTTCCTGGGTGATTGCATCTACTCCTGCGTTTCAACCATTACCTCTCTGATAATCACTCCCTGAAGCTGTGAGGTGATGTGCTAAACTGCCTTCCACGCGTGCCCACCTGGGTGTCACCTAGGACCCACGCTGCCTCAGACTGATCCGATCTTCCTCCTCCCCACCAAAGCTCTTCTGCTTGCCAGAATAGAGCCAAATGCTCAGATTAGAAACCTTAGGAGTCATGCCCTTTTGCTCCTTGTCCTGTCACAAATTGTGACAACCGTACTCCCCTATGTAATGTGTCGAACCACCCCAGTTCTCAGCCAGGGGGTATGTGCAAAGCACTTAGAAAGTGCTGATTTTTCAGCCCCTCTGCTTCCACCTTAGCTTCTCCGGGCTCCAAACACCCTTTTCTCTGTGATACGCCGTTTCCTGCCTCGATACTGTTTGTCTTGACACTTAACAGGCCATTTGTCGGTGGGTTTTTTTGTTTTTTTACTTTTCTTTTGAACTAATTTTAGACTTAACAATATTGTCGCAGAGAGAGTACAGAGTTCCTGACCCCCTCGGGCCCAGCTCCCTCTAATGCTAACGTCTTACCTGAGCATGGTACAGGTACCAAACCCTAAGAAATCAACCTCAGTCCCAGAATTTATTTGGATTCTACCAGATTTTTAAATGAATGTCTGTGTCAGTTCTAGAATCTGATCTGGGATTGCACACTGTACTCGATTGTATCACGTCCCTTCCAAACTGTGACTGCCTTTTCTTTCATGACCTTGACACTTGTGAAAGAGGACTGATTCGTTATTGTGTAGAATAGCCCCTAACTTGGGTTTGTCTGATGTTTTCTGATTATTAGATTAAGGTCATAAATTTGGGGGAAGAATAGCCCAGAAGTGACAGGTCCTTCTGGCTGTGTTGTACCCAGGGTCCACAATGTTAACCTGTCTTATTACTGGTGAGTTCACCTGGATCACTTGGGGAAGGCAGTGTCTGTCAGATCCCGTCACTGTGAAGTTACTATTTTTCTCTTTACGATTCATTTGTTTGGGGGGCAAGATAATTTAAGATTATGCAAATATCTTGTTTCTCCTTACATGGTTCCCACTGATTTTATTCAGTGGATCATAGCTGCCTCAATTATTACTGCAGTGGTCTAGTGGAGATTTTCTATTTTCTTCATTCCTTCTACATTTATTAATTGGAATCCTTCTGTAAGGAAAAGTTGGTCCATTTACTTATTTATTCAGTATTTATATCAGTATGGACACAAGGATACTTACTTCATACTCTAGGTTATAATCTATAGGGTTTTTTTGCTCATATACCTCCAGCTTTCATCATTTGACCATTGGGAGCTCTTACAGGTTGGCTTCTGGACACTTTTGACCTGCTGCTCCATATTTTTTTGTTCTTAGCACTTACTTTCTGGCATCATAAGGTGTTCCAGACTCCTCTTATGCTTTACTTACTCTGACCCTGGAATCAGTCATTTCTCCACGGAGCTTGGATTTTTTTTTTTTTTTTTTAAGAAAATGGTATTTTGCAATCAATATATGGGCACATTAGAGAGTGTTTGTAACTTGCTATCCATAGCACACATAAACGTAGGCACGGTACGATGACCTGGTGGTACTACAATGAATGAGACACGATCATTTCTAGAAATCCAGTTGGGCTGGGCCCAGAGAGCAGGAGCAGGCTGAGGTTGGGATTAGTAAACTAACTATGAAACACTGGTACTTAGAAGAAGATGGAAATGCCACAGGGACCTCAAGGAGTCCGGATGTGCCAGGTCACACCTCAGGAGCAGGAAATGCATCTGGAATCCAGGAAACCAGGTTGATGACCTCATGGGGCAAGGACTCAGAACCTGGAAGTGAACAAGATGTGGAGGCAAGAATCTCTCAGCAAAAGGCTCTGTGTGTTTTAGGGTCATGGTGAAAGCCTGAATGGGTGAGCATCCCCAAGATGACACATAGACTCTGCTGAGCAGCATGGCTGGGTGTTCTCTGATCACAAACCCTGTGAAGGCAGTGTCATACCTGGGTCTCCTTTGTGCAGCCAGATACTGCTTGTTCGACAGCACTGGGGCTGCTCAACTTGCCTTTCTCAGGGACCCCAGGCATATCTGGAAGGTTCTTCTGACATACCTTCCCCCAGTCCTTCTTTCTGAGCTGCCTAACCCAGCTGTCTCTGTTCCCGGGGTCTTCTCTCTTGCCCTGGCTGCAGTTCTGAGTTCAGGTTTTCCCAAAAGCAGATGCCGGGACAAGGACTTGGGTGGAGGAAGTTCATATGAGAGGTGATCTTAGAAAGTAAATCGTTACGTGGGGAATGTAAGAGAGCAAGAGAAAGGCCAATGATGTTGAGTTTGCAACCAGGGTTCAGTCCTGCAGGGTTCCCTCTGAGAAACACCTTAAGTCATCCTCCCCAGGACAGGGAGGGTCCTCCCATCCCCCTGTGGTTGAGGATTGCCTACGTAAGAATTAAGAGCTTCTAGGTTGTACTTCTGATGGAGAAGCTCTTGTGTGGAGAAGAAGAGCTTCAGGGCCAGAAATGGAACCCATGGTGTGCTGGGCGCCAATTGGGGGTGAATGCAGGTGAACCAGGGAGCTCCAGGAAGGGGCATCCACATCACCTAGGAATACGAGAAGGTACAAGTTCTGCTGTAGGGGCTGCTCCTGCTGAGTCCCTTGGTGTTGCTGCCAGGGAAAAATCAGATACTTATGCTGCCACCCCCATCTCCTCACAGCAACAGCTCCAGACCTTTCCACACCTCAGGACAAAAGCTTACTGCACTTGCATCCCCAACACCTAGGCCAGAGATACTACCAAGAGAGACAGGAGATAAAGGATTCTAGAAAAATGCTCACACCAGATAATCATTTCAGGTGAACATAAGCTTTCCTGACTTGGGATAGCTCTGTGAGCTTCCTTAGGGTATGTTTTAGTTAACGGATTCTTATCTTTAAATATGTGCATGTACTCGCCTGTGTTGAGGGCTAAAAGTCATAAGGTTCTTTTTTCTAGTGTTCACAACGGCATATGCCCGAAACAGGATATCTTCTTCAAGCATGAGACTGAGCAGGGTCCCTTGGGCATAAAGATTCTGCAGGAGAGTTTTTTGTTTAGCTTTAGGGTATGTGTTTGTCCCTGGTAGACCCTGAAGAGAACATCTTACATTGACCTTACTCTTGTCGATTACTATTCATTAAGCAAGAGCCATTTCACTTGCTAGATGCTACCTGCTGAGTTAAGGGATACGAAAGGAAATGTGTTGCAGTGTAACATACTGCATAACACAGTGCCTTCAGGTAACTCACAGTCTGGTAGTATGTGTGGGATTCCAAGTAGTTTAGGAAAGGTGTCATGAATGAGGAGGCATTTTGAATGAGTCCTTAGGGAAGGAGAATTTAAACCAGATGAAGAAGGAAAAGAACATTCTAGTCAGCACAACAAAATGTAAGCCCATGGGGATTTCAGGGTGAGTGGTGGGAGAGTGTTGTATAGACAAGGAATACGTGGGTAGGCAAACTTCAGGAGTGGTTGTGTGGGACTTGTGGCTAACACAGATGAGACCCAGCACCCAGATCTTGATTTCTTACACCATTCTCCAATAATAGAAACCAGGGTATGCAGAAAATTGGCTAACTGTAGGACTAGAGCATCTTGCAGTGCCAAAAGAGGTACTAAGAAAAAATATAGATGTGTGGGACAGCATATGGAAAGTATTCAGGACCAACCTAAAACAGCTCCCAGTGGCTAATGGTAGAATAATTTGAGCACAGAGATGAATGACAATAGTATTGGATTATAGCCCAAAGTGTAAATATCCTTAAGTCCATATTGATATAAATAGGTAAATAAATGAGAAAAGGAACAACTCTTCCTCACTGAATTATTCTAAATAATTCATGTGTTTACATTCCCCTCAAAAAAACAAAAGTTAACTCCCACCTCTTGAGTGAACTCCATTTAGTGACTAGCTTCCAATGATTATGGGATGGAGTTGGAGGAGGCAAGTAACTTTGCAGTAAAGAAACAAGACTTAGACCCTACTTTGACCGAGTGATCAAGGTTAACATCACCAATGATAAGTCATGTTGATAGCATGCATCCTTGATACGATGCAGTGGAAAGGGCACTTCACCTCTGTGATCTTCCTCCCAAAACCCATAACCTCAGTCTAACCATGAGAAAAACATGGGAAAAACCCAGTGCTCCTCAAAACCGTCAAGGTCATAAAGAGCAAGGAAAGTCTGAAAACCTATTACAGAATAGAGGGCACTAAAGGTGACAATGATGAGAAGAACCCAAAGCATGGACTTAATGTCAGTTCATTAGTTGTGACAAACATACCATAGTATTATAAGATGCTAACAATGGGTGAAACCGGATTCAGAATATGCAGGAACTGTATGAACTATTATTTCAGCTTTTCTATAAATCCAAAAACCATTCTAAAATGAAAAATTTAATGGCCAACTAATCTTTGACAAAGCATGAAAGAATATCCAATGGAATAAAGACAGTCTCTTCAGCAAGTGGTGCTGTGAAAATTGGACAGCGACATGCAGAAAAATGAACCTGGACCTCTTTCTTACACCACACACAAAAATAAATTCAAAATGGATGAAAGACCTAAATGGAAGACAGGAAGCCATCAAAATCCTGGAGGAAAAAGCAGGCAAAAACCTCTTTGATATTGGCTACAGCAACTTCTTACTCAACACGTCTCCAGAGGCAAAGGAAACAAAAGGAAAATGAACTATTGGGACCTCATCAAAATGAAAAGCTTCTGCACAGCGAAGGAAACAATCAGCAAAACTAATAGGCAACTGACACAATGGGAGAAGATATGTGCAAACGACATATCAGATAAAGGGTTAGTATCCAAAATCTATAAAGAACTTATCAAAGTCAACACCCAAAAAACAAATAATACAGTAAAGAAATGGCAAAAGACATGAATAGACACTTCTCCAAAGAAAAAATCCAGATGGCCAACAGACACATGAAAAAATGCTCAACATCACTCATCATCAGGGAAATACAAATGAAAACCACAATGAGATGCCACCTCACACCTGTCAGAATGGCTAACATTAACAACTCAGGCAACAGCAGATATTGGCAAGAATGGGGAGAGAGAGGATCTCTTTGGGAATGAAAGTTGGTGTAGCCACTCTGGAAAATATGGAGGTTCCTCAAAAAATTAAAAATAGAACTACCCTACGACCAAGCACCTGCACTACTGTTTCGAAGGGACACATGCACCCCAATGTTTATAGCAGCACCATCAACAATAGCCAAAGTATGGAAAGAGCCCAAATGTCCGTCGATGGATGAATGGATAAAGAAGATGTGGTATGTATATATACAATGGAGTATTACTCAACAATCAAAAAGAATGAAATCTTGCCATTTGCACCTACGTGGATGGAACTATAGAGTATTATGCTAAGCGAAATTAGAGAAAGACAAATATGACTTCACTCATGAGAATTTTAAGACACAGAACAGATGAACACAAGGGAAGCAAAAATTATATAAAAAACAGGGAGGGGGACAAAACAGAAGATACTCTTATGGAGAGAAAACAGGGTTACTAGAAGGGTTGTGGAAGGGCGGATAGGTAAGGGGCATTAAGGAATCCACTCCTGAAATCACTGTTGCGCTATATTGCTAAGTAACTTGGAAGTAAATTAAAAAAAAAAAAATGGGGAGCAACTTTTTGATATAAAAGCAAAAAAAAATGGATAAAGGAATGAAATGAAAATGAAATGAAAAATTTATTTACAGAAAGAAGAGGAGCCTGCTTGATAGCGGACCTTGAACAAAGAATTGTGGACTACGTTTGGTGGGTAGGCAGTGGTAAATGCTAATGGCTTGTGAGCAAAGCGACATGATCAGAAATGAGACTTCTGAAGATGACCAGGAGTAGTAGAGGAAGTGGAGGAAGCTCCAGCAAAACACCTCTTTGTGCAACAATGATGATGTTGAACTAGAGAGGGAGCAGTATTGATGGGGGAAAAGCTTCAAGTGATGTAGGGAATAAGTGGCTAAAGGAAACTGGTGGATGTTGAATAGGGATGACCCCTTAATCCCAGGAGGAGCAACGTCTTGTAGGTTTTGATCATATTGGTTTTGATGATCATTTTCCCACACCTACAAGTACTTAGGCTAAAGTAGAAGCTGTGGTAAAACTGAAAGAGGAATGAAGACACGGATAGGAGATCTAAGATCTGCGTTTCACAGCAGCTCAGATCACTCTTCTGTAAAACCAGGAAGATGGCCTATACAACCTTACAGCTGAGCTAATGCAGTTCCACTAGCCACATGTAGCTAATAAAAGCAATCAAAAGTAAAAATCTACTTAGTCACACCAGCTACACTTCAAGTGCTTGACACCCAAATGTGTCAAGTGGCTACCATACTGGATAGTGCAGAAATGAATATTTTCATCATAGCATTAAGCGCTTTTGGACAGCATGCTCTAATCTTCCTACTGGAACAGTCATTGATTCTAGAACACTTGAAGATAATGTATACTACCATTCTTAAACCGGAGGAGGAATTTTCTGGCCTCAAGCTGAATGGCAGTCTTTTTATTTTTATTCTTTTACTTGTTAGTAGAGATGGGTATATATTTGGCACCCCAGCACAAAGTACTCTGGAGTCAAAGTAGACATAAGCTGGGAAATCCCAGTCAACCTCCAGGGCGCCCCATGTGCAAGTCACCGTTGGAACTCCTACCTTGTGCTCACCTTCATTCCAGCCACCCTGCAAGGGCATCCCATGCATGGGGAAGCCCAGGACACCCCCCTCCCTCAGTCTGCATTCCAGCTTGGCTCTAGCTGCCCCGAGAGGCCACCCTCTACCTTGAGAGCCCTAGGGTATTCCAGCTTGAAGTTTTCACCCACATCAGCTTCAAGTGTCATTCCAGGGTGCCTGCTGCACAGAGAGGCCAGAAACTACACCAGCTTATGTCCACTTCAGCTGCCCTGTCAGGGCATACTCTGAGCCCCAAGACCACCCCAGCCCATAGCCACTTCATAGCCCACAACAGGCACAGCTCCAGCCAGCCAACCAAAGTCACCAAGCACACACAGTCTACACAAGATCATTCCTTCAAGTTTAGGAGAAGTAGCTGCTCTGGCTAATTCATAAAAACAAACACAGAAAGTTAAGCAAAATGAGGAGACAGAGGAATATGTGCCAAATGAAAGAACAAAACAAAACCTTAGAAAAAGAACTAAATGTAACAGATATAAGCAATGTGCCTGATAAAGAGATTAAAGTAATGATTATAAAGATGCTCAATGGACTGCAGAGAAAAGTGGAAGAACTTAGAACTTCAATAAGGAGACAGAAAATATAAAAAAGAACCAATCAAAATTGAAAAATATAATAACCAAAATGAAAAGTACACTACAGGGAATTAACAGATTAGTAACTGCAGAAGAATGGCAGCAATCTGACAGTGTCATGGGAAGTTCCCAAGCTGAATAGGGAGGGAGGGAGGGAAGGAAGGAAGAGAGAAAAAATTTTAAGTGAGGATATGTTAAGGGATCTTTTGGGCCACATCAAGAACAATACAATTTGCATTATAGGGGTCCCAGCAGGAAAAAGAGGGGGAGAAAGGGACAAAAAAGTTATTTTAAGAAATAATAGCTGAAAAAAGAGACTGTTAAAAACTGAGAACTGAGGGTTGATGGGGGGTGGGAGGGAGGGGAGGGTGGGTGATGGGTATTGAGGAGGGCACCTTTTGGGAAGAGCACTGGGTGTTGTATGGAAACCAATTTGACAATAAATTTCATATATTGAAAAAAAAAACATTAAAAAGTTTTTAAAAGTAAAAAAAAAAAGAAATAATAGCTGAAAACATTCCTAACCTGGGGAAGGAAAGACATCTAGGTTCAGGAAGCACAAAGAACCCCAAACAAGGTGAACCCAAGGAAGTCCACACTACAACATGTAGTAATTAAAGAGAATTTTAGCTCACTCAGCCAGTGGAGCATGCCACTCTTGATCTTGGGGTTGTAAGTCCAGGTCCATGTTGAGTATAGAGATTACTTTAAAGAAAAATAAAATCGGGGTGCCTGGGTAGCTCAGTCAGCTAAGTCCAACTCTTGATTTTGGTTCAGGTCATGATCTCACTGTTCATGAGTTTAAGCCCCACATCAGGATCCTCACTGACAGTGCAGAGCCTGCTTGGAATTCTGTCTCCCTCCCCCTCTTCCCCTCTCCTGCTCACATGTTCTCTCTCTCTCAAAATAAACCAATAAACTGAAAAATCTTTTTAAAAATGTAAAAAGCCGCAAGAGAAAAAAATGGTTACACACAAGGGAAACTCCATAAGGATATCAGCTGAATTTTTAGCAGAAACTACGCAGTCCAGGAGTGGCATGCTCTATTCAAAGTGATGAAAAGAGGTGCACCTGGGTGGCTCAGTCAGTTGTGTTCAACTTGAGCTCTGGTCATGATCTTGCAGTTCATGGGTTTGAGCCCTGCATCAGTCTCTGTGCTGACAACTTGGAGCCTGGAGCCTGCTTCAGATTCTGTGTCTCCCTCTCTCTCTCTCTGCCCCCTCATGCTCGCTTGTGCTCACTCACTCTCAAAATAAATAAAAAAGATTCTCCAGGGTAGATAACATGTTAAGCCATAAGTCTTAATAAATTAAAAAAAAAATTAAAACCATATCATCCATCCCTCTGACCTCAACAGTGTCAAACTAGATGTAAATCACAAGGGAAAAAACTGGAAAAAACACAAGCACATGGAGGTTAAACAGTATGCTACTAACCAACGAATGGGTCAATGAAGAAATCAAAAAATATGTGGAGAAAAATGAAAATGGAAACAGAACACTCCAAAATCTTTGGGACACAGTGAAAAGCTCTAGGAGGGAAATTTATAATAATACAGGTCTACCTCAAGAAACAAGAAAAATCTTAACCTAACCTTATATTTAAAGCAATAGAAAAGGAACAAAGCCCAATATTATTGGAAGTAAACAATGAAGATCAGAGCAGAAATTAATGAAATAGACTTTAAAAAAATAGAAAAAAGCAATGAAATCAGGAGCTGTTTTTTTCAAATATGTATATATTTGAATATATATATATATTTAAAAAATAGATAAATCTTTAGCCAGACTCATCAAGAAAAAAGAGGACCCATGTTAATAAAATAAAAAATGAAAGAGAAGTGACAAAATGAAAGAGAAGTAACAATCAATACCACAGAAATACAAAGGATTATAAGAAACTACTATGAAAACTTATATGCCAATAAATCGGACAACCTAGAAGCAATGGATTCTTAAAAACATGCAATCTTCCAAAACTGAATGAGGAAGAAATAGAAAATCTAAACAGACCAATTACTAGTAATGAAATTGAATCAATAACCAAAACAGGCCCAACAAAGGCCAGGACCAGAATGATTCACAGGTGTGTTCTACCAAATATTGAAAGAAGAATTAATCTATTCTCCTCAAACTATTACAAAAAGAAGAGGAAGGAAGGCATCCATACATTCTGAGGACAGCATTGCCCTGGTACCAACACCGAACAAAGACACTACAAAAGGCCAATATCCCTGATCAATATAGATGCGAAAATCCTCATCCAAATGTTAGCAAACCACCTTCAACAATATATTAAAAGAATCATTCATGACAACCACATGGGATTTATTCCAAGGATGCAAAGCCTGGCTCAATATCCACAAATCAATCAACATAACACACAACTTTAAACTGAAGAATAAAAATCATATAATCATCTCAACAGATGCAGAAAAAAAAATCTGACCAAATTCAACATCCATTTATATATAAAAAAGAAAACTTTCAACAGATTGGTTTGGAGGGAACACACCTCAACATAATAAAGTCCATATATGAAAAACTTTCAGCTAACATCATACTCAGTAGTGGAAAACAAAGCTTTTCCTCTAAAATCACAATCAAAATGATGTCTACTCCTGCCAATTTTATTCAATATAATAGTGGAAATTCTAGTCCTAGCAATCAGAGAAGAAAAAAGGCATCCATATTGGTAAAGAAGAAGTAAAAATGTCACTATTTGCAAATGACAGGATACTATACACAGAAAATCCTAAAGATTTCACCAAAAAAAACCCATAAAAACTATTAGAATAAGTGAATTCAGTAAAGTTGCAGGATACAAAACCAATACACAGAAATCTGTTGTATTTACATACACTAATAACAAAGTAGTAGAAAGAGAAATTAAGAAAACAGTTCCATTTTCAGTTGTACCTAAAAGAATAAAATAACTTAACCAAGGAGGTGAGAGACCTGTACTTTGAAAACTATAAAACACTGATGAAAGAAAATGAAGATGACACAAATGGAAAGATATTCCATGCTCATGGACTGGAAGAATTAATATTGTTAAAATGTTCATATTTACCCAGGACAATCTACAGATTCAATGCAATTCCTATCAAAATACCAACAATATTTTTCACAAAACTAGAAAAATAAATCTTAAAATTTTTATGGAACCACCAAAGACCCAAAGCAGGCTTTAGAAAGAACAAAGCTGAAGGTATTACAATCCCAGATTTCAAGATCCACTAAAAATCTGTAGTCAAAGCCTAATGGTATTAGCACAAAAATCAACACATAGATCAATGTAACAGAATAGGAAGCCCAGAAATAAACCCATACTTATTTAGTCAATTAATCTATGACAAAGGAGGCAAGAATATACAATGGAGAAAAGATGGTCTCTTCAATAAATGGTGCTGGGAAAACAGGACAGCTACATGCAAAAGAATGAAAGTGGACCATTTTCTGACATCATACACAAAAGTAAACTTAAAACGGAATAAAGGCCAGGGCACCTGGGTGGCTCAGTCGGTTAAGTGTCCGACTTTGGCTCAGGTCATGATCTCACAGTTCGTGAGTTTGAGCCCTGCGCTGGGCTCTGTGCTGATGGCTTGGAGGCTGGGGCCTGCTTCAGATGCTGTGTGTCTCTCTCTGCCCCTCACATTCGCACTTTTTCACTCTCAAAAATAAATAAACATTAAAAAAAAATATTTTATGGATTAAAGGCCTAAATGTGAAACCTGAAACCATAAAACTCCTCAAAGAAAACATAGGCAGTAGTAGGCTGGGAAGATGGCAGCAGAATAGGAGGACCCTAAGCTCACCTCATCCCGTGGATACTAGATAATACTCCCATCAGCATAAATAACTGAGAAGATGACCTAAAGACTGGCAGAAGAAACTCCACTAAAGGTAGAGAAGAGGCCACATCAAAGAAGCTAGGAAAGGCAGAGACACAGTTTGGAAGTGAAACAGACCTTGGCCATCTGCAGTTAGAGGGAGCCAGGAATGTGAAGAAATAGACTATCATACCAGGGAGCCCACACAGGGAAGATGAATCCCCAAATTTGGTTTTGAAGGTGAGAGGAGTGAATCTCATGAGTTTTTACAATTAGCAGGATTTAAAGCCTCCAATTTTAAAAATAAGCAAGCTCTGTTTCAGGGGAATCCAGAGGGCATTAGGAAGCTGAGTCCTGGCCCTTAAAGAAATAGTAGGACAAATAGCCCATGGAGATACAACAGTTTCAAAAACAGGTGAGCATACAGGAGGGAGATTTATTTACTCATCTCAGAGCATGGCCCAGAGAGTCAGGGATTGTGAAGAGACACCTCCAGCCCCCTTCCCCCCAGCATAAATACAGCCACCCATGGGAACCAACACAGTACATACACTCACTACCTAACTTGCTTACACCAAGTCCTGCCCCCCAACCTCTATTTCAGCAGATCCACCCTTCCTAGTCATGCTTGCCTCAGTACCAGTGCTACAGATCCCTTCCCAAGAAGACTGGTGCAAACTCTACCAATACCACCTCTTGACCCTCACATTTTGCAGGGCCTCAGTACCAGTAGGGGCAGGTCTCATTTCATGAACAGACTATCTCACATTTTGTTAAAATGTACCCTGCCTGGCTGGTGACCAAAAACCGGCCATAACAGGCAAAGAGAGCCTCTGCAGTTGACTAGACTAGAGGAAAAAAATGGCAAAGACATAACAACAAGGCACACACAACACATAGGAGACACTTTCTGAAGCACCAGGTTCTGGGGAACAGAGGACACTGCACTGCAGGGCACTGTAGGTCCTCTTCTTCATAAGGCCATTACCATCAAGAGCAGGAGATATTAGCTGACTTTCCTAACACACAGAAACAGAGTTAAATAACATAGGAGACAGAGGAATATGTCCCAAAGGAAAGAGCAGGAAAAAGCCACAGTAAGAAACCTAAGCAAAATAGATGTAAGTAATGTGCCTGATAGAGAATTTAAAGTAATGATCATAAAGATACTCACTGGACTTGAGAAAAGAGTCGAGGATATCAGTGAGACCATTAATAAAGAGACAAAAAAGAACCAATCAGAGACAAAACAATCAATGAAATTAGAAATACACTTGATGGAATAAATAGCTGGCTAGAGGAAGCAGACAAATTGTGATTTAATGACCTGGAAGACAGTGTAATGGAAACTAATCAAGCTGAGCAAGTCAAAGAAAAAAAAAAAAATGCAACATAAGAATAGACTTAGGGAACTCAGTGACTCCATCAAATACAATAAAATTCACATTGCAGGGATCCCAGAAGAAGGAGAGAGAGAAAAGGGGTCAGAAAATTTATTTGAGAAATAATGGCTGAAAACTTCCCTAATCTGGGGAAGGAAACAGATATCCAGACCCAGGAGGTACAGAGGTCCCCCAACAAAATCAAACCAAGGAGGTCCACACCAAGCCACATAGTAATTAAAATGGCAAAAAGTAGTGATAAGGAAAAAAATTTTTTAAGCAGCAAAAGGAAAGACCGTTACATACAGGGAAAGCCCCATAAGGCTATCAGCAGGTTTTTCAGCAGAAACTTTACAGGCCAGAAGGGAGTGGCATGATACATTCAGAGTGCTGAAAGGGAACAGTCTGCATCCAAGAATACTCTATCCAGCAAGGCTATCATTCAGAACAGAAGGAGAGACCAAGAGTTCTTGGAAAAACAAAAACTAAAAGAGTTCATGACCACTAAACCAGCCCTGTAAGAACATTTTAAAGAGTACTCTTTAAGTAGAAAGGGAAGACTGTGAGAGTATGAAAAGTAGGAAATACAAAAGCAGTAAAAATAAGGATATCTGTAAAAATCAATCAAGGGAGTCACAAAAGGATGTAAAATATGACACTATATATGTAAAGTGGGGGTGGGGGAGTAAAGAATGGGTCCAAAGTTAAGCAACCATCAACTTAATACAGACTGCTATATGCAGAAGATGTTATATAAACCTAATGGTAACCATGAATAAAAAACCAGTAATAAATATGCAAAGAATAAAGAAAAAGGAATCCATGTCAGTAAAGAAAGCCAATAAACCATGAAAGAGAGCAAGAAAGGATCAAAGAAAAACTAGAAAAATAACCACAAACAAAATTATAATAAAAACATTCTATCAATAATTACTTTGAATGTAAATAGACTGAATGCTTCACTCAAAAGATATAGGGCGACAGAGCAAATTTTAAAAGGGACCCATCTATATGCTCCCTACAAGAGACTCATTTAAGACCTAAAGACATCTGCAGATTGAAAGTGAGGGGTTGAAGAAAGATTTGTCATGCAAATGGATGTCAGTAAAAGCCCGGGTAGCAATACTTATATTGGCCAAAGTAGACTGTATAACAAAGACTATCACAAGAGACAAAAAAAGACATTATGTAACAATAAAGGGGACAATCCAACAAGAAGATACAAAAATTGTAAATATTTTGCACCCAAATACATAAAACAGTAACAAACATAAAGGAAGTAATCAATAGTAATACAATATAATAGGAGACTTTAACACCTCACTCTCATCAATGGACAGATCATCCAAACATAAAATCAACAAGGAAACAATAGCTTTGAATGACACCCTGGGCCAGATGGATTTAACCAATATATTCAGAACATTCCATCCCAAAAGCACAGAATGCACATTGTTTTCAAGTATACCTGGAACATTCTCTAGAATAGATCACATATTAATTAGGCCAAAAAAGAAGTCTCAACAAATCATGCATCTTTTCTGACTTAGAAAGCAACCACAAGAAAACAATCTGGAAAGACCACAAATACATGGAGGTTCAATAACATGCTACTAAACAATGAATGGGTCAACCAAGAAATCAAAGATGAAATAAAAAATCACATGGGAAAGTGAAAATGAAAACACAGTGGTATAAAATGTTTCAGATGCAATAATATAGGCCTACCTCAAAAGCAAGAAAAACTTAAATAAATGACCTAACCTTACATATAAAGGAGCTAGAAAAAGAAAAAGAATAAACCCCAAATCAGCAGTAAAAGGGAAATATTGAAGATTAGAGCAGAAATAAATGATATTGAAACTAAAGCAAACAAACAAAAAAATAGAACAGATCAATGGAACCAGGAACTAGTTTTATCAACAAAATTGATAAACCTTTAGCCAGACTCATCAAAAAGAGAAAAAGAAAGAAAGGACTCAAACAAAATCATAAATGAAAGAGGAGAAATAATAAGACAGCCCAGAAATATGAAGGAGTTTAAGAGAATATTATGAAAATTTGTGTCAACAAATTGGACAATTTAGAAGAAATGGATAAATTCCTAGAAGCATTTAACCCCCCAAAACTGAAGCAGAAAGAAATAGAAAATTTGAACAGACTAATCACTAGCAATGAAATTGAATTAGTAATCAAAAAACTTCCAAACAAAAGTCCAGGACTGGATAGATTCATGGGCAATTCTACCAAACATTTAAAGAGTGAATACTTTTTCTTCTCAAACTATTCCAAAAAATAAAAGAGGACGGAAAATTACCAAATCCATTCTATGAGACCAGCATTACCCTGATACCAAAACCAGATAAAGACACCAACAAAAGAGAGAGAGAGAAGTGCAGGCCAATATCTCTGATGAACATAGATGCAAAATCCTCAACAAAATACTAGCAAACTGAATCTAACAATGTATGAAAAAAATAATTCACTGCAATCAAGTGATGCAAGGGTGGTTCAGTATTTGCAAATCAATCAGTATGATACATCCCATCAATAAGAGAAAGGATAAAAACCATATGATCATGTCAATAGAAGCAGAAGAAATATTTGACCAAAGTACAACATCCACTCATCCGTGATGAAAACCCTCAACAAAGTGGATCTAGAGGAAACATACCTCAACATAATAAAGGCCTTATACAAAAAAACAAAAGCAAACATACTCAGTGGGGAAATACTGAGAGCTTTTCCCCTAAGGTCAGGAACAAGACAAAGTTGTTTATTCTCACCACTTGTATTCAACACAGTACGAGAAGTCCTAGCCATAGCAATCAGAAAACAAAAAGAAATCAAAGGCATCCAAACTGGCAAGAAAGAAGTCAAATTTTCCCTATTTGCAGATGACGTGATACTATATATATATAGAAACCCCTAAAAACTCCACCAGAAAGATACCAGAACTGATAAATAAATTTAATAAAGTCACAGGATACAAAATCAATGCACAGAAATCTGTTGCATTTCCATACACTAAAAATGAAGCAACAGAAAGAGAAATTAAGAAAACAATCCCATTTACAATTGCACCAAAAAGAATAAAATACCTAGGAACAAATTTAATTAAGGAGGTGAAAGACCTGTTCTTTGAAAACCATAAAACATTGATGAAAGAAGTTGAATACGACACAAAGAAATGGAAACACATTCCATGCTTGTGGATTGGAAGAACAAATATTGTTAAAATATCTATGCTACCCAAAGAATCTATAGATTTAATGTGATCCCTATCAAAATACCAACATTTTCCCATAGAAATTAGAACAAACAATCCTAAAATGTGTATGGAAGTACAAAAGACCCAGAATAGCTGAAGCAATCTTGAAAAAGAAAAACACAATTGGAGACATCACAATTCCATATTTCAAGTTATATTATAAAGCTGCAGCAACCAAAACAGTATGGCACTGGCACAAAAATAGATACATAGCTAATGGAACAGAATAGAAAGTCCAGAAATAGATCCACAAATACATGGTCAGTTAATCTTCAACAAAGCAGGAAAGAATATCCAATGGGAAAAAGATAGTCTCTTCAACAAATGGTTTTGGGAAAACTGCACAACAACATGGAAAAGAATGACTGGACCACTTTCTTACTCCATACACAAAAATAAACTCAAAATGGATTAAAGACCTAAATATGAAACTTGAAACCATAAAAATTCTAGATGAGAGTACAGGGAGTAATTTCTCTGACATCAGTCATTGTCACTTTTATCTGATAGGTTGCCTGAGGCAAGGGAAACAAAAGCAAAAATAAACGATTGGGACTACATCAAAATGAAAATCTTTGTACAGAGAAGGAAACAATCAACAAAACTAAAAGGCAACCTACAAAATGGGAGAAGATATTTGCAAATGACATATCTGATAAAAGGTTGTATCCAAAGTAAAGATATGTAAAATATATAATGAACTCAGCAACTCCACACCCCCCCCCCCAAATAATAATAATCCAACTTACAGATGGGTAGAAGACACAAACATTTCTCTATAGAAGACATGCACATGGCCAACAGATACATGAAAACATGCTCATTATCATTTATCAGGGAAATGCAAATCAAAACGACAATGAAATATCACCTCACACCTGTTAGAATGGCTAAAATCAGAAACACAAGAAACAACAATTGTTGGCAAGGATGTGGAGAAACAGGAACCCTCATACACTATTGGTGGGAGTGCAAACTGATACGGCCACTCTCAAAAACAGTATGGAGTTTCCTCAAAAAGTTAAAAATAGAACTACCCTATGAACCAGCAGTTGCACTCCTGAGTATATACCCAAAGAATACAAAAACACTAATTTAGAGGGATACATGCACCTCAGTGTTTATAGTAGCATTATTCACAATAGCCAAGATATGGAAGCAGCCTAAGTATCCATTGATTGATGAGTGGATAAAGAAGATGTGGCATATATATCCAATAGAGTGTTATTCAGCCATAAAAAAGAATGAAAATTTGCTATTTGCAGCAACGAGGATGGAGCTAGAAAGTATAATGCTAAGTGAAATAACTCAGAGAAAGACAAATACCATATGATTTCACTCATATGTAGAATTTAAGGAATGAAACAAATGATTAGAGGGAAAAAAAGAGAGAGGCAAACCAAGAAACAGATTCTTAATTATAGAGAACAAACTGATGGTTACCAGAGGGGAGGTGGATGGAGAGATGGGTTAAATAAGTGATGAGAATAAAGGAGTGCATTTGTTGTGAGGAGCACTCAGTATTGAATGTAAGTGTTGCATCACTAAATTGTACACCTGAAATGAATATTACGCTGTATGTTAACTCACTGAAATTTAAATAAACACTAAAACAAGCAAACAAGTGTTGGTGAGAATGTGGAGGAATAGGAACCCTCATACACTGTTGGTAGGAAAACTTCCTCAAAAAGTTACAAATAGAACTACCCTTTGATCCAGTAATCACACTACTGGGTATTTATCCAAAAGATACAAAAACACTAATTCAAAGGGATACTTCCATGCCTATGTTTATTGCAGCACTATTTACAATAGGCAAATTATGGAAGCAGCCCAAATGTCCACCGATAGATGAATGGATAAAGAAGATGTGGTGTGTATATACAATGGAATATTATTCAACCATAAAAAAGAATGAAATCTTGCCATTTGGAACAACATGGATAGAACTAGAGAGAACAGTACTTAGCTAAATTAGACAAAGACAAATACCATATGATTTCATTGGTATGTGGAATTTAAGAAATGAAACAAATGAACAAAGGAAATAGACCAAGAAACAGACTCTTAACTGTAGAGAACAAACTGAAGGTTACCAGAGGGTAAGTGGGTGGGGGATTGGGTGAAATAGTTGATGGGGACTAAAGAGTACACTTATCATGATGAGCAGTGACTAATGTATAGAATTGTTGAATCACTGTATTATATACCTGAAACTAATATAACACAGCATGTGAACTATACTAGAAGTAAAATTAAAAACTTAATTTTTAAAAACATAGTAATTTCTTTGACATCAGCCTTAGCAACATTTTTGTGGAAACGTCTCCTCAGGCAAAGGAAACAAAAGGCAACCTACCGAGTGGGAGAAGATATTTGCAAATGACATATCTGATAAGGGGATAACATCCAAAATATATAAAGAACTTCTACAACTCGACACAAAAAAATACAATTAATCTGATTTAAAAATGAGCAGAAGACCTGAATAGACATTTTCCCAAAGACATACAGGTAGCTTACAGACACATGAAAAGGTGCTCAACATCAGTAATCATCAGAGAAATGCAAATCACAACCACATAGAGATCTCACCTTACACTTGTCAGAAATGGCTAAAATCAGGGGCACCTGGGTGCCTCAGTTGGTTAAGCGTCCAACTTCAGCTCAGGTCACGATCTCACTGTTCATGAGTTTGAGCCCCACATCAGGCTCCGTGCTCACAGCTCAAAGCCTGGAGCCTGCTTCAGATTCTGTGTCTCCCTCTCTCTGTCCCTCCCCTGCTCACTCTCTCTCTCTCTCTCTCAAATAAATAAACATTAAAAAAAAAAAAAAAAGAAATGGCTAAAAAAAAAAAAAAACACAAGAAATAACAAGTGTTGGCCAGGATACGGAAGAAAGGGAACTCTCATGCACTGATGGTGGGAATGTCAAGTGGTGCAGCCACTGTGAACAACAGTATGGAGGATCCTCAAAAAATCAGAAATACCATATCATCCAGTAATTCCACTACTGGATATTTACCCAAGGAAAATGTAAACACTAATTTGAAAACATATATGCACTTTGGTGTTTACTGCAACTTCAGTTACAATAACCAAGTTATGGGAGTAACAGAAGTTACCATATCAGGGGGTAAATGATAAAGAAAATGGGGTGTATACATACATATATAATGGAGTATTATTCAGCTATAAAAAGAATGTGGTCTTGCCATTTGGGACAACATAGATGGGCCTAAAGAGTATTGTGCTAAGTGAAATAAGTCAGAGAAAGACATTACCATATAATTTCATTTATATGTGGAATCTAAAAAGTAAAACAAAAACAGAATCACAAACACAGAGAACTGATGATTGCCAGAGAGGAGGGACTTGGGGGATGAGAAAAACAGTTGAAGGGGATTAAGAGGTGCAAACTTCCAGTTATAAAATAAATAAGTCATAGGGTTGAAGGTACAGTATGGAGAATATAGTTAATAATACTGGAATAACTTTATATAGTGACAGATGGTAAGTACATTCATCATGCTGAGCATTTCATAATGTACATAATTATTAATCACAATGGCTCACCTGAACCTAACATGTCAACTATACTTCAATTAAAAATAGAAACAATTAAAAAATAAGTTTACTATATTGTCAAAAAAAAAAGCCCCTAGATTAAGATGTAGTTAAAAGTTATTCCAGATTATTAGTGCTTCCCAAGACAAAAGCAAACATATGTCCTTTTAGAGGAATGAACTTTAAACCCAGGCCACAAAAAACTCCCAGAGACAAAATTCCAAAGAAAATGGCTAAAAATCAGAAATTATCAAACACATGAGAAGCCACTTTGAGCAAAGATCAACAGAACAAGAAACTGTAAATTCATCCCACAAATGCTATATATTAACAACTGATAAGTTATGGAATATCAAATATGTTTAATGTCAAAATAAAAGTTTAAAAGACTATTGAAAGAATGATTTTTAAAAAGTAGTTATCAAAATTGGACAAGTCAATGTGAAAGAGAACCAAACAGAACTTCTGGAAATGAAAAAAAAAAAAAAGTAATTAAATTAGAAACCTCAATGGATCAGACACAGCTAAAGAGGAATTTGTGAACTGGAAGTTGGCACTGAAGAAATTACTCAGAATGCAATAAAGAGAGACAACAGTACCTAAAATAAGAAAGAATTAGAAGACAAAGATTTTTCTAAGAAAATCCAACATATGGCTAATTAGAATTCCAGCAGGAGAAGATAAGGAAAATGGAGCATAGGCAATATTTAAAGACATAACGAATGAGAATTTTTCTAGAATTGATGAAAGATATGAATTCTCAGATTAAGGAAGCTCACAGATTCCCAGATAGGATAAATAACAAGAAATCTATACCTACGTACTTTATAATGAAACCTAAGAACCCTGAAGACAAATTATTAAAAGCAGAGATTAAAAATAAATTACCAATTAAGGAACAACAGAGTGAAAGCTGTCTTTCACCAAGAACAATAATAGTCTAAAGATACTAAAATGAAATCTTCAGAATTCAGGAAAAAAAATGGTCAACTTATAAGTTATCCAGGAAAAAAAAAAAAGCTGTTTCAAAAAATGAGAAAGTGAAGGCATTTTAAGCAAACATGAATTGGGGCGACTGGGTGGCGCAGTCGGTTAAGCGTCCGACTTCAGCCAGGTCACGATCTCGCGGTCCGTGATTTCGAGCCCCGCGTCAGGCTCTGGGCTGATGGCTCAGAGCCTGGAGCCTGTTTCCGATTCTGTGTCTCCCTCTCTCTCTGCCCCTCCCCCGTTCATGCTCTGTCTCTCTCTGTCCCAAAAATAAATAAACGTAGAAAGAAAGAAAGAAAGAAAGAAAGAAAGAAAGAAAGAAAGAAAGAAAGAAAGAAAGAAAGAAAAGAAAGAAGCAAGCAAACATGAATTGAGAGGGTTTACTTCCAACAGATCCTCACTAAAAGGAATCTCTGAAGGATATGTACTCCAGGGACCAAAAAAAAAAAAAAAAAAATGAACCCAAAAGAAAGATCTGAAATGCAACAAAAATGATGAGCAACAGTCACCATGGTGGGCAGAATAAAGAGCTCAGAAATAAACCCATGCCTACGTAGTCAATTAATCTGTGACAAATCTTACACCATACACAAAAATAAACTCAAAATGGATTAAAGGCCTACATATAAGACCTGAAACCATAAAAATGTTAGAAGAGAACATAAGCAGTAATTTCTTTGACACTGGCCATAGCAAATTTTTCTAGATATGTCTCCTAAGGTAAGGAAAACAAAAATAAAAAACATCAAATAAAACTTTGGCACAGTGAAAAAAATGATCAAAAAAATGAAAAGGCAACCTACTGAATGCTAGGTTAAAAATGATATATCTGGGGGCACCTGGGTGGATCAGTCAGTTAAGTGTTTAACTTCAGCCCAGGTCATGATGTCACAGTTTGTCGGTTCAAGCCCCACATCAGTCTCTGTGCTGACAGTTCAGAGCCTAAAGCCTGCTTCAGTTTCTGTGTCTCCCTGTCTCTCTGCCCCTCCCCCATTTGCACTCTCACTCTCTCGCTCGCTCTCTCAAAAATATTTAAAAAATTTTAATGATATAACTGATGAGAGGTTAATATCCAAAGTATATAAAGAACTTATACAACTCAATGACAAAAAAGCAAATGATTCAATTAAAAATGGGCAGAGGACCTGAAAAGACATTTTTCCAAAGAAGACATACAGATGGTCAACAGACACATGAAAAGATGCTCAACATCAGGAAAATGCAAATAAAAACCACAATGAGAAATCATCTTACAACAGGGAGAATGACTGAAATAAAAGAGACAAATAACAAGTGTTGGTGAGGATACAGAGGAAAGAGAACCCTTGTGCACTGTTGGTAGGAATGCAAATTGCTGCAGCCACTGTGGAAAACAGTTTGGAGGTTCCTTAAAAAATTAAAAACAGAGGGGCACCTGAGTGGCTCAGTCAGTTAAGCGACCAGCGCTTGATTTTGGCTTAGTTCGTGATCTCGCAGTTCGTGGAATTGAGTCCCATGTGGGGTTCTGTGCTGAGAGCACAGAGCTTGCTTAGGATTTTCTCTCCCCCATGCTGTCTCTTTGTCCTTCCCCCATTCATGCTCTGTCTCTCTCTCAATAAGTATTTTTTTAATTAAAAACAGAAATATGCTATCATCCAATCATTTCACTATTTACCTAAAGAAAACAAATTAATTTGAAGATATATGCACCCCAATGTTTATTGCAGCATTATTTATAATAGCCAAGATATGGAAGCAACCCAAGCGTCTACTGATAGATGAATGAAAGAAATGGCACATAAATTTATTATTTATATTTATATTTATATTTTTTATATAATGGCATATTAGCCATGGAAAATGATGAGATCTTGCTATTTGTGACAGTATGGATGGGCCTAGAGGGTGTTATGCTAAGTGAAATAAGTCAGACTGAGAAAGCCAAATATCATATGATTTCATTCATGTGGAATGTAAAAAAAACATGACAAATGAATAAACAAAAAGCAGAATCATACCTAAAAATACAGAGAACTTATGGTTGCCAGAAGGAAGGGGTAGAGGATAGACAAAATGCACAGAGGGGAATGGGAGACATAGCTTTCCGCTTATAGAAAGAATAAGTCATGGGAATAAAAGGTAGAGTATAGGGAATAAAGTCAGTGATATTATAATAGCTCTGTATGATGACAGGTGGTAGCTATACTTGTGGTGAGCACAGCATAATGTATAGAGATGTTGAATCACTATGTTGTACACCTGAAACTAATGGAACATTGTCTGAACTGGACTCAAAACAATTTTTTTTAACAAAATGAAAATCCTTTGCCTATGTTAATAAAAAATCACCAAGGTAGGTAGATTGAAGCAATAATTAAATGAATATAAAAGAATCACAATTTCTAATTTGTTGATTTAAAAAGTTAAGATAGAATCCCAGACAAATTATAGCATTTAAGTCAGGAAGAGCGTGAGAAGAGTCAAAGTATGCTGACATCCTGTATTATTTAGTATGTGGATAAAGATAGTAATTAACTTAATACTCTATTAAGTTAAATACACATGATAAATTTTTTAGGGTGGCCACTAAAATAGTGAAACAAAGTATATAACCTCCCTACTAGTAATGGGGGAAAAAAATGAAATGAGAGAGATGAAAACCTTATTCCAGAAGAAGGCAAGGATGGAAGGGTGGATAAGAACCAGAAAAGCAGAATATTAGAAAGTTGAAAATAAGTTCGTGCAAGTGAATCCAAGTATATTGATGAACCCAGTCAATATAAATTGACTGTATCCATTTAAAAGACAAGGATTTTCATGAGGTCCCAACTATTGGGGCCTCATGAAGGTAAAAAGCTTCCACACTGCAAAGGAAACAATCAACAAAACTAAAAGAAACCAATGGAATGGGAAAAGATATTTGCAAATGACATATCAGACAAAGGGCTAGTATCTCAAATCTATAAAAAACTCACCAAATCCACACCCAAAAAAAACAAATAATCCAGTGAAGAAATGGGCAGAAGACATGAATAGACACTTCTCTAAAGAAGACATCCAGATGGCCAACAGGCACATGAAAAGATACTCAACGTCGCTCCTTATCAGGGAAACACAAATCAAAACCACACTGAGATATCACTTCATGCCAGTCAAAGTGGTTAAAATGAACAAATCAGGAGACTATAGATGCTGGAGAGGATGTGGAGAAACGGGAACCCTCTTGAACTGTTGGTGGGAAGGCAAACTGGTGCAGCCACTCTGGAAAACAGGGTGGAGGTTCCTCAAAAAATTAAAAATAGATCTACCCTATGACCCAGCAATAGCACTGCTAGGAATTTACTCAAGGGATACAGGAATGCTGATGCATAGGGGCACTTATACCCCAATGTTTATAGCAGCACTTTCAACAATAGCCAAATTAGGGAAAGAGCTTAAATGTCCATCAACTGATGAATGGATAAAGAAATTGTGGTTTATATATACAAGGGAATACTACTTGGCAACGAGAAAGAATGAAATATGGCCTTTTGTAGCAACATGGATGGAACTGGAGAGTGTTATGCTAAGTGAAATGAGTCTTACAGAGAAAGACAGATACCATATGTTTTCACTCTTTTGTGGATCCTGAAAAACTTAACAGAAGACCATGGGGGAGGGGAAGGGGAAAAAAAAAGGGAGGGAGGGAGCCAAACCATAAGAGACTCTTAAAAACTGAGAATAAACTGAGGGTTGATGGGGGGTGGGAGGGAGGGGAAAGTGGGTGATGGGCATTGAGGAGGGCACCTGTTGGAATGAGCACTGGGAGTTGTAATGGAAACCAATTTGACAATAAATTTCATATTTAAAAAAAATAAAAAATAAAAGACAAGGATTGTCAGACTAGATAGCCCAACAACATCTTGCTACATGCTATTTACAAGAGACATAATTTATGAGGGCAAAGAACAGTTTAAAGAGTGGGAAAAAATGGGGCACCTGGGTGGCTCAGTCCGTTGAGCGTCTCACTTTGACTCAGGTCATGATCTCGCAGTTTGTGAGTTCGAGCCCCGCTAGGGCTCTGTGCTGACAGCTCAGAGCCGGGAGCCTGCTTCGGATTCTGTGTCTCCCTCTCTCTCTGCTCCTCCCCCACTCATGCTCTCTCTCTCTCCTTCAAAAAAAACAAAACAAAACAAAAACAAAACATTTAAAGAATGGGAAAAATTACATACGCTACACAAACACTAATTAAAAGAAAACTGGAGTAACTGTTTTAATATTTGACAAAACAGACTTTAAGGCACTAAGCATTACTACGGAGAGTATATATTGAGGAGACTAAACCTACTAGGAAAATACAGCCATTTTAAACCTAAATGTACTTTTATGCATCATTATATAAAAACTGAAAATGACAATCAGAATTACAAACACTTGATAAATCTGCCCTCACAGTGTTAGATTTTTAACATATTTTGTTTATGAACACATTAAGAAAATTTCAAAAGGATAGAGAAGATTTGGAGAAAGCAGTTAACCAGCCATGCCCCAAAACTAGAGTATTCTTTCCTTTCAACTGCACATGGAACACTTAAAAAGTGACTGTCAAATAAAGTAGGTCTCAACAAATTATTATACAGACCAAGTTCTCTAACCATGGTACGATAAAAAAATTTTTTTCTAACAAAGCCTCTCCATATATTTGGAAATACAAATCTAATAACTCAGGAATCACTCATACTGGAAAGAGTATTTTCTGTACTCAAATTCTCTGAAGGATGTTGACATTAACACAGTATGATCTATACAGTAACTGTGTGTGTGTGTGTGTGTGTGTGTGTGTGTGTGTGTGTGTGTGTGTGTGTTAGAATATCCCAGTTTTTCTACCATTCAGAGTAATTGAGTTTATTCTTCCCTGTCTTGATACTTGAGAACTTGTGAATACTATTTCATTGTTTTCTAAAAATAATCACTCCAAAAGCGCACTTGGATGCTAAACTCAAAAAACAAGAGAAAGATTCACAAAATAATCCTGAGAAAATTTTCTAAATAGCATCCTATTTCAAAATCATTCCTGTTACTTTATAACAAGTTAAACTAATGATGAACAATTTGCAGAACTATAGAAACATAAAAGGAATAATTTTGTGGAAGAATAAAATTTGAGCAATAGGAAGTTTTCGTGGAAGTTAGCCTAATAATAAAGAGCAAAAGAGGAAAACCAGGAGTCTTGAGAAAGAAATTATCTTTAAATACTTAATAACAATGAGTGAAATTACTATTTAACTACAGGAATATTTGAGTGGACCTGTTAAATTTTGAGGGTTGAATATTTCAAAAATAAATAGATGGGGTAAATAAACAGGGGTAGAAATAGCAGAAAGAGGTTCTCAAATCTTCTCTCTTAAAATGTCATATAAATGAAAAATAAAATAAAATATCATAAAATTGAAATAAGTGATACAAGCTTACAAAATAGAGATAACTATGTTTTACCTTATTTCCATACCCAGAGAATGCTAAAGACTCAAAGAAACAATAATAGAACTAATAAGGAGATTTGATAAGATGACTATATTTAAGAAGAAAATCTTTAAGGCAACAAGCTTTTCTTTTTACCAGCAATGATCAGTTGGTAACATACACACACACACACACACACACACACACACACACACCCGATGTTTATTGAAACTTTAATACAAATAGGAAAAAGGTGGCTTATAACCTGACTATATATCTACAGAGGAATAGTTGAATAAGTTCTAAGTCCTATAATGTATTATGTAGATTTTTTTAAAAGAATGAGTTGTATCGATATGTACTGATGTAGAAAGATACTCATAATATGTGTTTGAGTGAGATATTTGGGACATATTTAGAAACTAAAAAGATAATAGAAAAGATCAATGAAACTAAGAGCTGGTTTTTTGAAAAGATAAACAGAATCAACAAACCTTTAGCTAGACTTACAGATACAGGACTCAAATAAAATCAGAAATGAAAGGGGAGTTATTACAACTTGTACTACAGAAATACAAAGAATCATAAGAGACTACTGTGAACAATTACACACCAAAATTGGGCAACCCAGGAGAAATTGATAAATTCCAGGAAATGTGCAACCTACCAAGACAGAATCATGAAGAAATAGAAAATCTGGACAAACTGAGTATTAGTAAGTAGATTGAATCAGTAATCAAAAACTCCCCAATAAACAAAAGTCCAGGACCAGATGACTTCACTGGTGAATTCTACCAAACATTTAAAGAAAAAATACTACCAATCCTTAAACTCTTCCAAAATAGAGAAGAGGAAGAAAAACTTCCAGACTCATTTTACAAAACCAGCTACTAAAACCAGACAGGGATGTCACAAGGAAAACTACATTATCCCTAATGAACACAGATACAAAAATCCTCAACAAAATGTTAACAAAGCGAATTCAACAATACATTAAAAGGATCATGCGCCATGATCAACTGGGATTTGTTCCAAGGATGCAAGAATGGTTTCACACCCACAAATCAATCGGTGTGATATGCCCATTAACAAAATGAAGGATAAAAACCACATGACCATCTCAATAGATGCAGAAAAAGCATTTGACAAAATTACACATCCATTCATGATAAAAATTCTCAATAGAATGGGTACAGAGAAAACGTATCTCAACATAATAAAGGCTCTATATGACAAGCCTACATACCCAGTGGTGAAAAGCTGAAATCTTTTCCTCTAAGGAACAAGACAAGGATGCCCACTTTAGCCACTTTTATTCAACAAAGAATTGGAATTCCTAGCCATAACAATTAGACAAGAAAAAGAAATAAAAGGCATTCAAATTGGCAAGGAAGAAGTAAAACTGTCACTATATGTGTGTGTATATATATATACACACACATATATATATAATATACATATAATATATATAATACGTATAATATAATACATATAATATATAACAATATATATTATATATATAACTATATGTGTGTGGATATATATATCTATAGATCTATATAGATATATAGATCTATAGATCTATACAGATATATAGATCTATAGATATATACAGATGTATAGATCTATAGATATATATAGATATATATATCAAGAAAACCCCAAAGACTCCACCAAAAAAAAAAAAAACCTGTTAGAACTAGTAAACAAATTCAGTAAAGTCACAGGTACAAAATCAATATACAAAAATTTGTTGTATTTCTATACACTAATTAAACAAACTATCAGAAAGAGAAATTAAGAAAACAGTCCCACAAGGAGTGAAAGACCCTCTATGCTCATGAATTAGAAGAATAGTGCTAAATATTCTTCTACCCTAAGCAATCTACAGATTCAAGACAATCCCTATTAAGTTGCTAATGGTAGTTTTCACAGAAATATTGGAGTGGGAGAAATTGGCTTCCAGTTATGAAATAAGTCACAGAATGAAAGATACAGCATAAGGAATATAGTCAGTGATGTTGTAACAAGTGATGATGTGTCAAGACAAATGGTAGCTGCACTTGTAGTGAACATAGCATCATGGATAGACTTGTTGAATCACTATGGTGTACACTTCAAACTAATGTAACATTTTGTGTCAATTATGTGCAAATGAAAAATAAAAATAAAGACACATTGCACAGAAAAAAATAGAAAAAGGATCCTAAAATTTGTAAGGAACCACACAAGACCTCAAATAGCCAAAGCAATCTTGAAACAGAAGACTAAGGGGTACTCTGTCAGCTGAGCATCTGACTTTGGCTCAGGTCATGATCTCACAGTTCCTGGGTTCAAGCTCCACATCAGGCTCTGTGCTGACAGCTCAGAGCCTGGAGCCTGATTTGGATTCTGTGTCTCCCTCTGTCTCTGCTCCTCCCCTGCTCATGCTCTAAGCATGAGAGTTTTGTTTCTCTCTTAAAAAGAAGTAAACATTTAAAAAAATTTTTTTTTCTTAAGAAAAAGAAGACTAAGCTGGAGGCATCATGCTCCCTGATTTCAAACTATGTTACAAAGTTCTAGTAGTCAAAACATTATGGTAGAGCATAAAAACAGATACATATGTTAATGGAACAGAATAGAGAGCCCAGAAATAAAGCCACACATATATAGCCAATTAATTTAAGACAAAGGACCCAAGAATATACAGCTTCTGCAGTAAGTGTTGTTGGGAAAACTGGACAGCCACATGCAAAAGACTGAAAGTGAACCACTATTTTACAACATATGCAAACACTAACTCAAAATGGGTTAAGGACTTGAACATAAGACCTGAAACAATGTAACAAAATGAAAAGGCAACCTACCAAATGGGGATTTGGAAATATGTGCAAATCATATATCTGATAAGAGGTTAATATCCAATATATATAAAGAACTCATGAAACTGAATAGCAAAGAAAGAAAGAAAGAAAGAAAGAAAGAAAGAAAGAAAGAAAGAAAGAAAGAAAGAAAGAAAGAAAGAAAGAGAAAGAAAGAAAGAGACAAAAAGAAAATGAAAAAATACAATTGAAAAATGCACAGATCTGAATGGACACTTTTCCAAAGACGACACTCAGATTGCCAACAGACACATGAAAATATGCTCAACATCAGTTATCATCAGGGAAATGCAAACCAAAACCACAATGAGAGATTACCTCACACCAGTCAGAATTGGCTAGTATCAGAATGACAAGAAATAACCAAAACTGGCAAGGAAATGGAAAAAAGGGAACCCTTGTGCTCTGTTGGTAAGAATGTAAATTGGTGCAGCCACTACGGAAAACAGTATGGGGGTTCTTTAAAAAACTGAAAATGGACGGGGCGCCTGGGTGGCTTAGTTGGTTAAGCATCCAACTTCAGCTTGGGTCATGATCTCACGGTTCATGGATTTGAGCCCCCACGTCGGGCTCTGTGCTGACAGCTCGAGCCTGGAACCTGCTTCGGATTCTGTGTCTCCCTCCCTCTCTGCCCTTCCTCATACATTCTCTCTCTCTCTCTCAAAAATAAAAAAAAAATTTAAAAATTAAAAATGGAAATATCATATGATCCAGTGATTCCACTTCCGGTTTTTCCTAGAGAAAATGAAAATGCTACCTTGGAAGATATGTGCACTCCTCTGTTCACTCCAGCATTATTTACAATAGCCAAATATGAAAACAACCTAAGTGTCCATCAATGGATGAACAGATAAAGAAGATACAGTGAATATACATTTATACAGTGGAGTATTATTTGGCCATAAAAAAATAATGCAATCTTGCCATTTACAACAACATAGATGGACTTTGAGGACACTATGCTAAGTGAAATACTATATGGTCATACTTATGTGTTGAATCTTTATTTAAAAAAATAAGCTCATAGATACAGAGACCAGATTGGTGGCTGCCAGAGGCAGGGGATTGGGGGGGTGGGCAAAGTGGGTGAAGGTGGTCAAAAGGCACCAAAAAGATGAGTTATATCCATATATATTGACATAGGTATTCATAATGTATGTTTGAGTGGAAAAACAAGTAGCAGAAAAATATATATACACAGTAATCTCACTTTCATTGAGGGAGAAAATGAGAGAATGCTTTCTGTTTGTGTAATTGTGTATGTGAGCATGGCATAGAAATACACCTAAAACTGTTAACAAAGTTTGCTTCAAGATCTTCTATCTACTCAAATCCACATAATACCAACGCCATTGCCTAAAATAAAATATCCAACAAAATTAAAAGCAAAAAAAAAAAAACCCAAAAAAACTAAAGTAGAAAAAAAGTCAAGCAGAATTACATTTTCTCAAAAATTAGTATGCAAAAGAAATAAACAAACCATAGAAAGTCTTCTCCTGAATAATGCCAGATGCTAAAATACACAACTTTTTTTTTTAATTTTAAGAAGGCATTATAATAGCATTGTGGCAATTAAAAAATATTGGCAGAAACAGGAAAAAAAATGAGTATTCTAGTAGGTCATGTATAAAATCCAATTTTTTAAAAATGAGAACAGAATGGACAACAGTGCAGAAAAAGTTTTTGAGCTAATAAACAGACTCAGGGACCTAAGAAGTCCAACGTCAGCAGAAGGTTATAAATATGAAAACTTATAAGCCATGATGTAACAAAACAGGGCAGGCGAGTACGCAGTCTCCTCCCCTCTCCCTCTCCCCAAGCCCTCTCCCAAGACTGTCATCACTATCCCCAGTGATCTTTTCCTCTCAGCCAAGATAAAGCTGCAGAAATTTTCTTAACCGAGCACTTCAGGCAGCCTCTACCGAACGACCCAAACTGTGATTGCAGTATTAGATGCAAACAGCTTGTCATTTCTTCAGTAGGAAAGGATCCAAGATAAGAATTTGCGGCCCCCAAAATGCAAAAGGCACACGTGATCTCTTCAAGTATGAACAATCAAGAGGAAGACATTTAAATATAGGCTTGTTGCTCTGGAACACAGTGTGGAGATTCCTCAAAAAATAAAAAAGAGATCGACCCTATGGCCCAGCGATAGCACTGCTAGGAATTTACCCAAGGGATACAGGAGGGCTGATGCATAGGGGCACTTGTACCCCAATGTTTATAGCAGCGCTTTCAACAATAGCCAAATTATGGAAAGAGCCTAATTGTCCATCAACTGACGAATGGATAAAGAAATTGTGATTTATATACACAATGGAATACTACTTGGCAATGAGAAAGAATGAAATCTGGCCAATTGCAGCAATGTGGATGGAACTAGAGGGTATTATGCTAAGTGCAATAAGTCAGGCAGAGAAAGATACCGTATGCTTTCACTCATATGTGGATCCTGAGAAACTTAACAGAAGACCATGGGGGAGGGGAAGGGGGGGGAAGTTACAGAGGGGGAGGGAGGCAAACCCTCCCGTTAAGTCTTTAAGAGACTCATAAATACTGAAAACAAACTGAGGGTTGATGGGGGGTGGGGGAGAGGGGAAAGTGGGTGATGGGCATTGAGGAGGGCACCTGTTGGGATGAGCACTGGGTGTTGTATGGAATCCAAGTTGACAATAAATCATATTTAATAAAAAAATAAAAATAAATTTAAAAAATAAATATAGGCTTATTAAATCCCTGACATTTAGAAATAAAGAATGATGGCCCTGGGGCACCTGGGTGGCTCAGCCGGTTAAGAGTCTCACTGTTGATTTTGGCTCAAGTCATGATCTCACTCGTGAAATCAAGCCCCACATCGGGCTCACAGACAGCATGGAGGCTGCTTGGGATTCTCGCTCTCTCTCCCTCTCTCCGCCCCTTCCCCACTTATGCATGATCTCTCTCTTTCTCTCACAAAAATAAAATACATAAACAAATAAAAAAAAAAAAAGAATGATGGCTATAAGCAACTAAAGAGAAGAGAAAGATAATACTTGGGACTTCGAGGTGAAAATAGCTTGAGCTCATTCTATCCAGGTGCAGAAAATAATTTTTTTTTAACGTTTATTTATTTTTGAGAGAGAGAAAGAGCATGAGCAGTGGAGGGACAGAGAGAGATTGGGACACAGAATCTGAAGCAGGCTCCAGACTCTGAGATGTTGGCTCAGAGCCTCATGTGGGGCTCAAACTCACAAGCTGCAAGATCATGACCTGAGCTGAAATCAGATGCTCAACCGACTGAGTCACCCAAGTGTCCCAGATACAATTCTTTTTTTTTTTCTAATGTTTATTTATTTTTGAGAGACAGAGCGTGAGCAGGGGAGGGGCAGAGAGAGAGGGAGACACAGAATCCGAAGCAGGCTCCAGGCTCTGAGCTGTCAGCACAGAGCCCAAGGCAGGGCTCACACCCACAAACCATGAGATCATGACCTGAGCTGAAGTCAGACGCTTAACCGAATAAGGCACTCAGGCGCCCTCCCCCCAACCCCGAAAATAATTCTTAAATCCATAGAAAAATGCAGAAATTCGCCAATGAACAATCTCATCTTCAAATAACTACCCAAGGCAAATTTGAGCTGGGTAAGATATAACTGCAGAAAAATAAAAGAAATACTATAAGCATTGGGGAAACCATTGCTGTAGGTTTAATTCTTTTGTGTGGTGCTCCTTAAAAATATGGAGAAAAGACATTTTAAGCATATTTTGGAGTGTCTGTTCTATCAATCTTGAATGGGTTGTGGAGAGTAGATTCGGTGAATCCAACAGCAGATAATACTTCCCATTATTTAACTCAAAGCTGTTCTCTTTAACAGATAAAAATGTAGACCTTTAAGTATTAAGTTATACCATTGGATGCAAGAAAAATTGATTTTAAAACACACCATTTTATAAGTACCACTCAGAAAAAGAAAAAATCATGTCAATTACTATTACTCAAAGCTTACCAATTCCTTAGAATTTTTATTTCCTACTTTTTGAAAGTGTTCTTTTAGGCTTATTAAGGTATGGAAGTGCCCACACTATGAAGAGGTAGGACGCAGTGCACACATGTGGAAGCAGTGAGAACCCCTGTATTCCACCTGGCTGACAACAATTATAGAATGCCATCCATCTTATGACACTCTTATTTCAGGGATGTTAAAAAGTGAAAAACAACAACAACAAAAAAGTGCGCCCTAAAATTCATGAAATGGGACACATCAAATAAAGTTACATTTCCAGTGGGTTTAAAAGGAAAGAAGGTTTGGGGCGCCTGGGTGGCTCAGTCGGTTAAGTGTCCGACTTCAGCTCAGGTCACGATCTCACGATCCGTGAGTTCGAGCCCCGCGTCAGGCTCTGGGCTGATGGCTCAGAGCCTGGAGCCTGCTTCCGATTCTGTGTCTCCCTCTCTCTCTGCCCCTCCCCCATTCATGCTCTGTCTCTCTCTGTCCCCAAAATAAATAAACATTAAAAAAATAAATAAATAAAAGGAAAGAAGGTTTTTAAAACAGATATGTCTCTGGCGGCAAGGGAAATAAAAGCTAAAAGGAACTACTGGGATCTCATCAAGATAAAAAGCACAGGGAAGGAAACCATCAACAAAACTAAAAGGCAACCGATGGAATGGGAGAAGATATTGCAAATGACATATGGATAGAGGATTAGTATCCAAAATCTATAAAGAACTTACCAAACTGGCCCCCCAGAAACAAATAATCCAGTGAAGAAATGGACAGAAGACACGAATAGACACTTTTCCAAAGAAGACATCCAGATGGCTAACAGACACATGAAAAAATGCTCAACATCACTCATTAGGGACATACAAATCAAAACCACAATGAGATAACACCTCACAGTTGTCAGAAAGATTATAATTAACAACTCAGGAAACAATAGGTGTTGGCGAGGGTGTGGAGAAAGGGGAACCCTCTTGCACTGTTGGTGGGATTGCAGACTGGTGCAGCTGCTCTGGAAAACAGTGTGGAGGTTCCTCAAAGAATTAAAAATAGAACTACCCTACTACCCAGCAATTGCACTGCTAGGTATTTACCCAAAGGATACAAAAATGCTGATTCGAAGGGGCACACGCACCCCAATGTTTACAGCAGCACTATCAACAATAACCAAATTGGAGCACCTGGGTGGCTCAGTCGGTTAAGCATCCAACTCTTGGTTTTGGCTCGGGTCATGATCTCACAGTTTCCTGAGTTTCACCCCTGGTCAGGCTCTGCACTGATGGTATGGAGACTGCTTGGGATTCTCTCTCTCTCTCTCTCTCTCTCTCTCTGTCTCTCTGTCTCTCTGTCTCTCTGTCTCTCTCCCTCTCCCTCTCTCCGCACCTCCCCTACTCACACTGTCTCTGTCTCTCTCAAATAAACTTTTAAAAAATAGCCAAATTATGGAAAGAGCCCAATGTCCATCGATTGATGAAAGGATAAAGAAAATGTGGTGTATGTATATATAACTGAATACTACTTGGCAATGAAAAATAATGAAATCTTGCCATTTGCAACAACATGGATGGAACTAGAATATATTAATGCTAAGCAAAATAAGTCAGAGAAAGATATCATATGATTTCACTCATATGTGGAATTTAAGAAGCGAAACAGATGAACATAGCAGAAGGGAAGGCAAAATAAGATAAAAACAGAGGGAGGCAAATCATAAGAGACTCTTAAATACAGAGAACAAACTGAGGGTGGCTGGAGGGGAGGTGGGTGGGGGATGGGTTAAATGGGTGATAGGCATTAAGGAGGGCACTTAGGATGAGCACTGGGTGTCACACGTAAGACAGGAATCACTGGGTTCTACTCCTGAAGCCAAGACTGAGCTGTACGTTAACTAACTTGAATTTAAATTAAAAAAATAATAAAACAGATAAATGTGATTCAGCGTGACACATACCTACACATGACACATACAAAATGCCTTGAATGAAGAGGAGTGCCGGGGGAGGCACGCAAGCCTTTCCAGTCGGGGCCCAGAGTATGCTTGGAGAAGGCAAAGATGAAGAGAAGGAAAAATCCAGAATGCTGGGAAAGAGGTCAGGTACGACAGGCTGGGCTACATGCCCCACTCTGAGCTCGCACAGCTCCCTCGATACTGGTGACACATCAGATGAGGCGGGGAGAGCAGTGTCCCTCACAGAGCAGGTGCTCAGTATACACTTGCTGAGCGAGTGAACGTGTGAGCATGTGTGTTTGTGGGAGCGAGTGAACGAGCGTGTGAGTTGGGGGTGTCTGTGGCCGGAGATAACAGCTGCTCTCTTTCCCCCCGCCCTTGTCACCCCAGAAAAACTTGAGAGCGAGAAGCTGAACGTTGCTGAAGTCACCCAGTCAGAGATTGCTCAGAAGCAAAAGTTGCAGACCGTCCTGGAGAAGGTCAACGAAACCCTGAAGCTTCCTCCCAGGAGCATCAAGTGGAATGTGGACTGTGAGTTTTACGAAAAAGGATGGGACGGTTAAATGTCCCCTGTGGCCCCCACCCTGGGGTTTCCCCCACAAAGCCATCCAGGATGCTGGCAGGCCCCGGGTGGGTGCAAACCCATTTATCATTGAGTGAGACGTGCCCTTCTTTAGAGAACGTATCCTCTGTGCTGCTGGGAAAATGACAAAGTGTCCAAAGCCAGTGTGCTTTTCTGTGAAAGGCCGTTTGTAGCAAGTTCACGTGAGCTAGGGAGCAGAGGAGACTGCTACGGATTGAGCTACTTCTAAGCCCCTGCACAACCTTTTGAGAAAGCCACGTGTCCAGCTCATAGAGGCTTCAAGAAGCCAAAATCCCTACGTTCAGGCAGCTGAGGAGCAGGGGAGCAAGGACTTGGCTCTGTTTTGAAGCCCATGCCCTTCCTCTCAGCCCCTTATTTTCCAGAAGGAGCAAAGGTCTGGGGCTGAGATCGCAGGCCCTGGAACAGGATTTTCAAATTCAGGTTGCGCGGCTAGTGTCACTTGAACATCTCCAAAAGTTATAAACTGCTTGTTCTTTTTTGCTACTTTAAGAGCCCGCCAGGCTAATATGGACGTGATGAGTCCATAACAGAATCAGCCTTGAACCAGCAGACCAGGTGACTCCAGTGGCAACCTCAGATTTCTCAGAGGGAGTCCAGAGTTGTTTTGTTCTTTGTAATCGATGAAAATATGAATTCAGATTAATGAAACGATTTAGATCGTGTTCTCTGCTTTTAAGTATTAAGGGGTTAAGTTCTAGACAAAATCGTATCCAGTTTAAACAACTTAAAATGGACACCTTCCCCCTCCCCCCCAAAAACCACCTTTCCAGCTTGGGAAAGGAAAGGAAATCTTGGGGCACCTGGGTGGCTCAGTGGGTTAAGCGTCTGACTTCAGCTCGGGTCATGATCTCGCAGTTTGTGAGTTCAAGCCCTGCATCGAGCTCCGTGCTGACAGCTCAGAGCCTGGAGCCTGCTTCGGATTCTATGTCTCCCTCTCTCTCTGCCTCTCCCCTGCTGTGTCTCTCTCTGTGTCTCAATAATAAACAAACAGTAAAAAAAAAAAAAAAAAAAAAAAAAAGGAAAAGGATATCTTTATCCCTCAGCTTAGAGACCCAGTAGCTGCCAGACCCAACCTCTTCAGCAAGTTTCTAGCAACTGACATTGGAGGCGAGACATCATACCTTCACGTGCACATCACACAGTGCTTGAAACAGGGCGTCTTCTGTGTGATGGAGAGAAACACCTGGGAAGAGGGGAGGCCATGCCCTGGGTCTTGGTCGCTGCCCCAAAGGCCAGGAATGCTAACAGTGTTGGGGGAGGGGGGAGGGCACCTGATTACTAGTGTGGGAACTGCATCTACCTTGCGGAAATCCACAATAGTTATGAGCATTAAAGTCCTCTGATAAAGACCCCTGCTTAGTTTTGTTTCAACCAATTTCCTCCTCCCTGAATGTGGACCATCTCCATGCACCCCTCCCAACAAAACACGTTTTCACTTACCAGGGAACCCAGTTTCGGAAAGATTGAGATAGAATGGAATTGTTTTTTTTTTTTTTTTGAGAGAGAGAGAGAGAGAAGGAGAAACAGAGCACTTGCACCAGCAAGGGGGCATGGGGGGCAGAGGGAGAGAGAGAATCTCAAGCAGGCTTCAGGCCCAGCGTGGAGCAGGAAGTGCGGGGCTGGATCTCCCCGAGATCACAACCTGATCCAAAATCCAGAACCATCCAGGCGTCCCAGCATGGAACTTTTTAAACCCACTTCAGGACCATGGTCTTTAGTGGCTTCTAATGATTTGTTTGTTTCATGTTTACCTTCATTTCTTTAAAAAAAAATTTTTTTAATGCTTATTTATTTTTGAGAGAGAGAGACAGAAACAGAGCGTGATGGGGGAGGGTCAGAGAGAGGGAGACACAGAATCTGAAACAGGCTCCAGGCTCCGAGCTGTCAGCACAGAGTCCGACGCGGGGCTCGAACTCACGAACTGTGAGACCATGACCTGAGCCGAAGTCGGACGTTTAACTGAATGAGCCACCCAGGCACACCCTTCATTTGTTATGGGGATATGTGTACGAGTAAAATAATCACCCGTGTTGCCACTCTCATCTGGCTGTTTTCATTTTTTGCCCACTACTGTCCCTATCAATGCAAATGTTTACTCACACTCCTGTGTTTTGTTATTTTCTCTTAATATTATATCAGATTTTCTATATTGCCATGTAGTATTCATTATCCCATGTATTCACTATCCCAGGTAGCCATTATTTTTGATGGCTGCTTCTATTTCACTGGGTAGAAAGTCCTATAGGGATCTTAAACCCTACATTGACGTTGATCCTATTAGGATGTTTGCTCGCCTACTGGCTACTGTCGGGGCCAAGTCAAATGTCTTAGGTTGGGTCTCTTTTTGCTTCTCTCGAGTTACTCCTGTGAGATAGATTTCCAAAACGGAGATGAAATACTAGGCCGGAGGGATCATTCTCTCAGCAGCTAGATCCCTGTGATGACTGTTTACAAGCATGAATGGTTTCTTCCATAAGGGATGTGATGGGTCCAACTCCTGGAGAGAAGTTCTGTCCCTCCCCTCTGCTATTCTCTCTAGCTCCTAGACACTGTGTCATCTTTCCACTCAGGACGAAGGTGGCAGGGACAGCTGTGAGTTACCAAGGCTCTTGATCTAGGGCTTTAGGGAGGTCTACCTTTTCTTCTTGCTTTATTCACAACAATTTTCATGATTAAAAAGCTATAAAATGAAAACAAATTTGAATATTAACAGCTAACATATCTATGGTGCTTACTGTATGCTTTGTACTGTTCTGAACCGTTTACATATTTTCATCCTTGTAATCCTCACTCAACCATCTGAGGTAAGAATTCTATTATCCCCATTTTACAGATGGGAAAATAGAGGCAGAGAGCGATTCAGAGACAATGAATGTAAGCTTTAAGAAGTCAGGGATTTTTGTTTCTTCACTACTGAATCCCCAGAATCTCGGAAGAGCAACTCGCAAATACCAGACACAGTAATATTTGCTGAAGGAGTGTCCTTGTCCAAGGTCACACGGGTGGTGACGGGTGTAGCCAGAACTCAAAGAGAGTCTTGCCGTGGAGCCCGTGCACTGAGCCGACGCATGCGGTCCCTCTGAGCTGCCCACCCAGATACAGGGACTGTCAACCTGCGGTGTTCCCCTTCAGGTCGAGTGTGAATGTGTGTGTAAGAAACAGATAAGTAAATTAAATGTGTGTATACATAATTACATATTTTTTTTTACAAAGATGAGATCAGTTTATAAGATGTATATCTTCACAGATCATTAAATATTCTTTCACTTTTAATATTATGTAGCAGGATATTGTATGGCTATAGTATAATCTATTTAATGAATAATGGATTTTAAGATTGTTTTCCATTTTTCCACTATTATCAACGTAGCCTGATGAGTTCTGTCTGCTGATAGCCACAATTACTTTTTTAGTACAAATGCCTAAGAGTGGCATTCTAAGGCCAACGTGTGTGTATATTTCTAAGGTCATAATACGTATTGTCAAATTGTCTCCAAAAAAAATTACACCAATTGATATTTCCACCACAACTCCTATTTGGAGGACTATGCCTAACTCAGCAGCTCCTTTGAAAACGTCCACCAACTCCTGGCACAATGGCTAAGTGCCCAATTTAGATAGTAGAGCCTGGGCCCACCTCTAAATCTGCACAGTGCCATCCTGACCCAAGGGCAGGACCACAGAAACCCTAGATTCTATCTGGCATCAGGGAGAAAACCAGGAGATAAGCTCAAATGTAGCAATGATGAGGGGACCCCAATAGATGAAGGTTGTTAGGATTTTTTTAATTGAAAAGATGAGGGGCGCCTGGGTGTCTCAGTCGATTGAATGTCTGACTTCGGCTCAGGTCATGATCTCACGGTTCATGAGTTTGAGCCCCGCGTCGGGCTCTGTGCTGACAGCTCAGAGCCTGGAGCCTGCTTCAGATTCTGTGTCTCCCTCTCTCTGCCCCTCCCCTGTTCATGCTCTCTCTCTCTCTCTCTCTCTCTCTCGAAAATAAACACTAAAGAAATTTTAAAAAGAAAAAAGATGACATACCTTTATTCTAAAAAATTTTTGAAATAGGAAACTATCATATTTTCATTTTTTTTATATTCCTTTCCAAGTCTTGGCCACAAGTACGTGTGTGTGTGTGTGTGTGTGTGTGTGTATTTGTGTGTGTGTGTGTGTACACACATATATGTATATGTATTTACATGTATGTATATCCATAAATGTGTATCTTTACATTGTTTCTATTATTTCTGTTTAACATTACACTATTAATATTTATAGTTACGCTGTTTCAACAGTGATTTTCAGTGTGTGGAAATTATTCCATTATGTGGATATACCATAACTTATTAAAGCAGTGATTATTAACCATTCTTGGCCCAACCTAGTGATTTGCCAGGAAGAACTCAGGCGTCACTGAGGAGAGTAGCAGCTGTGGGTAGCAGTTAGGCCTTGGGGACCAGGACACTTGTGCTTTTTTTCATCTGTTTTGCCTAATGACTTTTAAACAAAGGGTTTCTCTGCCTAATAAAAAAAATGTTTTTGAAAACCACCAGTCTGAACTATCCTCTTATTATAGTGTTTTCCAGATTTTTAAATACTATATTACACAATAATTAACATCTTTGCACGTGTGTGTGTGAGAGAGAGAAAGAGAGAGGAAGAGAGAAACTGTATAATTATTTCTTTTGAAAAACTTCCCAGGAGAACCGAGCACTCCTCAATAGAGACTGGCATCTGTATGGTGCTTATAAAATAGCTCTATACTGCTCAGTACAACAGTCAAGATGAAGTACAGTGTCACTGGTGGGTAAGAACAACCTTTTTGACCACATCTTCTCTAGCAGTATGTTTTGTCATTAAAAGGGAGAGGTGCCTGGGAGGCTCAGTCGGTTAATTGGCTGACTTCAGCTCAGGTTATGATCTCACGGTTCGTGGGTTCAAGCCCCGCGTCAGGCTCTGTGCTGACAGCTCAGAGCCTGGAGCCTGCTTCGGATTCTGTGTGTGTGTGTGTCGCTCTCTCTGCCCCTCCCCCGCTCTCACTCTGTCTCTCTCAAAAATAAACATGAAAAAAAAAAAAAGAAAGGTTAGAGTTAGCAAATGTCCTTACAACCCTCAGAGACTGGACTGACATACAGCAGCTCTGATCAGAAGAGCAAACCCAATTATGCCTCTGTCTGGCTGCAAGCACACCATGTCGGTAGGTCACTCCCGGGCCAGGAGCCTCCTCCGAGGCTGTAACTGTGGGTGAAACTTTGGATGATGCCCAAAAGCTCAGAATTGACAATGTCTTCTGGAAGACCTAAATGGGAGCAGATCATCTGCTGCTCATTGGCGGTGGAAAACCTTCTTCCAAATAGCAGTGATAACAAGTAACCCTAATGAGTTCCCAAGGAATGTCTGAGTCATTTCCTTTTCTTGGGGATTTCTTTTTTTTTTTTTTTTTAACGTTTATTATTTTTGAGACAGAGAGAGACAGAGCATGAACGGGGGAGGGGCAGAGAGAGAGGGAGACACAGAATTGGAAGCAGGCTCCAGGCTCTGAGCCATCAGCCCAGAGCCCGACTCAGGGCTCGAACTCACGGACCGTGAGATCGTGACCTGAGCTGAAGTCGGAGGCTTAACCGACTGAGCCACCCAGGCGCCCCCTTGGGGATGTCTTAAAGCTCCTGTCAAAGCAGACTCATCAGTCCCAGGGCAGACAGAATGACACCCTAATAACGGGCCCAGTTTGTGCTAAGTACACAAAATGAGCACTTTTGTTGTTGTTCTTTCCTTAAATGCCTCCCTGTAAGGAGGATCCCATGAGACTGGTAGGACTGGGAAGGCAGGTAAAGTACCTGGCGAAGGTTTCCTTTTATGAGACAGAACGAGGAGAAAGTTGACACGGTTTAATTGTGTAGGTATGAAGTGTCGTCTCGTAAGTTGCAATAAAAAGTATCAACCCTTCTTCATCATCTGCTATGGGCTGGAAGCTTTGTCTATACTATTTCTGGGAATTCTTACAACTTGTATTTCTGCAAAGGTACTACTATCCCCACTTGTGAAGATGAGCAGATTGAGACTCAGAGGCCTTGAATGGCCTATCCGAGGTCATGGAGGCAGTAGATATAGAGCTTGTCAAGTCAGAACTGAAGCTCCAGTCTGCCTGGCCCTGTGTGTACCCATTACATTACAGTCTTCTCCTCTCATCTGTGAAATCTACAACTCACCAGTTGCCCACCCTCCTCTAGTACAAATAGGTTTAACATCTAGCACGTTGCTCAGGAGCTGTAGAAGCCAGCTGGGTCGTACACATCCTTTCCCTGCTCTTCCCGAAGGGCATTGCCTACGCTGGCCATACACGGTACTCCAAAGAGCAACAAAGGCCTTTAGATGTCTCATGCCTTCCTCGAGGGACTGCAAGCCCTGAACAAAGGAAAGGATCCAATGTTCCTGACTCAGTGTTTATTGAATGAGGACTTGCTTTGGGTAGAGCCCTGGGACAAGGGTAGTGGTGATAACCCAAAGAGTTCAGAGTCAAGAGGGAAGGGAAAGATGATGCAGGGCAGACATGAATGAACAAGGTTATTAAAATAGAATGAACAAGAACATGGGGGTGGCAGAGGGCTGATCTTTTGTCAAAATTCAGCAGCTGTCAGGGTCCCTACTGGAAACGTGGATTAGAGTGGAGAGGCACTATATTGGAAATGCAGCAATAACATGACCCAAGAAGTAGCTCCATGGGACTTGGCCAAGAATGAGGGGACCTAAGGGCAAGGCCTGTGAGATCCTTAGTGGGGCGATAAAAGGTGCATTGGGTGTGGTACTGCTACATTTTGAATATCTGCTTCTATTTGCCTAGAACCTGGAAGACGATTCTCTAATTTTTGATTCATCTTTTATTTCAGCTGTTCACGCCAAGAGCCTGGTAGCCATTTTGCATCTGCTGGTTGCTCTGTCCCAGTATTTCCGGGCACCGATCCGACTCCCAGATCATGTCTCCATCCAAGTGGTTGTGGTCCAGGTAAGACAGCACTACAAACATCTGCGCCCTTAAAGAGGCACGGCGGCTGAGTTCATACGGGAGCTACGGCATGCCGGGTAGCCGGATACAGGTGGAATGGTTGCTGAGTGTCCTTGATGTGCTGTGTGTTGGGAGGCGCGTGCGTGTGCCCTGTGATGCACGTGGGCAGCAGTCAGTCACGTGTGCAGTGGGTGGAAGAGTGTGTACTTGAGTATGGGCTAGCCTTGTGTGGGGTTTGTCCGTGGGGTTTGCAGGTTTTCGTAAAGAGGGTGTCTGTGTGCTTTGTATTTGAGGGTGTGACGTATGAATGTGAGGTGTGTGCAGTGGGGTCAGGAGAAAAGGTGTATCCCTGTATGTACGGGCGTGCCCTGTAAGCCAGGGAGAATCATTTTTTGGTTAAACAAATGAGGGACAGATATTGGGAAGAGACAGATAACCTGTGCCTGTGAAGGGGTGTGTGTGTGTGAGAGAGAGAGAGAGAGAGAGCACCCCTAACTGGCCATGCCTATACGGAGGTCATGGCTGCTTTTCACCTGCCCAGAGAAGCATGGCTGGGATCTCAAGTCACCCTTTCCAGATTGTCGGATGGAATTTCCATTCGCATCTGGCTGTGTAATTTCCACGGCGAGAGTGTGCTCTCTCCCTGTGACTATCTCACTCTGCTCCTAACCCTATTACATACTCAAATTCAATTTTATTTTCCAACTTTATGCCCATTTAGGAAAGGTCAGCATTCTGTTTGCTTGTTTCTGTTCTTTTCAAATAAACATGCTGCAAGGGAGAACGCCCCTTCTAAGCAGCTCACTGGTTATCCAGCGTTCTGGAATAGAGAACAATATGGCGGTTCTACCGCCCCTTGGTGAGAAAGAGCCTTGAGGGCTGGTAGGCTTGGCCTGACCCCACCAGGCCAAGTTTCTAGGACAGAAGCTGAGCTCTCAGGGATCGGAGGTCGGTGGAGGGGAGGGAGATGTGAAGGTGTTCTTCAGTCGGCTGCTCGGCTGTGCCCTGGTGATAAAGTATTTCTTCCATGCCTTCTGGGTATCTCCCTTGCTAAACGTCAAGGAAATATCGTAGAAATAGTCACGCTGGCCCTGTCTGCCAGGAGACAAGACTACACCAAGGAGAGGGTGATCAGAGGGCCACAGGCGGTGAGCATGTGTGTGGTTTAGACACTAAGTGCAGCTAAAAGGACTAATTGGCCTCATGGATCGAGCAGTCAGCTGCGGCAAGCGTTTTATGTCTGCCATGGATATGTCGCCCTCCCAGAGCAACCTGGTTGGTACAAGCATCTTACTGGTGAATCCAAGCCATCTCTATTATATTATTTTCACCACTCATGTATAAATTAATTTCAGTATATTTTTTAAAATGCTGATTCAAGATTGGGGTGGGGGGACCCCTGTTTTGGAACAGGGGTTACTGCAAGCCCATGTCTCAAGCCTTAATTTAAGCTCAGTTATAGGCCCATCAGAAGGCTGTTGTCAGTTTAACGTCTCTGTGGACAGTTCTGTGAGCAGGAGGGTGGAACACAGGACAAGGTACATAAAAACCTGCATGTCAGGTTCTATGGGGTGTTTTGCTTTGTTAAGTTAAACAGGCACAGAAGCAGGACTGAGAATTAGCCAGAAGTCACCAACCCAACCACAGAAAGAGTCCTCGAGGCAACAAATAACAGATCGAGGTGAATCTGTTAGGTGCTGTGTGAGGGATTATTTCACCCAGATTTCCTTCCTATTCTGTACAAAAGCACTGAATTCTGCATGAAGTTGAAGATGACTTTCTATGTCTGTGAAGAGCCTTACAAGATCAGGACACAAATTCCATTAGCCCCTTGTAAAAATTACACATTTGTTGAAGCTGAAATGGGAAAGGCCCTTGATTTATCCTTACCGGATCCCTTTAAAATTTTTTTTTATTGTTTGTTTTTGAGACAGAGAGAGAGCATGAGCAGAGAAGGGGCAGAGAGAGGGAGACACAGAATCCAAAGCAGGCTCCAGGCTCTGAGCTGTCAGCACAGAGCCCAACACGGGGCTTGAACTCATAGACTATGAGACCATGACCTGAGCTGAAGTCAGACGCTTAACCAGCTAAGCGACCCAGGCGTCCCTGGATCCCTTTTAAATTATATCTTTATTTTTCCTTTTTACCTTTTTCACTTTGATAACCCATTCTTCCAAATCTAGTGCAGATACACTGTTGACCTTTATCCAGCTCTACCTTTCCTTCGATAAAAGTATTTTGCAAGGACACTAGTTTCTGTGGCTCTTAGGAATAGAAGAGAAGGTTCTAGAAGTTTGGGCAGGAGGGCAAGAAGGCAGGTTTCCGCTGAAACACTAACAGTTGTAAGCTCCTTTTTGACACTCTTCTCTGCCTTTGTAAAAGATGAACTTGGGGCGCCTGGGTAGCTTAGTCGGTTAAGTGTCCGACTTCAGCTCAGGTCATGATCTCGCGGTCCATGAGTTTGAGCCCTGTGTCGGGCTCTGGGCTGATGGCTCAGAGCCTGGAGCCTGCTTCCGATTCTGTGTCTCTCTCTCTCTGCCCCTCCCCTGTTCATGCTCTGTCTCTGTCTCAAAAATAAATAAAACGTTAAAAAAAAATTAAAAAAAAAAAAAAAGATGAACTTGATGTGACAGGTGCTTGCCATCCCCAGACTGCTGTCCTCATTGTGTCTGGGAACTGACTACAGAGACCTGGTCTAATGAATCTCCCTCTCCACACCTATCAGAAGGTCTTCCTGAGGGTGCCTGGGTGGCTCGGTCGGTTAAGCATCCAACTTCAGCTCAGATCATGATCTCACAGTTTGTGGGTTCAAGCCCTGTGTCGGGCTCTGTGCTGACAGCTCAGAGCCTGGAGCCTGCTTTGGATTCTGTGTCTCCCTCTCTCTCTCTGTCCCTCCCCTGCTTGTGCTCTGACTCTGTCTCAAAAATAAACATTATTAAAAAAAAAAAAAAAAAGAGGTCTTCCTGAGCCCTGACACTCTTTCACTGGTTCTTATGCCCACACAATGGGGTTTAAATTTCAAACTGGCACTCAGTTGACTTCCCATCAACTAATGGCAGCCATCCTCCCACTAATGGCAGCTACCATTAGTGGCTCCGTTCCAGTGGTGCTCTCCTGCCTCTGCCTTTTTGCTGGGGCCATCCCTTCTGCTGGAATGCCCTCTCCTCTGCATCCTGTCAAGTTTCAGCTTGAGGACCCCCGCCCCTTGGAAGGGTTCCCCGACCATCCCAGCTGAACGTGCCTGCTCTCGTCAGCACTTCTGTCTGCATGGGACCACCGCATAATTGGTTACACACAACACTTCTGAGAGTGAAAGGGGGGTCCTACTGTAATCATTGAGCCGTTGAGCCACCCCATCAGGCACAAACACCAGTACTGTTTCTTGGAAATCTTTCTCACATACCTGTTTCATGTACCCCATTGTTCTCTAAGTTCCTCAAGGTCAGAAATTATGTTAGACGTTCCATATTATTCGCTCTTATCCAACAGAGGTTCTTGTACAGAGAAAACACCAATTCGTGAAATAAAGAAGAAAGAGGCTAGATTGATGGGAGGAGGCAGACAGATGATGGATGGACAGATGGACAGATGGATGAGTGGGCGGATGGGCAGATGGGTAGGTGTGGGAGCCTCCAAAGTGCTTATCCTTTTCTCAGAGAATAAGCTAGTCACCTGAGGACTGAACTGCTTAGTGAAAAGCTCCCCTATTTATCCATTAAAAACAAAAACAAAAACTCTCCCCCTGTTTAAATTTTCCAAGTTGGCCTCCGTCCTCCACCCCAGCCAGCCCCACTGTTAAATGTGTTTCTCTGCTTCCCTCCGTGGCCCCAGCTGGAGGGCAGACACGCCCTAGGCCTTCATTTCCATTTGGTTTACTGTGGATTACTCTGGGAGGCAAACAGTTTGCTTCCAGCAAAATGTCTTCCAATAAAGAAAGAAAAGATTCACCATCCAAGAAACAGCCAACTTGTTTGGAATAAACACTAATTGCTCTTAAGTATGAATGGTATGGTCCAGTCCCAGAAATCTGGGGCCTCCTTTTGCCTCTGGTAGTATCTCCTCTCCGGTTTCATTTCTTGAACAGCAGTAACTTTCTCAATATCAGGAACGCTAATCAGTTTTGGGTGGGTGTTTTGTGTTTTTTTTTTTTTTTTATTTTTCTAAAGCATACTTTTCTCTCTGCCTCCCAACCCTTCTCCCCACCCCTGTTTCAGAAACGAGAAGGAATCCTCCAGTCTCGGCAAATCCAAGAGGAAATAACTGGTAACACAGAGTATGTCAACACCATTGTTGCCAGCCATTCTGTAATGGAACACAGATGTTTCTCCGAAATTCATCCATTTGCTGATATTTAGTTTTCATTTATTGGGATTGCAAGAGGGATTAGACTTCAGCCAATGATTATAGTTTAGCCTTTTCCATGCATTCAAAACATGCCTCTCAATGCTTAAGGTACAAACTTGGGTGGGGAAGTGGGGAGAGGGAATTAGCAGTGATTGAAAAATTCTAATTTTGTGGCACTCCAGGAAAAAGTATGCCCCAAAAAGCCAACCAGCATGAAATCGTCATGCCATAAACATGGGGTTGAATTTAAATTGCGAGCCTCCAAAAGGACGTTTTCTTCCTTTTCTCAATCTGATTTATTTGGTCACGTGCCATGACCCAGAAAACCCTTTTCTACCTTAGAGTGGTGGGTTGGTGCTTGGTGTTTTTTCGTTTCCCCGTTAAGCAGTTGGCATATCAGAATACAGGAGGTTTGCCACGGGACAGAGAAGTTTGTTCTTAGGTAGAAAAAAGGCGGGGGTCTTGAGATCACTGGGCAGGCCTGAGCCCTGGCCACGGGCAAAGTGTGTTTTCAGCATCCCCTGAGACCCCAGCTTTCCTCTATGTTCTCTTGAACAGGAACAAAGTGGAAAGGGCAGGGAGGGACCTTTAAGCCGGCCTGACTTGAGTTCAAATCCAGGCTCTCCCGCCCGCTCAGACCTTGGTTTCTGTATCTCTGAAGTGGGGAGTGTTTTCCTAACCAGAGAGGTTGTGACGATTCACTGTGGCAACGGCTGGGCCCCCGTGACCATCAGCGCTGCCTGTCGTGGCTCTCCCCCACCACAGCTGACCCGCACCCTCCAAGCGTTGCCCAGTCTCTAGGCAACTTGCCTCCCCGGTGGTGGCTGAGGGAAGTCCAGGGTGCCATCTGCCTGGACCACAGTGTGCTTGTGCCTTAAAAAGCGGCCAGGGTAGGGCAGAGACGTGGAGTGGCGCTTCCCAAGGGGCCCAGTTTATGGCCTGTGGAGAGCCTATCGGACAGCCTCCGCATCCCTCTGGGGCCAGTCTTGGCGGCCAGTAGGGCTGCTGACACACAAAGCATGCTGATTCCCGGCCTTGGCTCTGTGAGGGGCAGGAGGGACGCCTCCCTGCCCCTCACCCCCCACCCTCTGCTGGGCTTGTCCACGCCCGCTGTTTCACCTTCTGGAAAAGAGAAAGACATACCTGAGAGGAGTCAGGGGACGTGACGTCTGGGTTTGCAGTGCTCTGTCGGCTGCACGCCAGGCCTCCCGTGGTCTCCCTCTGCCATCTTGCCACGCAGACATGAGGGGGGATGTGAACTCCTAATAACAGCAACACAGAACACTTTATGAAGCACTTTCGTATCTACTGACGTTCAAAATACACAAAGCAACGCTCACCCCTCCTAAAACCACACATCCCAAAGGTGAAGAAGCAACTGTCCTTGGTCTATCCAACACCTGACTCCCAAGTTCATTATCCCTTCCAGTACATTACCCACAGGTCATCATCTGGTAGGTGATAGATGCGCAGTTGGAATAAACCGATACAATAGGAACCAAAAACGTATTCAGAGAAAAACGAACTGAACACTTACTATACTAGGAATTATGCTAAAGTCTTGCTCCATATTAAGTCATTTAATGCTCCGAACATCCTACTGGAGTATTTACCATTATCATCCTCCTTTTAGAGAGAAGAGACCGGGAGCCCAGAGAGGCTCCGTAGCTTGCCCAAGGTCACACAGCGTCTCTGGGATTCAGACCTAAGTAGTCTGTTTTAATGCTTGTGCCGTTAGTACTTTGAGGCTTCGTTGGTATGAGTATGGTTCTATTTCCTGCCCTATTTGAGAAACTGATTCTGAGTCAATGGCAGGTGCAATTTGGTGGGAATCACAGGATGAACTAGAGAAAGACAAAGCTGACATCCCCAAGCTGATGCAGTGCAGTGGTTGGGAGTGTTGAAGCCCCGAGTCCGATATTCCTTCTCAACTATAAGCAACAGTGTGATTTTACTTAAGGCAAGAAATAGTCCTTTAAATATCACTTACACCAGGCTTTGTGCAAACACCAGTCTATCTGTATGGCAGAGGGAAAAACAGGTGGCAGTAGGGTAAAGACTACCAATAATTGGAGACTTAGTGCAGAAGAAAGTGCCAAGGAAGGAAGCTTTGTGGGCTCTTCAGTGAAGGGCAAAGAAGAAGAATCATGCTGTTTCCTTTCTCCTTTTCCTGCAGGGCTCTTTCCGGAAGGCACGGTGAGTTGCATAAGATTATCCTCTGGTGCTGGTGGCTGCCACGGGGTTTCTAGTTAATTCTGCAACAGCTGGGAAGAACAGGCACTCAGCTTACTTCCTGCGTGTGTGTCTGCACCAGCCCGGTGACAGGGCCACTTGGTAGGGAGGGTCGGCTTTCCGGTGGGAAGGGGAAATCTAACCACGGCTGCCCAGTCCTCTTGTAAGTAGCCAGAGCACTGACGTTGCCAGGCCCTGGATGGGTCCTGGGCATTTGCAGGGCGGTCATGCTCTAAGTTTGTTGTGGAAGCAAAGAGGTGTATGTACACGCTTGGGAAAGTCCACTGTCCCCGCTCAGTCCAGCCCTTCTAGAAGCAGTCTTCTCCCTCTTTCCTCATCACACGTCGTCCCGCTCCAGTTTCCCAGAACTTTGGGTTTGTTTATACCGTCTGAACGTTAGAGACCTCAGTCACCCTTCTGGCGGTCCCAGATTTATTCATCAGTGCAAGAGCAGGAAAAGACAGACCCCGGGACCACCAAACTTCCCAGCCCTGGGTCCCTCCTGGACATTCTTCTCACCCCCTGCCTCAGATCCTATCCTCTATTTTACGTCTCAGTTTAGAGAATCTGGGGGCTATAGCAAGAAAAACCCCGGCAAGGGGCATGGCTTTGCCATTTTCAATGATCCTGTATATACTATGGATAATGTGAGAAATATCCCAGTCATGCTAACAAACTCAGATCAGCACACACTTCAGAGTTTACAGAACGCATGCACATGCCTTCTTCTCTTTCATCCTCACCACACACCTGGGAAAGGTTTTTCAGACGGCATTTTATAGAAGAGGAAACTGAGGCACAAGGGTCGAAGTGACTAGATCACTCAAGAGGAAGACCACACATTCTATCCCAGGGCTCCCAGGCTCCCAATCCGGTTATCCGAGCATGGATGTTTGTCATGGGTATCCTGGATTTGAAAATTAGCGGGCGAGGTGATTTGAGATTTGGATAACATTCTACCTCCAAAAAGCTTCAGAAACCCTTTAGGCCCATAACTAAGTCATGATGTAATGGATATAAATAGTGAAGAGAAATCCCAAGTCAATCTGGGATTCGACAGCCTAACAGAGCCCCCCACTCCCAGCCCAAAAGAGGGGTGACCTAGAGAATAGACACAGAGAAACAGAGAAAGCCCCTAAGCTAAGAATCAATCCCCAAAACCTACCCAAACCCAGTTTCCAGAGTTCCTAGCACGGTTTCACGCACCAAAGAATTCCTGCCTATATCTGACCTGGTGGCCATCTTGGCCGGGCCCTGGGGTGGGCTTCCCCACCAGGAAGCAGGTCTTTGCTGCATTTGACATTTTCCTGTGTTTCCAGAACGTGATGCCTTTGACACCTTGTTTGACCATGCACCAGACAAGCTCAATGTAGTGAAAAAGGTGAGCAAGAGGTGCCTGGGAGGGAGGGGGGCGAGCTGCACCAAACAGTAGAACACACGCATGCAGCTTGCAAGCTTCTTCAAACTGGTGTCCTCGCCAGCTCTCGGCAAACTCGGGGCTTTCCCACCTGATGTACACTTTACCCGTCCCGTTCCCACTGGATACCTTACCCACTCCCTTCTTCCATCAGGATGACAGTGTCTCCTGGGGGTTCCGAAGCTACAAGCACCCTGTCTTCCCATCCACACTGAACCCCCAACCAACTGGGCCTCCTCACTCAGCCCTCCCTCCTCCCCAGGCACAGGGCACCTGCCCCTAGGAGGGTCTGAAGGAGGGACCCGGTGAGGTCACTTCTTCTTTGCCCCCCCCCCCAACCCTGAGCTGGGACATTGCACCTATCATTCTGCCCTCTCGGGACCCCCTGCCCCTTTCACATTCCTGAGACTGGCTATTTGAATCCTACAGTGCAGGAGACCACAAATCCTGGGGGCCGTCCTTTCCTGCGAACTCAAGGAGCTTTGCAGAAGAGCCTCATAGGCTGCTTCTTCTCACCCAGCTGAGCAGTGATCCCTGGCGCAGCACCCTTGGCTGGGCCTTGTCCTGTGTTATTACACTGGTCCTCGTCCTCACAATAGGGTCACACAGGTGGCCACCAGGTCTGGCACTGGCGAGAGTCTCCATCTCAATGCCTGGCTTGTGCTTCTCTTTTAGACACTCATCACTTTTGTGAACAAGCACCTGAATAAACTGAACTTGGAGGTCACAGAACTGGAAACCCAGGTGGGTGACAGCCCTGGGCGCAGGGTGGGGGGCAAGGCCCTGTTCAACAGCCACTCTTCCAAGTGCCCCATCCCTGCATTGCCAGGGTGGCTTTCCATGCTGATCCTGAAGCTTTCCCAGGAGGGAGTGAGATTCTGTCCTGCTCACAGGGGTGAACTGCGTTGAATGCTGATGTTTTCCAGTGTTTTATTTTGAAAAGTTGCAAGAATATCACCATGAATATTCGTACACGTTTCACCTACCTACACCAGTTTTTGGCAGTTGACCACATTCGTTTGTTTCTCTCTCTCCTAAATACTTCAGCGTACATCTCTAAGAACAAGTACTCTCCTAAATAATCACATTACAATTATCAGATTCAAGCAATTTTCACATCAATACATTAGTCTATTTAGGTTGAACCACATGAAGTCATTGATATTTGGCTACTTAGGGCAGTGTCATAGGGATCAAAGAAACAGTTGTCTTAATATTCTCAGGCTGCTTTTAATGGCCATGTCTCAATAGTCTCTTTTTTTACATTTTTTTTTAATGTTTATTTATTTTTGAGAGAGAGAGACAGACAGAACATGAGCAAGGGAGGGCCAGAGAGGGAGACACAGAATCCAAAAGCAGGCTCCAGGCTCTGAGCTGTCAGGACAGAGCCTAATTCGGGCTTGGAACTCACAAACCACAAGATCATGACCTGAGCCAAAATCAGACGCTTAACAACTGAGCCACCCGGGCACCCCTAGTCTCTTTTTAATATAGAACAAATCCTCGGCCCTTTTTTGTAGGACACTGACATTTTTGAAGAGTGCAGGCCATTAGATTCATAGGACCTCAATTTTTTCCCCCTCATGATTAGATTCAGGCTATGCATTTTCAGTGACAATTCCACCCCCGTAACACTGTGCTCTTCTCAGGCACTTTGTCCCTTAGTCCCATTCCTGGTGACAGTAACTTTGGTCACTTGGTTAGTGTCCACCAGATTTCTCTACTGTAAAGCTTTCCCCGCCTTTATAATTAATCTTTATCAGGAGGTACTTAAAGACTGTGCAATTCGGGGCACCTGGGTGGCTCAGTCAGTTAAGCATCTGACTTCACCTCAGGTCACCATCTCACAGTTCATGAGTTCGAGCCCCACGTCGGGCTCTGTGCTGACAGCTCAGAGCCTGGAGCCTGCTTCGGATTCTGTGTCTCCCTTTCTCTCTGCCCCTCCCCCATTCATGTCCTGTCTCTCTCTCTCTCCTTCAAAAATAAACATTAAGAAATTTTTTTTTAAAGACCGTGCAATGTACCCTGTTTCCCAACCCCCTTTCATCTGTGATGAACTTCTAAAGTGTGGTTTTCTTTTGAGGATATGTGGGCACCTCCTGTTACGTTCAAAGATGATTTCCGGGTCTGCCACTGAGCTTTACCTGAGTGTGTCTTGTCCGTACTCTATACTCTTTGGGAAGACAGGGAACCCTCTAAAAAAGCGATGTGTCCTCGGAAGAGCTAGAATGAGTTCTGGAATCCCCGCTTCAGTTTTCACGGGCAAGGAGGGTTGAGAGGCAGCCTCTGCCAGGCACATTTGGTGCCCGTCTGCAGGTTCAACCACCAAGTCGTCAGAACGAGCAGTCAGGGGTGGGGACAGTCTAAGTCAGCAGCACTCAGAGTTGTGAGCAGACCTGACCCTAACCCAGGGTCCTCCCCTGGGTAGACATATTGGATTCTTTTTATTCTCAGTCAGTTCCAGCCACTGCCAAAAAGAGGCCCAGCTAGGTCCACGGGAGGGCCTTGATTCTGACACAGACGCTGGCGTCTGTTCTCCCGTTCACCTTGGCATGGCCTGAGGATGAGTCAGGGTTAGGCCCTCCCCACTGGAATTGAAGGCCAGCTGGCTGGAAGCAGGGAAGAATCTTGTTCCTAAGGTCAAGTTCAAGGCCGGGCGGGACACCCATCATGAAGCCCGAGCCACAAGCCCACCAGCTGGTCACCCAGCAGACACGGTCCAGCTCACATTCCGGGCAATTCTGTCTAGTTTTGTTTTAAGTTCCCTGAGAGGATTCCAAGAACTTTGAGCTCTTAAGGCCTCTTTAACAACTGGGGTTTATGCCCACAAAGACTTGGGGGCCCCACCTCCTTTGAAGGGTTCTCTGATTTTAGGTATCCATCTGACCTCTAGATCTTTTTTGTATTTAATTTTTTAATGTTTTTATTTATTTTTGAGAGAGAGCAAGCGGGGGAGGGGCAGAGGGGGGAGGCTAGACAGAGGATCGGAAGCAGGGTCTGTGCTGACAGCAGAGAGCCCGATGCAGGGCCTGAATCCACAAGTCAGGACATCATGACCTGAGCCGAAGTCAGATGCTTAACCAAATGAGCCACCCAGGTGCCCCTGACGTCTAGATCTTTGCTCAGACCATCCTTGGCCCCTGGCACGCCTACTCCTCCCAAATGCCCCTCATCTCACAGGCCCCTCACCACCTCCACGAAACCTGCACTGACTGCCCACTGCACATTCTCCTCGCCCTCCCGCAGCAGAAGACCCGCACCTCCCACTTCGCTCAGGAGCCTACTGTCCCTCAGACCAGGTTCCCAACTGTCCTTGATGGAAGGGACCAGGCTCTATGCCTCTCGCCGTGGCCCTCAGCACACAGCTGTGCTTCGTCAACAGGAGCCAGGAAGTTGTATCCTGACTGCTTTGCTGTCGTCCCAGATAGTAATAGTGATAGTTAATATTTAGTGTCGCCTACATGCCAAACAGTGTTCTGGGCACCTTGCACATATTAACTGCTTCATCCTCATGATGAACCGAACCTCTAAAGCAGGTACTGTACTCTCATTCTCCCCACGTCACAGATGAGAAAAATGAGGCACAGACGAGTGACCTAACTTTCTCAAGTCACACAGCTAATAAGCAGGACAGCTGGAGGCCTAGGGCCAGAGCCATATACTTAACAGCTACGCCCTGCTGCCTCTCAAACAATAATACGACGAGAGGTGACAAAGGAGAAAGCCCAGGCCTGCGGAACACTAGAGTTCTTTCTCTGTTCACAGAGCCGAAGTCACCCTGCCGTGGGCTTTCAACCCCATTTCCCTCCTCCCTGTGCCCCACCCACCCCCCTCCCCCCCGCCCCCGCCCCAGCTAGCTCCTACTCATCCTCAGGTCTCTCTTCAGGCTGTGCCACCTCCAGAAGCCTTCCCCATGGTCTTCAGGGGGAGTGGCCGACCTCAGTCAATCTCACACGGGCCAGTGTGCCTGCCTCCATCAGAGCAGCTACTGCCTTCCTCCACACTAGACTGTGAGCCCCTCACGGGCAGGGCCACACTGACCTCTCTCTGTGGTCCCCGGGCCAGATCAGGGCTGGGCACACGCTCAGTGTTCAATACATGCTGGATCAGCCGAGAGCCGGACCGTGGGCCGTGGCTCCCGGACTGGACCGGCCAGACATGGGCCGGGCCTGCTGCACACAGGCCTTCCTGCCTCAGGCCACTGCCATTGACCCTCTGCCAGCAGCCTGCCTGGGGATGGAGCCTTCAGGGCGCTGCCATGACAGCTGACGAGCCCCCTGGATAGGGCTTGCCTCGGGGGGCTCAGGGGTCCAGTGCCTTCACCTGGCCCTCTCCCTTCAGTTTGCAGATGGGGTGTACCTGGTGCTGCTCATGGGGCTCCTGGAGGGCTACTTCGTGCCCCTGCACAGCTTCTTCCTGACCCCGGACAGCTTTGAACAGAAGGTAAGTGGAGGGAACGTCAAGGGAGGGCCCCAGCCCTCATCCCCCCACCCATCCAACCTCGCGGGGAAAAGGCAGCGGCTTCCCATCTGCCCAGAGTCTCCCATGGTTGGATGTGGGGCCCCTTCTGATGAACAGCTGAGCTGGGAAGGAGCTACCTGCGGACCGCTGAGCCTTCTGAACAGCTCTCCTTCCCTTTGCGGCCTGATCCCCTAGCCATACACTCCCGCCACGGGCACAGCCCAGCCTCCTCTCCCCCCAGACATGACAGGGAGGGTGGCGGCAGAGCCGGCCAGACCTAATGCTCACACTCAGCCGGGTTCTGATACCTCTCATGAGTACCACGGCGTGCCCGCTAGACAAGGGACGTTTGGTCCAAAGCAGAAACCCTTCTCTGCCTCTTGAACATGTTTCCCGTCTGATCCTTTCAACTGTGCACCCTGAGTCCCTAAGCTTAAAGTCCTGGCAGTTGACCTGGGAACACAGCAGGACAGGAAGAAGATCTTGAACTTCTCCAGGAACGTTTCACCAACAGCCAGCTGGGACCGGCCAGCTCACACTCCACATGGCCTGCCCATCTTGGTAGCTTCATTTCTCCTTCAAATCAGGGCCTCAGTTTTACTCAGCCCCTGCCCCCCTGGCTATAGTGCTGGATCCTTTGCTTTCCAGGGTCAGGTCCTGGGAGTCCCAATGATCCAGGAATCAGTGCACAATGACACAGCCACCACGTTTCTCTTTCCAGGTCTTGAATGTCTCCTTTGCCTTCGAGCTCATGCAAGACGGGGGATTGGAAAAGCCAAAACCACGGCCAGAAGGTACTTTGCTCTTCCTTGGGTTTGTGATAAGACCCCGCACGTGAGTGTTCAGGGCACAGGGCAGGCCTCGTGTTCGACTGGTATCAGGGGAATGTCTCTTCTCTGAAGTCGTCTTTGCCATTTGCAGGGGGGAGGTGGGACGGGGCGTAGCTGCTCTGTCCTAGAGATCCTTTGTGACTGCAAGTAAAGATCCCACACGTGGGATTGCAGAGTAAGGCCTGAGCGGGGGGTGCCACAGGACCTGCCCTGCGCCCAGTTTCCAGGTTCTTCCATCCCTGGACAGGCCGCTGACCTGTCAAACAGCTGCGCCCCAGCCAGGCAAGGGGAGGAAGCAGGAGTCGTCACCGGCAGCTCTGCTCTGAGCGTCATTCCCTTTTCTGTTCTTCGCTCACTCCAACTCCGCCCCAAGACGAGGCCTGATGTGTTGGGCTTGGGTCGAAAATGTAAGACTGGATAAAAACACAGAAGGAGCGGGCTGCTCATGCAGCCTTCCCGGGCTCACGCTCGGAGCCGTGTGCCTCTGTGCATATGGGAGGCGCGCTTCTCCTGGGAGCCTCCTTGGTACGGACGTTTATTGACTTCCTGACTGAAATATTCCATTTTATCAGCGCTGGTGAGTCAACACTGTGTTGCAGATAATTTTCTGTTTTCCATTTGCGGGCCCTTTTGCTTGCCCCCGCCTAGTCGTTTAAAGGAAAGTGGATCAGTAGGGGCTGGCTGCGTAAGCTCCCCATTGTTAACTTGCACCTGCTCCTCCATCCACACCTCCACTTTGGGGGGCGGGGAGGGTCATTCACTGACTGTCCAGCGGGCCCAAGACCCCACAGATGGTGACGTGCCAACAGGGGTGGGCTGTCCCTGACCTCAAGGCACTCGCAGCCGCTCGGGGGTCACCAAAGATGCACCCGGTAAGCACGACGGAATGACAGTTGTGGCCACTACCATGAAAGAGGGACAGCTAAGAGAGCAAGAGAATTGAGGAGGTGACATCGCTTCAGACTGGGCAGATGATGGGTTAACGGAGATGATGGCAGTTGGGCTAAACCGTAAAGATCAGATAGGATAGAGGAGGCGGCATCCCAGATAGGATGACAGTGGGAGCAAAAGTCCTGCCTGGGGGATGGGGAGGAGCCCCGTTTGTGAGACAGCAGAGCATGGGGCTAAGCTGGTGACAGCCCCGGATCCAGTCCCCACCCCACCAGCTAGCCGTGTGGCCTTGGGCAACTTACCGATCAATCATCTCTGAGCCTACTTGTCATGTCTATAAAAATGGAGCTCCTAGAGACACGCACATGACAAGATTAAATGGGATGACGTCTGACGCACAGCACCTGGCACCTGACCATCAACGTGAAGCGGTCGCCTATTCATCTGGAATATGAAGGGTATGAATTGGAAAATGGTTGGTGAGGATGAAGTGAACTGGTGCTAGGTCCTGGAGGGCCCTGATGCTAATAAGGCAGGGAGTTTGGACTTTATTCTGTAGGTAGTGGGAGACATGGAAGTTTCTTAGGCGGGCAAGTGATGTGATTGAAGATCTGTTCCAGAGAGATCATTTGGACGGCAGTGTGAAGAACAGACACTTAGACGTGGGGCACTGGGGACCCCAGGAGGAAAAGCAGGCTTGGCAGGGGCCATCAGGATCGCAATCCTGAGGATTGACCGAGCAGAACCAGAGTTCGGGGAAAAGATCAGGGCTGTGGTTATGTAACTGGAAGTCTCCCACTTAGTGGAAGCTGAACAACAGGAAAGCATGCCGAGGAAAGAAAAGGGTTAAGGGCAGTATCTTGTGCAAATGCCTTTCTTGAAGCTGGAGGAGAAAGTAGGAAATCCAGAGGAGATAGGTAGATCATGAAGATGCGGGTTGTGTCCCGGTGTCATGCCTTATCACAGACCTCATTAACTCAGCTCCGGCCAACAAAGGCCAATCCCTTATTCTCATTTATTGCCACCTGTTCTGAGCGCCTGGTCACTGCCGGAGGGCTTCTAGCAAGGTTGGTCTCCTTCTAGGGGCCCTCTCCTGGCAAGGTCACTCTGGCCATCCTCATGCCATTAGGAACGGACTCTGAGCCCTGGGGCCAGATGATGGGCACCCGCTTCAGAGTAGGAGGGAAAGCAGGAGAGGAAAGATCTGGCCAGGGTTTCTCTTTCCATGTTCTCGAGCCGCTTAATATGAAACTTGCTGGTCACGGATGGGAAGTACTCCTCCTGATACGTCCATTTTCAGGCATTTATTTCTCTCGGAACAGACAGCCTTCCCAATATCAATTAACCTACAAGGCTATTTCAGCATTTAGAGGACATTTCTCATACAATTACCGACTGAACTGCTTAATATGGAACTTCCTGACCCATGGCCATGGAAAAACACATCTGCTTTATTTGTTGTTACACTGGGCATCATGCCCACACTGAAAATTTCCAGTGCGTAAAGGAGAACTGAAATGGCATTTTGTGAAATTGTACTTTGTGAGAGGTATATACCCAGCATTCCCTCCGGTTTCTGTGCTTCTACCTGGAAAGTAGATTCGGTGGTAAATGCTGCAGACTTTACAAAAGGTGCCAGTGTGGGTAATTCTTTGAGGGTTCTTCCAAAATCAGACTGGCTGTGGTGGAGGCGTTTTTCGTGGCAAATGTTTTTAAGGTCAGGAAAACTCATTCTCTGCCATACTGTTTGACATTCAAAGTTCCGTTGTACCTTGAAGTCTCTTGGGAACTGGGTTTGCATCTCAGATGACTTTTGCCGCCCAGGCTTCATAAACTTTTAGTACGCCAAGTGTCAGTGTCAAGTTCACGGCCAGCGAAGCCTTTGAAACACTGGCATAAAGCTGATGGCTTTTTATTTGGGGGATTACACCACCTGTCTTCCAGTGCACATGCCTACCCTGTTATTATTCAGGGAGAGGTGTCACTGAACGTGGTTAAGACTCTAGCATGATAGCCAAGTGGGGACTCAGAAGAAATCTAGTTCCAGGCAGGAATGAAGCCTATAGGTCAGCCAGCAGGCTGATGGAATATCTAAAATTTAAAGAGTCCGAAAGTTGGGGCCAGACTTCAGGCAACACTAAAAAGCCAGGCAGGTGACAGAAGCTGAGGTCCAAGTGATCAGTTCATTTGGAAAGGACTTGTTTAGTGGCTAGAAATACGGAAAATGGTTCAATTTCTCTTCCTCATTCCTTTAGGAGATAGTGTGCACACAAGACAGTGGCAAAAATTTAAAACTGATGGTATTAAGGGTTATCAAGGATGTGGAGCAACGGAAACTATTGGTGTGACTATAAATACAACCATTCTTCTAAAGCAGTTTGTCTTTATGTTATATACGTTATATGTTGTATAGTTTACTGTCTTTATGTTATGTAGTTGGAGATTTGTAATGCTTTATATGGTGGGTGGAATGATGGCCCCCAAAATGTTCACATCCTAATCCCCCGGACCTGATGATAGGTTACCTTACATGGCAAAAGGGATTTTGCAGATGTGATTAAGTTGAGGATCTTGAGACAGGGAGGTTATCTCAAAGCATCTGGATAGTTCCAGTATAATCACAAGGGAAGCAGAAAGGCTCAGTGTCAGAGTGAGGCAGCATAAGAAAGACTCAAACAGCCATTCCTGGCTTTGCTGATGGAAGGGGCTACAAGCCAAAGAATGCAGGCTTACAGAAACTAATCCCCAGAGCTAGAAAAATCAAGAAAACTAGTGCTCCCCGGAGTCTCCAAAAGAGATCGCAAGCCTGCTGATACCTTAATTCATCCCAGCGAAGCCCATTTTGGACTTTGACCTTTAGAACTACAAGATAACAAATTTGGGTTGTTTTAAGCCACCAACTACATGATAATTTGTGACAGCAGCAATAGGAAACTAATACATCTGTGATGCAATAACTCGCTCATACATATGCATGTCCATACACCAGGAACTAAACTAGTCCAAGACTATCCATGATAGCCTAGACTGGACAGCACACCCCAACAGACTAGATAAATTGGAGAACAGCCACACCATGGACTAATACACAACAATGACAATAAACGAACAGAGAAATTGGGGGAAAGACTTCTAGTTACTGTAGCATGAAGAGGTCAGTGATTATTCTCTGCAAAAAGGCAAGTATAAAACCAGACAAAAGGATCAAAAATGACCACTTCAAGGCACTGAAGATTGACTGTAAGTAGACAACAAATTGAGAAGCACTTATTCTTGAAAAACTATAAAATTAGAGCTGGATAATTATAGTTCTAGCTCAATAAAACAAATTACACCTCAAAATCATTTACAAAAATGAACAGCTCAGGGGCACCTGGGTGGCTCAGTTGGTTAAGCGTCCGACTTTGGCTCAGGTCATGATCTCACAGTTTGTGAGTTCGAGCCCCGCATCAGGTTCTGTGCTGACAGCTCAGAGCCTGGAGCCTGCTTCTGTTTCTGTGTCTCCCTCTCTCTGCCCCTCCCTGCCCCTGCTCACACTCTGCTTACTCTCTCTCAAAAATAAATAAACATTAAAAAAAAAAAAATGAACAGCTCACGCAACATGGATGAACCCTACAAACAGAATTTTGAATAAGGAAATCACAAAAGAATACACGTAGTAGATTCCATTTATATCAAACACAGAAACAGGCAAAACTAAAATCTGCTATTTAAAGGTACCTATGGGGCGCCTGGGTGGCTCAGTCGGTTAAGCGTCCGACTTCGGCTCAGGTCACGATCTCGCGGTCCGTGAGTTCGAGCCCCGCATCGGGCTCTGGGCTGATGGCTCAGAGCCTGGAGCCTGCTTCCGGTTCTGTGTCTCCCTCTCTCTCTGCCCCTCCCCCGTTCATGCTCTGTCTCTCTCTGTCTCAAAAATAAATAAAACGTTAAAAAAATTTTTTAAAAATAAAGGTACCTATGTTGCTGGTGGAATTATGAAGAGCTAGGAAATAATGACCATAAGAATCAGGCTACTGGTTATCTTTTCCGGGTGAGAGGGGCTTATGACCGGAATAAGCTCATGATCACCCTCTGACATTCAAAGTTCCGTTGTACCTTGAAGTCTCTTGGGAACTGGGTTTGCATCTCAGATGACTTGTGCCGCCCAGCCTTCATAAACTTCTAGTACGCCAAGTGTCAGCCTCAAGTTCACGGCCAGCGAAGCCTTTGAAACACTGGCATGAAGCTGATGGCTTTTTATTCGGGGGATTACACCACCTGTCTTCCAATGCACACGCCTACCCTGTTATTATTCAGGTGTCACTGAACGCGGTTAGGACTCTAGCATGATAGCCAAGTGGGGACTCAGGAGAAATCTAGTTCCAGGCAGGAATGAATGTACCAGACGGGGACGGGGCTCTTTGAGGGTGCTGATGATGTTCTGCTTCTGTCATGGGTGGTGGTTACATAGGGTTTCTCTTCCAAGCATTTAACACCATATATGTAGGTTACGCGAACTTTTCTGGATGTTCGTCATATTTAAATATTTTTAGTATGTAAAGAAAAGAGCAAGAGCGCCAGATAGGTAGCAGGCCAACATCAATATGACGCATCTCCAAAGGAGGGGTCCTATCCCGCGGTGGGTGGGAGGGGGGGAATAGGGAGCAGACAGGAAAGTGAGGCAGGGACTAAGAATGAGCTAGATCCATCAGGAGTGGGATGGAGGCTGGCTCCATGGCCTGTGGCTGCCCATCTTATTCCAGCCCCCACCACCTGGTGGCACTGAGCTACCAGTGTCTTCCCACCTTGGTCAAGGGATTTGGGGACCCAGCTGGAAAACTCCTGAGAAAGGGCCTCAGCAACTGGTCCAGGCTGGGATAAGGGAGACATGTGGCTCCATGGAGGGCATGGCCATACAGGGCCCTGTCCCTCCGTAAAGACTGTGTGAAGAGAGTTCCCCACGCCCCTTTGACTTCTGCATCCTTTAGAGAACCATGAACTCATTTTGGATGGTCAGCTAATGAACAAGAAGCATTCCTAATGCCGCCGGGTGAGAGGAGCAAACATGGAGCCTTTTCCCCTTGGCCAGAGGCTATCTTCTCCCTAGAGTAGTCTTGGGTCTGATTGGTCTCTCCCTTGGCCACAGCCAGCCGGCTAACCAGCTCTGGTTGTTTCTAACCAGGAGCTCCACCGTGCAGACCGCTCCCAGAGAGGGGCCCCGGGCCAGCACACAGCGGTCATCAGAGCAGTACTGAGTTAGTAATCACACAATTTATTAGGCCAGGGCTTTCAAGAGGTTCTGTTTATATAGCATGGAGTCACAGTTCATTCCCAGGAATCCAGAGCCTCTCCCCTGGCTGACATAGCCCATCTGCTGACCTGCTTGGAACTGTGTGGTAGTTGGCTTCCTTGATAAGAACAGACCATTGTCAGTGTCTCTGACTGTAGTCCCCACTCTTCACCAGGCCTACCTGGTGGTGATGGCCTATAGAAAGAAGGAACTCGAGTTTCCCAGGGAGTGCGGCCCCGTCTATGTAAATGGCACCCCCTGGAGTTGTGCACTACACAGACTTGGCAGCTGGACATAACAGGTGAAGACGAGAAAGGGGAAGGAAAACTACCGTGTAGGGAGGCCTTCACGTGTTCTAGATGTTTCTTGTAAACCCAGTTTTACCAGTGAGAAAACGGACTCAAGGAAGTCAAGTGACTTTAATTGGGTTACATAGCTGTCGTGAAGATGGGCTTCAAACCTCAGCAGGCATTAAAATTAAATGGTCAGCTTGAGACATTCTCCCATAGTGGGCATTTTCCTTTTCTAGAAACGTCCTAACTCACCTGTCCTTAAAAGGGGAGAACAAGTCCTCCTGCATCCGTCTCTGCCTCTCCTCCATCAGCCCCCAAGTTCCTCCTTTGTGCCCATGCCCACAGCCTCCATTCCTCATCTGCCCATTCTGTGGCTAACACGTGGCCTCCACCTGCACGTGGCTTTGCTCTCTGGCCAGCCACCAGTTAGAGCCATGTCCCCTGGGAACTCCTTCCGGTCTTACCCTTGTGGGAGCACGGAGCCCTATCAGCTCTCTCTTCTCCCTAGAATTTTCTTCCTTGGCTCGCATGACATTGGGCAATCATTCATTTATCTATCTAGTCATATCTTGTAAGGTCTACACATGCCGGGTACCAGATTAAGCCGCAGATGCGAAATAAGGCTGGCTGGCTGTGATCAAGTCACACACAGTCCAGGACAGAGGCAGATTTCATCAAATGAGCACCAAATCACCAATTTAGAACTGGAGGGAGTGCTATGGAAAGCATGGGGGCTCTGAGACCGTAAAGCAGGACACCCTCACCGAGGCCCGTTGTCAGGAAGGCTTTCCTAAGGAAGCAGTGCTTTGAGCTGCGATCTGCAGAAAGTTCAGGCGTCGGCTATTTGGGAAGGGTAATCTAGATGTTGCAACAGCATGTGCAGAGGCCAAGGTGATGGAGAAGCACAGCCATGGCGGGGGGGGGGGGGGGGGGGTAGTGAAAGGAAGTCTGTGTGACCTGCACATAGTGAATGAGCAGGGAGTGTGGCATGAAGTGAGACTGGAAAGGTGGGCCGGTTCACATCATGCCTTGCAAAGTCGTGATTTAAGATTTTGGACCTTATCTTAAGTGAAATGATTATATGGCCATACAAGTTATGAGCCGCACAATTTCGAGGGGCACCATTTATGCTGTGGCCTAGGGTAATGATACCGCAGAAATGTGAACAATGCACCCTGGAATTGTGCAGTGTACATCCTGTACAACCATACCCAGAGACTGAATAGTCTATCTACAGTGGGTGGCATGGATTAGAGAGGGCAAGAGGCTTTGAGGAGTCCAGTCAGGAGCCTGTTGCACTCGTCCCGGTACTACCCTACCTTCCTTTCATGCTCAGTCCCTTGCTGAGCTCACCTCTGTCCCTCTCTGCTTTCCAATAATTCCTCCCTCGACTAACTTCTTAATGATTGACTTGAGTGGAACTTAAGAACTACTCAACAGCAAGCAGTCAGGGACAAGCAGGAATTAGCCCACAGGGCATAGGACTCCTGGCAGAGGGTGCCTTGGCAGGGACAAGGGCAAGGTAGCAGGGCAGAGCCGCTGGACAGGGCCCTAGATCTAGGGAGACTCTATACGTGCCTGAACCAAAATGGGAGCAGAAAAGGAAGCCGAGCTCCAGGCCTCTCGAGTGGTTCCTGGGAGACCCTGGTCTATCAGCAAGAGAACTTGGAGCAGGATCCGAGCCCAGCTAGGGTGGAGCAGGATTGGTCACAGCTGGGATAAGGCCTATGAGGAAGTTGGGGCAGCCCTAAGGAGGTGTCCCGGCCCTGGACTCGGCTTGTAGCCCAGTCAGCGTTGATCTTTGCAGAGCCTGGACGCTGGGGCCTGAGGGGGCCTAGCTGCGGCAGCCACAGCTGCAAGGGTCCCAAGGCTAAGACCTGGGAGCCACAACCCAGCCTTTTGGAGCCACTGGCCTCCTTCTCTGCCCGATCTGGAAGGATCCCTGTCCCTACTGACCCGGGCGTGGTTAGAGCTCGGATATCTTCCCCTATCCCTCCTTTCCCAGGGGTTCAGCAGGAGCTCTCCCCGCTTTGAATCCCAGAGCGTTTATATTTTCTCTTACGTCATTTACCTCATCTGACCCTCTGCATAGTTCGGTTTTTAAAAATCATTCTCGTGGTGAGAAACAGCACATATACGGAAAGGTACATGCAACATAAACATACAGGTCGGCGAAATCTCAGCCAGCAAGCCACCCACGTGACCACCACCCAGCTCCCAGTTTCCTTCCAGCTATGGTGTCCTCAGCCTTTTCCCTAAATGTAACCACTCTCCTGACATGGGCTTTTGCCTCTTGCTTTCCTTTTCTTTTTTCTTTTGTTTTTCCTGATTTATTTACCTAAATACGCACTCCTAAATAGGAGGAAGAATTCTTTCTCGTTTGTTTTCTCTACTCCCGTTCTTCAAAGGACAGCTCTCCAAGGGAGTGTGTGCAGGGGGACCAGAGCAGAGAGGGGGCCTTGTAGGAACAGAGGCGGCAGCAGAGGGCTCAAGGGGCAACCAGAGAAGAAAGGGATGGGGGGAGGAAATGGTTGTACAGAAGCTGGGGAACCCGTGGCAGAACTCTCCTGAAAATACAAACTCCCAGCCGCAAAGCCAGCTGCCTTGCCCTGTCCTCCACCTGAAGCAGTCTGTCCCCTGATGACCCTGGTCCACTGCATATTCTCACCAGGTGGGCGTCTGTGCCCTTGGGGGGCCCTCCCTGCCTAAGGAGAGGCAGCTCAGTCCTGACTCGCCTCCTGGTCCCCCAACTATAGCCCCAGGCCCTCCACTCCTCCCCACCGCTCCTGGCTGGCTCTGTGGCCGAGGCTGAAGGCAGAGGAGCCCCACAGACCAGGGAGACTCAGGGGACGGGGCAGGGGCCCCTCGTGCAGAGATGTGGCTTCTAGAGCGAAGCCTGCATGCCCTGGGGTCAGGGGAGACCCCCATGCTCGGCACCTCTGCCCCTCGCTCCAAATTCTTGCTGCGCACACTGCCCATCCTTCACCACCCGCCTGCCTCTGGTGGCCTTGCGGGGGATGCTTTTTCTCTCCCAGCAGTACCAAACGCTCTTCAGGAACACAGAACGATGTCCTGTGGGTGAGGGGGGACACCCACCCCGGGACCATGCTGGGCACACGAGGCGGGCGGTGGAAGGAAGGAGACCAGCAAGGCCGTCTGCTTTGGGCTAGGCGGCCCCACTGAAGCAGCGTGTGTTTTGTTTTCTACGCAGACATTGTCAACTGTGACCTGAAATCCACACTGAGAGTGTTGTACAACCTCTTCACCAAGTACCGGAACGTGGAGTGAGGGGCACCCTGGCCCGTTCCCCGGCCACCTTAACCTGCTTGTTCCCGTGTCCAGCTCTGTGCTCTCCCGCCAGTCCAGCCACCGCCCGGGGAGAGTGGAGCTGAAGTTAGGAAGGAAATGATCAGTAACCGGGTGGGCTGACTCACACCTCCCAGGCAGTGGGGACTGACCCAGCCACTCCTCCCATCTGGTGCCAGCTCCAGAGTTCCTCAGTGCGACTCGGGAACCAGTTTAGGCACAAGAGACTCCCCTTAGAAGATGAAAACGAAGATAACCGTTACCATTTAATGGTTGTAAACTAGGTGCCGGGCACCACGCTAAGTGCTCTGACATCCTCAAACTCCTTAACACTCAAGGATCCCCACTGAAGCAGGTATTATAATCCCCTTGGAAGATTATAATGCTCAGATGAGGCAACTGAGGCTCAGAGAGGTTACGTGAGGCATGTGTTTTTCTTCTTTGAACATGCTTGTTAATAACTAGCCCATCCCATTAGTCTATAGTTGTGGGGGACGGTTTGGGCACCTGCACCCTCAAAGATGGCGGGAGCCCACCCATCCCCCCACCAGGCGAGCTGCGTCGCGGCTTAGTGATTCACACTGAAATTGGCGAATCCAATTTAAGTCAATTAATAGCGTGTGTGTGTGGCAGGAGTCCTGTCCCTCCACTACTTTGTACAAATGAAAATTACTCTTAATTCCTTCAGATTTGTAATAACCCCATACTCTGGTTTCAGGGTGATATTTGGGAAGAATTCTGTTTAAAATTAATGGAGTGGCACATTCTGCAGCCTTTTTGCTTGATTGCATGTAATGGAAGTGCCCTATATTTTCCTGCAAAATAAGTACTCAATTCATTATCGTTAGGCAAATGTACGGTAGCCTCAGGCACCGCAGAGAGCTGGGCGCAGGCCCACGTGAGCGTGGCTTGGGAAGCAGGGCCCTTCAACAGGGACCCTTGAACTTTAAAGAAAGGAACTCCTTTTTGCCTTCTAATTGATCATTTAGACCATTCCTGGCGAAGTCTGCCCACATGCAATTACTGGCTAATTCAAGCGAGGAAAAATGTAAGTCATTTAGACCCAAGCCGAGCAGTTTCCTTGCGTGGGTTTACTCGCGGGCTTGCGGTTACTCGTATCCCCTCTCTGTGAACCCACCTCTGAAATATAGGTCTGGTAGTCCCAGGCTGCTGGGTTCTGCGAGAACAGAAAAGGGGCCAAAATGGGGGTGACCAGAAGGACAAGAAGCAGGAGGAAGCATTTGCACACTTGACATGGGGAGGGGGACACCCCCAGAAGAGGGTTGGGGCTTGTGGTACTTAACACTTGTACCCTTCCATTGACCAAGGCCTTGGGGTAAATAGTAACTCGTTCTCATATTATATCTTCATTATAGAATTTTCCTGAACATGCCAGATGGACACCAGCCTGTAGACCCGCCTGAAGTCTGTGCCTGCTTTGGCACTACTTTCGGCTCATTGCCCAAAGCCCACCTCTAGTTTGAGGAATTAATTTTGATCTCCATCTACAGCCCACAGCCCCACCCCACCCCCAACAAGTTGGGCCTCCCATATTGTCCCAAACATTTCCTTCCAGCTTCGACGCATTTCCTGCTCTCTATCTGCAGTAACTCAGAACCCATAAAATTTAGATACACCACAATATTTCCGTGGACATTTTGCTCTAAGAAACCATTGTTACTCAGCATAATGAGCTTTTAAGATACAAAGACAATGTACTCTCTCGTGCCAATTATGTAAAAGAATACAACTCTTTTTATGTGATTAATGAAATACTACGTTTTTCATTAGGAAACACTAAATACTATAATATTTCTGTGTGTGCTCATGTAAATTCCTGACAGCAAATCAAGATAAACCATTGCTTTGTCTCCTTGAGCAGTCCAGAAGCGGGATGAAATGAGAGGAATGTGTTCACTTAAACATGCTTTGCTATACGAATTTTGTCTCCTCTGTTGTCCTTTTTTCTTTATATTCACGCTGCAAATGTACAAGGTACGCGTGGCCTCATTAAGAGCCCTCCTTTCGTATTTTGCATATACATGGTATGGAAATGCATGAGAACGCTGGGCAGGTTTTCAATAACGGGGCTAATTTGTCAGAATACTACGTCTCAAGATGGAGGTCTTTGCCTCATCTTTGCCCAGACCTAGGGCCTGGGTCCGACATCTCACCTCCTCTGGAGGCTTTCCTTTAGATTCTAGAATCTCTTGCTGAATACGCGACCATGTTTTTGAAGGTGGAGAAAGGGATCAGAACAATAAATAAACCAAACTTAACCCTCACCTCTTTAAAAAGAAGAAACCGAGGGGCGCCTGGGTGGCGCAGTCGGTTAAGCTCCGACTTCAGCCAGGTCACGATCTCGCGGTCCGTGAGTTCGAGCCCTGCGTCAGGCTCTGGGCTGATGGCTCAGAGCCTGGAGCCTGTTTCCGATTCTGGGTCTCCCTCTCTCTCTGCCCCTCCCCTGTTCATGCTCTGTCTTTCTCTGTCCCAAAAATAAATAAGCGTTGAAAAAAAAATTAAAAAAATAAATAAATAAATAAATAAATAAATAAATAAATAAATAAAAAATAAATAAAAAGAAGAAACCGAGAATCAACTTTCTGTAGGCTTACTGCCTCTTTTTTTTTTTTTTTTGGCCTTTTCTCTTCCAAATTTAAACTGATATTTTGAATAGTTTACTTACAAATGGTACAAAACTCAAAGAGCATGAATGAGTATCTAGTAAAAAAAAAAAAAAAAACAACTCAGTCTGCCTCTCTCCCCTCCCCCCCGCAGCAGATACTATTGGCAACTCTTTTGATCTGTTTTTGCATATTCATTTCCAGAGCTATTCCAGCCACAGAATGCATCAACACATATATAACATCATGTCTTTACATAAATAGCATAGTATGCATACTGTCACGCACATTGCTTTTCTCACTTAACATTACATCTTGGAGATTTACACTGGATGTTAAAACTTCTTTAAGTGAGATTGTAAACACTTTATAAATCCAAATAAACATCTCTGGTCTGCTTGAGCCAGGCAAGGAAAGCCTTCCTCGAAGGAGGAGACGCTGCTGAGGTGATGATTTCAAAAGTTGAAGCTGAGATCTATAGTGGGTTATGGGTAAGGGGTATGTTACCAGAGACGTTCTCATGCGTCCTGAACTGAAATTTTTTAAAGGCATGCGCTGCTCCGTTCCGTCAGCAAATTCCCATTTCCCATGTGCAGGCCCAGAGCTGACGTTCCCAAAATCTGGGAGAAGACCCTTTATCGGCACGTCGCCAGTGTTGCCTTGAGTTGGTTGCGATTTGCAATGGCTACATTCAGTGCTTTCTAATCATGAATTACTGTCAGCTTGGTTTTACCATTATCAGTTTATTTTGTTGTGGGTAACCCTCCCTAGTATACTGAAGCTTATTTGCATCACCAGTATTCTGGAACTGTAATTTTCCAATGACCGGATTCTCAGACGTGTATACATTGTGGTTCAAATATGAATTGTCCATACTCCAGTGCTAAAGCCAATGTATACATGATCCACTTCCCCCCCAATTATCACCAATTTATTTTTCCGCTGGAAAATGAGGCTAGATGGAGTTGGTAGGTCAAGCAGTTTTGCCCTAAGCAGGGGCTGATCAAAAATAATTTGAGACCCAACGCATCTAATGCAGCTGCACCTCAGGAAGCCTACCTACATTAAACATCCTAACTATGCAAGAGGGATATGTCCTGAAACCTTCACTCATGCTAATATCGCATGCAATCGCCCCTCCATAAAATTCACTCAGGTCTGTTGGAAAATTCAAGAAAATACTAAGAACAGGAGAACTGCATTGAGATGCAAATGCTACATAGGAGGTAGACTCACTCAGCCACTGAGGGACCTGTGTCCACACACCAGCTTCCCAACACTTACGGATTCAGGTCTCAGCAAAAGACAAGTCAGCGTGTACAAGTTGCTCACTGTCATAACTACAAAGATCGTATCTGCAAACACCATATTCTATCTGCAAATACCAAACGTCGACTGTTTCTCCCCTCTTTCCCCTGAAAAATATAAACCCAGGCTAGCTCCAGAATTTGCTCAGGCTCCCTGCTTTATTAGGGTGGTGACTGCCCACGTGAATACACGCACAGGCATCCAGGAGGGTGCTCAGCACAAGATAAGTGGCCCCCACACCCAGCCCAACGATCTTGAGTTTCAGGCTTCCCAAGTAGGAAGCCACCAGTGAAGCACATCTTAAAGTAGATTTGTGGGATGTTAATCGATGTTAGATGGAAAAAAATGTCACATTCAAATACGTTTGGGAAATGTGAGGCTAAAGAAAATTAAACTCACTTCCTACAGCTTTGGTTTTATTTTTTCCCTTTTGTTTTCTTTTCCTTTTGTAATTTTTTTAACTTTATTTTTGAGAGGCAGAGTGAGTGGGGGAGGGGCAGAGAGAGAGAGGAAGGAAGAGAATCCCAAGCAGGCTCCACGCTGTCCGTGCTGAGCCCCATGCGGGGCTCGAACCCACGAACTGCGAGATCATGACCGGAGCTGAAACCAAGAGTTGGATGCTTAACCGCCTGAGCCCCCCGGGAGCCCTGACTTTTGTTTCCTCACTGGAGCTCACTGCAGAGTCTCCTACACGGAGGCATATTATGACCCTCTGCAGGGAGACAGATGAGGGCACGTCCAGATTGCATCTGGCCATGGGACTGACTTACCCCCTGAAAATCTGCAGGATGAGCGCTCTGTGGAGCTCATTCATTCATTGAACCAGCTGGCCAGATAGCCAACAAGCACGCACTGAGTGTCTACGATGTCTTAGGCGTGCCGGGTCCCATGACAAAGGAGGCTCATTTGTGGAGCTCACTTGGGGACACGCATACACACACAAATCACAAATCAGTGGTGCCTACAAGCTATGGTGACCGCTGAGGACAGATACAAAAACCTGTGAAAGAGGCCTCGCTTGGGTTTTGAGGTCAAGAGAGGCCTCTGGCAAAGTGATGTTTTCAAGTGACATCTCCTCACGTGAGGAGCTTGTCCTTCAAGGGAACAGCATAGGTGAGGACCCCAAGCCAGGAGAAGACTCGGCTCCCTGGAGGGAGCTGCAGAAAGCCAGGCTGGCTGGAGTGCAAGGAGTGAGGTAGGGAGAAGGGGTATCGGCTCAGAGGTGTCAGAGGCCTGTGGATTTTATGAGAAAAGCGGGAGGCACTGTGTATCCACAAGCCTTCTGGCCACCGTGCGAGAAAACTCTGCAGAAAGCAGTCAGCAATAATGGCGTCTGAGGCTGGCCTTCCATCTACAAACCATGGTGACAGCCAGAGAGCAAAGGAGATCAGGAGAGGAGACGAGCCTCTGCCTACCCCCCATCTGGAAGCCGAGGTGTGCTTAGGAAAGCCTCATCCTCCGCCTCCCTGGGGCTGCTGGGAGGGCAGGAGGTCCTAGCCACCTCCAACCTTCCTGTATTTTCGTCCCCTGAGAAGAGGTAAGGGAGCCTGAAGACCAGAGGAGGGTGTGTGCGTGAAGCAAAGGAAGGCGCTAGAGCCAGAAAGCCAATCCCTGAGGCCCAGTGTTTCCAACCTCCTCACCACAGAGGACTTGTGCCGTTGGGTCCCAGTGTGGATTCAGCGGGGTCGGGGGTGGGGGGGAGGCAGGAATGCGGTCCTCCAGCCTAGGGTCAGGTAAGGTATAGGCTTCCTGGAGGTGGAATAATAATTTTATTTTCCCAATTCATATTAGTCAGTACAAGTGACTGTTACAATGCCCACCACATTGTATTAAGCCTACCAAAAGCGGGTCACTTCTGCTTCACGGTTAGCGTCTTGTGAAATATCTCCCATTCCGACGGTATATTATTTTCACTGAGAGTTTTGAAATCCCAGAAATATCCCTGGAAACCCCCGCTGGGGAGCAATCTGGTTGGAAACCAGTCCAGTGGGGGACTGCCCCAGAATGACGCTTCTCCCCAGCAGGCTCCTGCGGCCTGAGCCATCGGCACTTCTGCCTCGATGACTCCCCTGGGCCTTCCGCATACACGTGGTCCCCAGCTTTGACGCTGGCATTTCAAAGGGCACTTAGGAAATTCTGAGAAGCCCCACAGATTAAGATAAACGATGCTTTATCGGCGAAACAGCCTTTTCATTTCTTGTTATCGATTTTCATGTTTCCACATCTTCAGATGCGATTTGTTAGCCCAGGGCCGCATTCCAACACACACAGACGTCATTAAGGCAGCCGTTTTAAAGAGTGCCATGTCTTATTGAGGTGGACAGGACAATAGATAAATATTTAATCTGTTACACATTTGCTTGGTATGGGAGACAGGGTTGGGACTCCGTGACTCTCAGGTTCGTACATGTCTTCCTGGAAACCCTGACAATGGCCTCACCGCCTGCCCACAGAAACACCGTGCCTGCCCTTTGGCAAATGACGATGTTTCTGAAAAGCTGCTCCTGGAAGCCTTTTTCCACTCAAGCTTCAGAGGTTACCCCATCTCTCCTCATTCTTCACGATATTGGAGAATACAAACTCACAGAACTGGGGGCACTTGGCTTAAAAGAATGGAAAGTAAGGGGCGCCTGGGTGGCTCAGCCCGTTAAGCGTCCGACTCTTGATTTCAGCTCAGGTCATGGTCTCACAGTGGTGAGTTCGAGCCCCGCGTCAGACTCCGCACTGATAGCACGGAGCCCGGTTGGGATTCTCTCTCTACGCCTACCCCACTCGTGCTCGCTCATGCTCTCTCTCAAAAAAATAAACAAAAATGAAAAACAATAATGGACCATGACATGGTAACCAGTGAGCATGCGCTAAGCCAGGTTACCGAGGCCATGGTGCCCTCACCTCGACCGTGTTCTGAGTCTTTCTGCGTCTTTGGTTCTCTGGGCTAATTCCCATAATGCCCCACTCTCTCACATCAGAATTGCATGTCCAGACCCATGACCAGGTCTGTCACTGACTGTGAAAGACCAAGCCCACCAGCAACCACCCTAATCAGGGGACCTGCCAAATCGCTTTCATTCATGAAATTCACTCATCCGGATGAAATGGCTTCCTGACCCGCATACCTTCGGTGCTCTTTGTTAATAAGATACGCGGCTTCTCTCCTGTTCAGGAGGATTCCAACCCCTACATAAGTATGCCCAAACATTGATGAGTGGGACACCAAAACACCACAGGACAACAAGAATCCTGTCAGCTCCCCGGGGCCAGGCCCCGGACTGTGCATGATCAGGATGCAGTCGAGTCAGGGAATATTCGTGGACTTCCTGTTCTGAGTTCAGCCCCTCGCTATGCACAAAATGAGATCAGAAAGTACAGAGTCCCTTCCCAAACGGATTCTTCCAATCCAGTGGAGGTAGGTGACAGACACAGCTCACTTGAAAGAATTCAGTGACACGATGAGAAAGGACCAGATACGTTTGAGGCACCCTATGTAGATTCTCCCAGAAAACAACCCAGCCCCAGCTGCCATATAATCATTAGGGGCTTTTGCCCCTAGGATCGGTGATTTCACGTTCCATACAGGTTTGCTGCTACAAGAAAACACACAACCTACCCTAAGGCCAAACGGAGATTTACAGTCATTTGTCTCAAATCTTACTTGTGGCTGAGAAATCACTGTCTTTATTCCACAGACCGCAGATAGTGAGCCAGGACTCCAAAATCCAGTCTGGACCCCACCGCTAGTCATTTTGACTCTGTCCTTGCACTCAAGGTTTCCTTGCCTCTCCAAATCACGTCCCACTAGTGGACATTTTTATTCTTGTTCCCCAGCACGGAACTGCTGCAGAAAATCACAGATTGGACACGTACCAGCTGACTCCTCAGTTGCGTTCAGATGCTCCCTGGCTTCTGTGGGTCCTCCGCCATCTCTCGTGGATTCCCTTCCTCTCCCCCGAACACCTGCTCCCTATCTTCTCCCCATGCCCCTCCGCCTGCTTTCTCCCCGCACCATGCCTTCACCTCTTCCTTTACCAACAACTCAAAGCTGTTGGCTTCGTGGTTGTCCCGTAGCATTTCAACATCCCACTGCGTCTCTCTTCCTCCCGCCCCAGTTCCCAGGCTGCCCCTCCTGCCGCCTGCCTCCTCCAGGACCAGCTCCCTTCTCCTCCAGCATCCTGGCTTTCACTCCGGACCATGTAGATTTCCGAGATGAAAAACAACTTGCACTTAAGCCAGTTCTCCCTCACCCTGTGCCCTGGTTCACATTTTTCCTATGACGCTTCCTCCTCGTTCCACTCCCTCCCTTTCTCCTTCCTCTCATGAACCCCCAGAAGCCACTACTAGTTTTCCAGCGGCTGAAATTGCTCTCTGCGTCGTCAGCTCTTTACCCACGGGGCTGGTCCCGACCCCTCTTTTCCTGGCTCTGCAGCATCTGACCTCACAATCCATCACCTCCTACCAGGAGCTCAGCCCCCAAGGTTTCACAGACGCCACGCTTTTCTGCTTCTCTCCCACCCGCTGGCTGCTGCCGTTTGCACCCAGGTGGGCTCTTTGCCTCTCCCCAGATGTGAACGCCACCTAGGTGCCTCCTCCACACTTCTTAGGTCTCTGCCCAGCTTCCGTGATGGCCTGCTCTCCCCCCAGCCCCAGTATCTCACCCAGCTCGTTGGGCATTTCCAGCTTCACATCTCCCCATGACTGGGCTACCCCAAGTGCAACTTAGCATGCCCACGCTGAATTTTTATCCTCCATACCTGCTCCTTCTTTAGACGTCCGTCGTCCCTCCTGGGGGTGCCATCTCCTACCCAGGCACCCTCGCTCTCAGAGGCACAAAGGAGTTCTGAGTTTTCTCCTCCCCCCTCCTCTGCCCTTCCCCTCCACCACAGCCAATCAGTTCTGTTGATTGCTTCTTCATGGACCACCTGTTTTGCACTGATCTCCGCTTCAGGCCCCAATCATTCCCCTAATTTAGGCCCTATCCTCTCATGCCTGGATATTGCAGTGACCTCTTAACTAGCTTCGCTTTGGGGTAATCCATCCTGCACCTGTTCCCTGCTTCACTCTCTTGAAACACAGCTCCGATAATCTCCCACTCCTCTCAAATAGTCCCAACAGCGGTGCTTACCGAGCACTTAGTGTGGACTTCCTACAAATAATCTCATTGAATCCTCTCAACAAGCCTGTGACATACTATTACCATCCTCGTTTTATAAAGGAAAAAGTAAAGGCACAGAGGTTCGATACTTGATACAGGTCATATGCCTCGTGGATGACAGAGCTGGGCTCTGGGCAGTCTGGCTCTAGAGGTCAAGTTCTAACGTCTTGAATTCACCAGATCTTCCTCAGTACCCTCCATGGTTTCCATCCTCCGGAGACCAGAATGTCTTTGCCTGCCCATAGGACCTGCTAGAATCCGGTTCCACGCTGCCTGACCAATCACTAACGCTTTGCATCCAGACAGACCCGTCTGCTTGCCAGAGGCCCTCTGCTTCCTGCCAGCAGCTGGTCTCCTTTGCCTTGTTTTGAAAAGGAATTCCTGGAGCAACCAGGCTCCGACTGATAAGGTTGTCATTCATTTATTCTTCATTTGTTCAAGAAAGACAGTGCCGGACACTGTGCTAGGTACACAATACCGCAGAGAACAAAACAGGCATGCCCTCATCCCCGTGTGTGGACGGTCTAGTGACTTTCCAAGCCCTGCTCCTCTCCCCTGGCCCCCGGTTTAGACCCCACACGGAACCCACGCTTCTGCTCTGCTTGACCCCCTCCAACCGCGGTCCCTGCTGGGATCCTGCTAATCCCCTCGTCTCTGGGATCAGACCCCGTCTGGTTGTGCCAGGTAGAACCCACATTTTGCCAAAGCTGAGGGTGTTGCCCGGGGACAGATGCTCCCACTCAGGAAAGCTCAGCTCCAAGCCCCTTCCTGGTCAAGAGGCTTTGATTCAGAGATGGGCCCCAGAAGTCAAGGAAAGACTGCAGACAAAGCCTTGTGGCCTCCAACCGTGTGTTCGGCACATCATTGGCTTTTGCAGAGAACTCAGCAGCCACTCTCATGTAGGTGCTATTTTTATTCCTATTTTACAGAGGAGAAAACAGAGGTTCTACAAGCCTCACTAGCCAGGACTCCAAACCAGCTCGGACTCTGAAATCTTCATTCTCCCCACAATTCCCTGCTGTCTCCATGTTCCCATAATCCCAGTTTCTCGGGGCCACACCGGCTAGAAACGGGTCAAGAGCAGTTATCGATGGGGTGTAACTCCAACTGTGTTCCTTTTAACATCTCAAATACTGTGTTTCCTCTTGACTTTATTTTATGTATTCATCTAGTTAGTTGGTTGGCAGAGGGGGAATGGTGAAGCTTTTCCTTAATAGGAAACTCTGAAGTTGAATCAAGAAAGATGGAACAAAACTCCCAAGGTGTTCTTTTGAAGGTCCGTTCTGTTGTCTTTTCTTGCCAAGCACGTGGTTATTTGGGGCGCTCTGGGAAGGGGCGCAGGTGTTAATGGCTGAGGGAGCCTCGCTTTTTCTGCAGCAAAGGAGTGGCCTGCTTTTGCCCGGGAGTAGGGATTTAGGGGGACTGTCCCAGTCTGGGCAGAAAGCAGGAGACAGGCTGAGTCTGGAGGGAGGAAAAGAGCCTGAGGGCTATGGAGGCTGAGCGCTGCTGTGCCCAAAGAAGCAGCCAGAACTGCTGAGGTCTCACAGGTGAGGCTCACACAGGCTGGAAAACAGTTCAGGCAGGAGGACTCCAGCAGGTAGGGCTGAGCCCGGGCAGGAAGCGAGGCTTGAGATCAGAGGGAGTGGCATCATTCACAGAGGGGGTTGAGCAGAAAGCCTTGGAGCCCCACGGGGGGGGGGGGGGGGGGGAACCACAGGGCAGGGGTTGAGGCAGGAGCTCAGGCCTGGGAGCTGATCAAAAGAGCCAGGAGGAGGGCGCCACCATCAAAGTGCCCAGGTCCTCCAACCAGACGCTGGGTCTTTAATAACCACGCCTTTCCAGGGCCGCCTGCCATCCCTCCCGCCACCCTTTCCAATCTTCCTTCCCTACCCGCCCCCACCCTGCAGCCAGGGGATGGCTCTGGCATCTGCTTCAGGGAATATCTATGGGCCCAGTGGCAGTGAACTAAAGAAACGTGGTGACGGCCATCCTGGCCCACAGTCCAGGCCCAGCCTGGCCACCCTGCAGAGAGCACATAATTCTGTTGGCATCGCCTGTGCTCGTGTGTGAACGGACTCCACTGAAAGTTGCTGCTTCTTCCGCTCACAACCAGGATTACTCACACAGGCCTCTGCATGAACGCTGTTTTGATGCATATTTCCAATAACGCACCGATGAACATTGACAATAACTCCGTGAAGTATTTCAAAATGGAACTCCAGGGAAAAGCAAGCAGGCCATCTAGCAGACATCTTCTTTTACATTATCCCAAAGTGTCAGGGAGTCAAGTTACACGGACCCAGAAGAGACCCAAACAGGAGTGCACAAGCACATAGTTTAGGTACAGCCAGGGGCACCTGGCATCTGACTTCGGCTCAGGTCATGATCTCACGGTTCGGGAGTTCGAGCCCCACATTGGGATCTCTGCTCTCAGCACAGAGCCTGCTTCAGATCCTGTTCTCCTCTCTCTCCGCCCCTGCCCCATTTGCGTTTTTTTCTCTCAATAAACAAATAAACATTAAAAAATAAATAGGTACAGCCAGAACCCCTGGGAACTTCTAGTTAGAGCACAGCACCCGGGATCAAGGCCTGGCGCTCTCTAGCTGTGTGCTATTGGGCAAGTCACTTTACCTCTCTGAGCCTCGTTCTTTGTAGTGAGATATGGGGGCGGGGGGGGGGGCTTGTCACATGTTAAGGATGAGGCTCGGTTCTGTTTGCCTGACTCAAGTGTCTCCTTCCCACCTCACCCTCTTCGGGCTTGAAGCTGTGCTCCAACTACGTTAGTAACCATCCCAGTCTGAGCAGGCCCATTGCATCACCCGGTGCTGGTCAGGGGGACTGAACGGTAGTGTTGCTGTGGACATTGGGTAAAGCTGAGTGTTCCACCTTAAATATGAATTCTTACTGCTAGGACCAGGGCTGGCAAAGAGCAGCATGCTTACTCTGCTCCTCACACACCTGTGGCAGACATTACTAATCAATCCCGCACTCTTCCCCGGCCAGTGATGTCTGCAGTGGAGTGGGAGGGCAGTGGGAGTATAGAAAGGAAAGCTATTTGCCATGTAGTTTAGGACACCAATGCGGGGCTCCAAATTTGTGCCTGAATGCTAATCACTGGCTCTGTGTGGGTCAGACGCCCACCCCTGGGCCAATTAGCTGCAACTGGGGTTAAAGACCAGAGGCAGAATCTGTAAGAAGAGAGTAGCTACCGTTCAAACTCAAGAGAAACAGTTACTGGGGAAAAAGCACGCGTGTTATTCTGCTCAGATAGGTTTTTCTCCTCTAGACAAGCCACTACCCTAGGTTCTCAGGGGTGGCAAGCCATGTGAAAAATGAGCAAAAAACCCGAGATGTGACCAAGATGACCCTTCTAGAAAGGGCTAGAACCATCCGACTCCAGTTTCTATGCTTTTTCCCTTCAGGAAGGCAGCAAGGTTTGCAAATACCCATGTGTTAGGCAGCCAACCTCATGGAGGCCATGACCCTGCAGCCAGAGGGCAGCCCTGAAAAGTGAGACCCAGGGAGTCCTTGGCCAGGATCTAAGAGCTGAGAAGCAACCACAATGAAATCCAGAAAGCTTCTTTAGAGACGCCTGCAGTTTGGGAACAATCCTGCTAAGTCATAAATGCTTCGAATTCCTCAGCTTTTGCCTTCAGAATTTCTGGCAGCTGAGGGCCAGTGTTCAGGGACAGACACCGATTCTCCCCTACTGGGGAAGGCCAGGCCAGGCCAGCCCGGGGTCCACGAAGCCAGCAGACCGAGCCTCTCCTCTAGACACGTCCGGGAGAAGGGAGGGCTGTTGCTGCAGGTGCTGTGGCACCCACTCCGATGCCCCTCAGGACCCGCACTCATTCCCCCCTGCTCCCCACCCCCCACAGTCGTTCCCACTGCCAAGGAAGCTGCCGGTCCGAGTCTCAGCCCCCTCCCCCCCAACCCAGGATAGAACAACCGGTACTTAGCTTCCATCCGGGGCACCTCTCATCTCGGCGATGCTCCGGTGAGAGGGTGGAGTCCCTCTGGCCGGCCCCGGCAGGCTGGCTTCTCTCCTCCCTCCACCAAAACTGCTGCCAACTCCCAGGTGTTGACCCTCATGGCTGTTGGTCCTGCGATCTGTGCTCCCGGAAGGTAGAGCTCATTCCCTCACAGGCGCTCTGGCCGTCACGTCTGCCTCCCACCGCCCACCCGGCATCTCCAAGCCCGCAGCCCAGGACCGCGGCCTGCTGCAGCGGGAACATGGAAGGAAGATTCACGGGGTCTAGATGCCCACGGCACGGGAAAATCACCGCATCCAGCCCTGCCAGCTCGCCGGTGGACGGCCAGCCCAGGGCCACCCACAGAGCTGGCTGGTGGCTAAGCCGGCCCCAGGGGCCTTTGACCTCACGGCCTTCCACTTCTGTGGAGTTGCTAACATGCTTGCTACCCACTCTGTACGCAAGCGTTTCTCCGCATCTATGAGGGAGGGGTCAGCGGCTTCGCGTTTCACAGATGTCGTAACTGAGTTGCTCAAGGTTGCGCAGCTCAGTGGTGACGGAGGCAAATCCCAGCCCGGGTCTGTGCCACTCTCGAGCCCGTGATCTTTCTAGCCACACGGCCTCTAGCTCCTGTGGGCACCCGGGGTCTCTGGGTGGTTTGTGACACAGTCATGGGGCCTACTCGGGTCCTGGGCTAAATGTGGCCCGTGTGCCGAGCCCCTCCCCTGCAGGTCAAGTTCCCGCTCATTCCTCGGGGCGGCCCTGCCAGCTGCCATTCCAGACCAGGGGGGCCAGAGCGTGGAGTCGAGATTTAAGCCAAGTGCCCAGCGGGTCCCCAGGGATGTCCCCAAAGGGACAGAAATAGGTCACACCCATGCTCTCTATACTAGATGAAGCTGGAATTGTTGCGGCTCAGGACGTGGCTCGTTGAGGAGGCCCTAGGATCCTCCCAGGATGACACAGGATGAGGAAGATATGAATAGAAAAGCCTCGTGGTCTACCAGTGGGGGGAGAGAAGAGAGGGATTACCTCTGCACAGGGGGACAAGGGAAATGGGCAGGAAACCAGGAGGGCAGGCCTACCAGGCCCTGTAGGCTTCTGCTCCGCTCCCGCATGTGTAAGCACATCCCTGGGTCCTGTGCACCTCAGGCAATGAGGTCTCTACCCGCAAGTTCAGCCTCCACAGGCCCTGGGCCCCCAGGAGACCCTCGGTGCCCCAGTGATATTACTTTACTCACACCTAGTGGCTGAGGCTTAAAAGGCTGGGGGTCTGAGCACTGGCCTATCGCCATTCCCCCAACACACCAGCCTTCTGCCTCAGTTTCCTTTCCTGGCACTCTTATTTTCCCAGCAGAATTATTGCTGCTCATGAGTCCAACCTGCCCGCCTGTGGTTCTGACATCGCGCCCAGCCCGGGCTCCCTTCTGTCGGACTCAGGAGTAAGGGATGTCAGTATCTCTGCTCCAAAGCACGGCCACGGCTTGTGGTCCTCCTCAAGGGGATAGAGCTCCCAGAACTTTGCCACCGTGGATGATGGCAGAGCTCTGGGGATCAGTAGCCCAACCACGAAGGGTGGTCTGAGGCAGGTAGCACTGTGGCTTCTGAAGGTCAGACAAGGTGCAGGTGGGGTGGACCTGAGAAGAGCCAAGAGTAGTCCCCAAAAAGTGACCCAGGGTAGGCAACGGTGTATCCCAGGAGTGAGTGCAGGAGACTTGTGCTCAGTCTTGGACAGAAGGGTTCAGGCTAGGGGGCGGGACTGGCCCAGGAGTCCCGTGACTCCTGTTCAAAAGCCAGCTCCGCCACTCAGTTGCCAAGAGACCTTGGGTGGGTCACTTCACCTCTGTCTCAGGTGAGCCCCTGCAGGAAATGGATGGACCACTCCAATGAGTGAGAAAGATGAACAATGGGACTGTGCATGAGAATTTAATGAAGGAATGGTTTTCAAAGTTGGGGGCAGGGCTGAGGGTGGTGATGCACTGGAGTCCAGCAGCACCGGGCAACGGGTACCATGCCAGGGCCAGGGGCAGAGGGGTCTTGTGGGGACCCAACAAGATCTATAACTACAAGGAAGGGCCGCTGGACAGGAGCTGTGGCTTTTGGTGAAGGAGACTACTCACTACCGCCAAACTGAGGCCAGGCAGGGAGGAAGCAGGGGAGCGTGAACACCCTCCTTTCTCCTCCAGCCCTACAGTCTCTTGCCCAGAGGCCAGGGGGGCCCAGCAGCTTCCTGAGGGCACAGAGAAGGAGAGACAAAGTCTGAAAGCAGGCCCGCAGGGGCAGACAGAAAACAGCCAAACACACTCTTGGAAAACAGGTTCTTACCCCAAAAAGTGGGAAAAGATACCTATGCTGCTTACCTCCAAGGAAGCTGTGAGGATCCGGCAGGAGGTTCAAGCTCCAGGGGTGGGGGACTGGGTGACTTCTGAAGTCGCTTTCAGCTCTCAGAGCCTAGGAATCTCAGCAAATAAAATCAGTAGTACTGAGAATCTCTGAGCAGAGCACGTGCGGCAGAAGAGAAAAGTCTGGGGAAGCTCAGTAGAGCCAGTCTGGAGCCACAACAGAGTTCAAGCTTGAGTTTGAGCTTAAGTAGCCACTACGGTTGGAACCAATGTCCTCAGGAGATGGTATACGCAAAAGTAGAGGTGTGGTGAAAAGGCCAGGTTCAAATTCTGACTTTGCCACTTACTAGCAGTAGAAGGAAAGGCACTAAATCCTTCTAACTATCCTGAACTGTTCAAATGGGAATACGCTCTCACAGGCTTGTTATAAGGATTGAATTCAAAGAGATGATATGTCACCATGCCTGGCATACAATGCATTCTCATGAAATAGGGGCTCTTTCCTTTCTTAGGGACACAGGACATGGGAGGAAGCAGCACAGCCGTAGTGAGGCGTGGTGGAAATAAAAGTGAAAAAGCAAGTAAGCTCAGTATGTCTCAGGAAGCAGGTTGCCCATGAAACCAGTCGCCCCAAAGGAGGTCTGGGAAGGTCCCCAAGAAACCCAGAAATGCTGGAAGACAAGTAACATGAGACCACGGAGTGACCCCATGTGACTGTCCACAGATGACTCAGCCTCGGGTGGAACAGGACTGTCCGTGGTCCAAAGCACGTACCAGCCAAAGCCCTGGGTCCCCCTGGCAGCTGGCTCATCATGTCTCAGTGAACGCATGTGTCTTCAAAGGACATCCAGTGGCTTCCAGGTACCCTGGTGCTTAGGACAGGCATGGAAGGTAAAGCCCTGAGCACATGCCCTCCTCTGGGTGAGGTGCCAGCTCATTAGTTGAATGAGGCACGTGGGTACCAAAGCAGCAGCCCTGGACAGAGCCTGCAGTTCTGGGTTCAGTTCCAACTCTCCTACTAGTTGTGGCCTCTCCCTGAATCTCCTTCTCTCTTCTCTCATCTGCAGAATAAGTGGTAATAGTCTCCCAGAGGAGTCAGACAGAGCACATTGCTGGGGGGGGGGCAGGAAGGAGGGGGTTCCTGGGTGGCTTGGTCGGTTAAGCATCCAACCTTTGATTTCAGCTCAGGTCATGATCTCGGGGTTCATGAATTCGAGCCCTATCTTGGGCTCTGAACTGACAGTGTGGAGCCTGTTTGGGATTCTCTCTCCCCCCACTCACTCTCTGCTCCTCCCCCACTCTGGCTCTCTCTCTCTCCAAATAAACAAATACAATTTAAAAAAAAAAAGCAGAAGAAAGAAAGAGCACATGGAACACGGGAGAGCTTACGTACCCAAGAGAAGCCACAGTGAAGAAACGACTCCTCCTATCAAAGACCCCATCAAAGAGCTAACTCTTGCCCAACTTGGAGCAGGAGGGAGCACACGCTGATTGGAACTGAGAACACAGACATCCAGGCCCCCAAACTCTAAGAGCCATGGTCACGGAGAGAAAAGTCACTTGGGGATTTGGGGTGGTACCAGTGGGGCAAACGGATTAGACAGAAGTGACCTCCATGGTAACTAATTCCCCCAAGACTGTTCCCATAGCAAACCGAACCACTGCATGTCTACAGAAGGGGCATCTCAGTGATCAGGGGTATGGTCCAAGGCTTGGGATTACAGGAGCTAAAAGGAGTGTAACCTGCCTGAGTCTGGTGTTCTAGAAAGAATCACTAACTGGGTGCAGTTCTCATTGCACAATGTAGGACCAGTCCTTCTCAGCAAACCTTTCTGTTACCCTTCGAAGAGCTCCGGGTATTTGTGGTGAGGGGAGCCAAGTAGGTAGACTCTATCTGTAAGCTTGATGATACTATTCTCACGATAGGCTAAGTGAAGCAGCCCCCACTTCCTACTCTTTGTTGGGAAAAAAGACATCTGAGGTAGGTTGGTTCCTCTCTGGGAGTGCTTCTTAGGACACCAGCTTCCAGAACAATTCCTGGCTCCTTTCCAGCACTCAAGAAATGTTCATGGTATTGTTCTTCCATAGGATGCATGGCCATCCACACCCAGGAAGACTGACACTCAAGCCTAATATCTGTGTCCAACTCCTTAGAGAAGGACTCCTTCTGGAAGCAGCCTGGACCCAAAGCCTTCAACAGCACCAAGGTTCCAGGCCCCAGCACATCTTAAAGGAGACGGCCCAGGACCCAGGACTTCTGGAACTCAGCCCAGGAGTCAGCAGGGGCAATCTAGACCTTTCTGGGTCTATGGCCTCCTTGCCCCATGTCCCATGCTCCATTGCTTCTATTCCAGCTCTCTGGACCCAGTTGACAAGGGACAGCTTTTCCTTCAGTTCCTGAGTGTCACAGCTGCTCCAGATACTGGGCCAGGATCTGGGGATCAAAAAAGGCTTAAGACTCAGTCCTTGCCCCCAAAATGCTATCCTAGCACCTGTAAATAGGTGTGAATGGGAACAGAAAGTACAGAGTAGGAGCAAATGTTGAAAGAACAGGAGCTGAGTCATGAAGGACCCCGAATGTCAAGCTAAGGGACTCTTTGTCCCACATTCAGGGACCAGAGACAGTCTCAAAGGTTGCCTAAGTGGGGAAGGGATAGGACCAGGTGCGCCCAGGCAGAGAGGGAAAGAGGGTCCCACGCTCCCTGAGACATGGCTCCCTAGCCACCAGAAATGCCAAAGGGCATGTCAGCTTCTCCCCCCCACAGAGTCCAGGTGCCAGGCTGGCTTTGCCCTTGCTCTCTGGCTTACTTTAACCCCAGGCCCCTCACCCTTCTTGCCAGCATGACCAGGGGATTTGGATCATCTTGTTGAAGACCCAGAAGTCTCCTAGACATCACAGTAATGCAAATGTTAGATCACTGGCTTGGAGACAGGTGAGTTGGGTTCTAGCACCAAATTTCCTTTCTCAATGACCCTGAACAGGTCATGACGCCTCTCTGAGCTGGGTTCTCTTTCCATAGAATAGCTTCACTCATTGCTGTGAGAGTACAATGAGATCATGTGTGTCAAGGCAGCTAGTGTGTGGCCTGGGGACCCAGAAAGAGGTCAATTAATGCTTGCTGAATGTGAACCTGTCTAGCAGTTCAGGCTGGGGTCTTTGAGAGAGGAAACCCAGCCAGGCCCAGCCCAGCAGGAGAAAAGTTCCCTAACAGGGAGAATTCCAGGGATCACCAGTATTCTGAGACCATATCAGGCAGTGCTCTGACCCCTCTGCTGTCCTGGGGTAGAGTGGGAGGGACCAGGGCTCCACTCCAAGGGTTTATAGGCTATTAATAGCTGGTGGCAGTGAGGCTGCAGGCCACTGTCCAAGGGACTCCTCTTTCCCCTCTGCTCTCAGCTGTGCTGTTCTTTAGAAGCACTTGGGAAGATCTGTGTTATTTGGAAAAGCTGGTAGGGGAAAGAGCATGAAATCTTGCCTGGAAAAGACCACCACTTTCCCCAAATTGTTTGTTTCCCAACAGACGTCTTTATATTTCATTTCTCTGCTTCCAGTAAGGCAAACAAATGCTTTCCATTTGCTCTTTGCTTTGTATTTTTCTTTAAAGTAATTATCTATAAATAGGAGTTCACACTGAAAAGCACATGGACGTTTCCTCATTTAATCCTTATCCTAAGGTAGGGGCTACCTTTATTCCCATTTTACAGGTAAGAACACTGAGGTTATGTGATTCAGCCAGAGCTGCACGCCTGGAAATGGAATCACCAAGCCCCCAACTCAGGATGCCTGCCTCCAAGTCCTGCACTCTTTCTAGTGCCCCAAACTACCTCTCGATCTCCCTGAGGAAGTCTTGCTAGCTCCCCACACTGCCTCTCCTCTCCCTGAAGAAATCCTTGCAGTGGCTTTGCAGAGCTCCTCTCTGAAAAGCACAGGAGCAGAGAATTCCAGAGTTTGAAAGGACCTGCTGCATTCCCACACGAGGCAAGAACCCCTCCCAGGGTATTCGTGGCGGACGCACACGTCCTGTTTCCCGGAAGGGGAAGTGCGGTGGCCCAACATTAACAAGGCCGCGATGGAGTGGATTATCTAGGTGGCATTCGCCACTAAATCATAAGGAAAACCCATCTGTGGAACAAGAAAACCAGCACTGGTTAATTCAGAGGCTCCATGATGTCATCGGGGACCCAGGTTCTTTCCCGCATTCAGCTCTGTCACCCTCAGGAGGTGGGTGTTTCTCCACAAGGGCTTGTAATGGCTGTCTCCCTTGCAGGCTTCCCAGGCAGCCTCAGCAATAGCCCGTGGATAGCAGACAGGTTTTTGGTGGTGGTGTTTTTTGGGTTTTTTGTTTTTGTTGTTGTTTTTCGTGAGAGAGGGGTGTTTGTGTGTTTAACCTACATGTCTTCTTCTTCCTCCTTTTTAAAGCAAATAAAACTCTCCTGGCCTCCATTAGTGACATTTCCTCATGTCTCCTTGGCCAGGACTGAGCCTCATGACCACCCTCAAGCCACTCACAGGCAAAGGGAATGAGATGCCCAGAAACACTGGCCTGAAGAATGAAGACTGTGCCCCCCTGAATCATGGAGAGGAGGCTTGGAGCCCTAAGTACAGCCAGGGTTCTGTCTGCAAGAAAAAAGAGGAGAAGGGCTTAGAGGAGCTCACCAACCCTCTCTGCCCTTGGAAAATGCTGTTTTCTCTGATTTGCTGGTGAAAACCACTGAGGTTGAGAAGTGACTTGGATCCTTGTCGCTGGACTTTGCCCTGCATCTCACTCGCTTGTATAATCCCAAGAGGATCCAAAACAATGCTTTACATGTAGGTGCTCAACCAACCAGCTCAGTTTAATCCAAAGAACGTTTAGGGCTTGCCTCCTACATGCCAAGTGCTTTGTGGTGTGCTGGAGAGACAAAGATGATCCAGTCAGAGTCTCTATCCTTGAGCACTACAATCTGGTAGTGCTTTTAGTTATCATTATCATTATTAATAAATAGTACTATTTATTAATAGTACAGGTATAAGAATAGTACTATTCTTATTATTTTCAACCAACATTTACTCAGCACACATAATGTGCTAGACATTTGGAAATATATAACATTCATGCCAGGGCTCAGGATAATTTTTATATCCCAATTGGCAGAAAAGAACACTTAGGGACAAGGAGTTACTTGCCCAAAGCCTCACAGCTCATGGGTGTCAGACACAAGAAGAAACTCAGGTGCACCTAAGTCAAAGACCACCTTCTTTCTGCCGATTGTATTCTCTGCACCTCTCAAAAATTGAATGCTCTAGCTTACCAATAATATATATATAAAACACGTTAAGCCAATATATGGATAGGTAGATCTCAAAAGTTGTTTTAAGACCTATTTTCATTAGTCTCTCCTTGTCTATTTTGCTCTACTCAGTGGAGATTGCCCTTCCCCTACAAGGAGATGCAAAACTGGGCAGTTTTGTCATTTCCTTCTGGCTTCTTATACCTCACATTCTGTTTCCAACAAAATAATTAAGAGGTTAAAATGTCTCCTTCCCCTGTGCTGGAGACTTATGCCAGGAAGAACCCACCATCAGGGGAGTAAGACGCTTCTTCTCTCTTTACTTTTTAGATAATGAATTTTCCTCAGGTCAGATTCGCTGGGGAGTTATTTCTGGAATCCAGCAATTCCTCCATTTTGAATGCCAGACCTTTGTTATCACCAGCCTTCTGGAGCGGCCTCAGGATGATATAAAGAACCTGTTCTAAGATGCCACGGGTGAAAATAAAAGACATTTGTTAGCCAGCTGTGCTCAGAAGTGTCCTTCCTGACGCATCAGGTGGTTCAGGACATGAGCACAGCTCCACTATGAACCCATGCTTCTCCTTTTCACCAACACGAGCTGCTGGATGTTGCTGAGGTGGACTCTGCTCAGTGCCCCATCTTCCTCTCTGGGTTGAGGACACTTCGCGCCCTAAACTAGATCTGCTGCCATCCTCCTGGGAGCCCAGAATTTGGGAGTCAGGCAGTGAGCCCCCACCTGGCCCAGGAAGCCTATTTTAAAGAAATTATAAGAAATTCATGGGGCACCTGGGCAGCTCAGTTGGTTAAGCGTCTGACTCTTGATTTCAGCTCAGGTCATGATCTCATGGTTGGTGAGGTCCATCCCTGTGCCGAGCTCCAGGCTGACAGTGGGCTGCTTGGGATGCTCTCTCTCCTTCTCTCTCTCTCTCTGCCCCTCCCCTGTTCTCTCCCTCTCTCTCTCTCTCTCTCTGTCTCAAAATAAATAAATAAACTTAAAAAAAAAAAAAAAAAGAAATGCAATAACCATCCCTCCCTAAGCCTGTCACTTTTTTCTACATGTTCTACCCATCTACCTCTGCCTTCACCTGGATCTGTTTCCTCCCATTAGTTCACCTTAGTTTTTCTTGTCCCAGTCTCTTTTCCTGGACTCTAAATAAAGCCTTCTTGCTCATGGCCAGCTCTGTAGTATAGCAAGAACCAGCAGAGACCTGAGATTCGGGCCACAGCCAGGTTCAAATGCAGGCACTTCTACTTACCAGCTATGAATCCTAAGGTAGAGACTCAACCTTCCTGAGACCCAATTTCCTCTTTAGCAAAATAGGAATAATAGTTCCTACTTCATAGTGCTATGGGTGGATTAACTGGAATCTTTCATGTAGGAAGCCTGGCATATTGTCAGATACACAATCCCTATTAGTCGGCATTACACCACCTAGCCCACGTAAGCAGACTCACTGGTGCCCCACAGAGCTTTCTTGAATTAACCTGAAATAAACATTTTCTAGATTTCCAGGCTCCCTGGAAGAATTTCCTCCACTACCCCTATCTCAGTTAAAAAAAAAGAAAAGAAAAGAAAATCAGTGCCTGGCTGGCTCAATTGGTAGTACACACAACTCGTAATCTCGGGATTGTGGGTTTGAGCCCCATCTTGGATGCAGAGATTACTTGAAAAAAATCTTTAAAAATTAAAATAGTTTTAAAAAAAAACAGAAGCTTGAGAAGTGGAGGAGGGATTGGAGAGAGGGCAATGAAGTAAGCCGGATGCAAGAGCCTGGATTGCCTTTGGCTCAGTCTGGGTTTGAGGGAAACCTGGAATTACTGCGATTTCATCACAGCAGCTGGTCCAAGATAAACCTGCCAGAACTGCTCAGAGGCCAGATCTGGATTGCAGTGATAGCTGGGGCCTGCTGAGAAGCAAGGAAAAACTATTTATCTGACATTTTTTCAACCCCAACCAAGAATTTTCTTTGGCTCGAGATGCCGCTGGGACCGGTTTTCATTTGCATGGATCTCATATGAGGATCCATGCCTCTGACGGGGGAAGACTTCTTAGAAAGACTTCCATTCCCCAGCCTCCTTTCCACGTGTGCCTTTCTCATGATTCAGAAATAATTATCCATCCAGGAAAACTAATCCCTGAGTTACTTATGCATGGACTGTGCCAGAACCTCACATATAGGTTCGCTCTGATTCAACTCCACACACAGCCTGTGCAGGTCTGAGCATCAGCAAAGATGGCCGCCAGAGAACATTTGCCCTCCTTCCAAATTGGCAGCCTTCATGTCACTGAAGCCATGTTAACTGATGTGGCACATTTTAATGCATTTCACTGTCTCAAGCTGTGGCAGCAAATTTAGAGTGTGAATCTTCTTAACAGCTGCTTCTAGAGTGGCGGTCTGGAATCTGCATCCTTGACTCATTGGTGCCAACCAAAAAAAAAAAAAAACAAAAAACAAAAACTTGTCCATGTATCATATATGGCTTTCAGTGGCTTTAAGACAGTCCTGTCTGAACTCAAATGCCATTGTTCTTGTAATATGCTTATGAAGACCGCACTTTTCAAACAGGTAGCATTTGGGGAGTGGTATAAATGTTCTAGGAATAAAATAGCGAGTTTGAGAAGTCAATCCAGAATATGTCCAATCGCATTAGCATTATCTGTGTTCAATCAGGTACTTTATTTGAATGAGATGGCCTTACGAGCCTGTTGCATGTCCTGTTGATTTATCATCCTCATCCGTCGCAAGGCAAAGGATACTGCTTTTTGAGCCCTTTGGTTTATCATCCTTAGTCAAAGCTAGGCACAAGGATGGACTTGGCTGCATTGTTGTCATAGCCAAAGACTAGAAACAAATGTATCTATTAGGATACATCCAGTCAACGGAATGGCATATATCATTTAAACAAAAAAAAGTGATTCACCGAAGATGTACAAGTGTTGTTATGAAATAATTTCCAAGAAATAGAGTTAAATCTGGAAATATACAAGATCCTGGTCATACTGATCATCTCAGGGGAAAGAACCAGGGGCAGAGGGTCAAGAGAAAGAAGTTTCTGTAATTTTTGTATGCTCTTGAGTTTTGTACCTTGCGTTACCCATATACACCATGATAAAATGGTTGGTTTTTCAAAAACTACATTCAGGGTCGAGCCCGAAGAAAGATGGTCAAACTAGCTATATAATTCAAAGAGTTATAATCACAAGAGCTCTCATTTGCTGAGCAATTACTCTGTATCAGCCTCCTGTTAGAGCCACTTACACATTTCATCTGGTTTTCCCTTCAAAGCAATCCTGTGAAGTAGATTTTACCGTCTTCAATTTTAGAAACAAGGACACTGACTCAACGGGTTCAGGAAAGTTGCCCGAGGTTACACAACCCGCACAAGGCTAAGCTGGGATTCAAACCTAGGTCGGACTAACTTTTTCCACTGGTCCCTGTGGACCTTCTCCGATCAAACACTCAATGGGACTGCATCTCATCACTCTGTCCCCACGGCCTGGCAGAGCACTTGGCACACAGGAGGTGTCTAATACATGCTGAACAGATAATAAATGGAAAACAAAACAGTGAGAGCAAGACGCAGCCAGCAATTCCCTAAGAGGAATTTTATACATGTTTGAGCATCTTGGAATTGCACGACTTCTTTCTTTTGTTTTATCCCCTGGTTTCCTCCATGATTGTTGGAAAAGGCCAACAAGCTCAACCATTCATTTCAGGGTGAATTTGGGACCCAAACGGTTAAACAACCAGCCAATTTGGCTTCCTTGCGGCCTCCCAGCCAAGGAGATGAATGGAATGTTCACGAGGTCTCTTGGCAGGGGTCCACATTCCTATGGGAACGTTGCAGCAGTGAGAGCTCTGGGACACTGAGAGGCAAATGTGTGGGAGTCGTGGGGCAAACTGCAAAGGATCCAAATTCTCAGAAAAATGCATGGAGCTCCATTGGTCCAAGGATGCTCTGCAGAGGACTAGCTAAGTCTCCGCCCTGGCTCAGAGGGAAAATAGAGACAGGAGCCAGCACCCATCCAGCTCTCCCCTACAGCTGCCCAGGCCTAGAATGGTACGGGCCACTTCCAGCACCGCTGCGGATAGGAGTTCATTAGAAGAAACTCATCAGGGAGTCCCACTCCTTTGGCTGATCTTTAGATTCCTTCCATTTTCCGTTTTCTAAAGAAAAGGACTTGAGGGGAATTTGCCCATCCCCCCCCCTTTTCCCTGGCCCCACCCTGCAGCTGCCTCTGTCCTTTCCCATGGAAGAGGACCCAAACCCAATGCATTTTCATTTTCATCAAGTACATCCTTGCCCGTAACACACACTCCAGAGACCAGGTGAGTCACTAAAATTCCACATTACAACTCCCTCCAGCTTTTAGAAAGGCCGCATCAGTGGTGATGATGATGAACATTGGATTTTCTGTTTAAAATTAGAAACTAGGATGTTCACATTTTCCCTCAAACAGTAGCTCACAAGAAAACTTCTTGTCACCACTCTAAAAAGGAAGTTGAAGCCTAGAGCTGTCCAGACAGAGACTTCTGTGTGGACCCCCCAACATCTCTCATGCCAGTCATCTGGAGAAATTTCTCCAGCTCTGAGGAGGGAGCCCTGCGTCCTGATTTCCCTTCCCACTTGGTGGCATTGGTACCAGGGTCTGGTAGTACTCGAGCAGACTTTGCTGTAGTTAACTCAGGCTGTTAAGAAAAGACTCTGGGGGCGCCTGGGTGGCGCAGTCGGTTAAGCGTCCGACTTCAGCCAGGTCAGGATCTCGCGGTCTGTGAGTTTGAGCCCCGTGTCAGGCTCTGGGCTGATGGCTCAGAGCCTGGAGCCTGTTTCCGATTCTGTGTCTCCCTCTCTCTCTGCCCCTCCCCCGTTCATGCTCTGTCTCTCTCTGTCCCAAATAAATAAATAAATAAATAAATAAATAAAAGAAAAGACTCTGTTTTGGGGCACCTGGGTGGCTCAGTCGGTTGAGCGGCCAACTTCGGCTTAGGTGATGATCTCACAGCTCATGAGTTCGAGCCCCACATCGGGCTCTGTGCTGACAACTCAGGGCCTGGAGCCTGCTTCGGATTCTGTGCCTCCCTCTCTCTCTGCCCCTAACCCACTCGCATTCTGTCTCTGTCTTTCTCAAAAAATTTAAAAAAAAATTTTTTTTTAAACATTAAAGAAAAAAAAAAAAAGAAAAGACTCTGTTTTATCCTGACGCCATGAGGCTAGGATATGGAGACACTGGAAGCTATTTGCAAAATGACACCTTTCCATTCCATATCCAAAGGCTAAGAGATAAACCAGTAGGTTGCTGGCTCTGTTAGTGAAGTCTTAACCTAATTAACGCTATGGAAGACAAAACTAGAAGTCTCTCCCAAGGCCAGGAATCCAGGCTAAGAAGCTTACAAGGAAGGGACCATTCTGGGGAGAAGCAGGAGTAACTAGGGAGGGAAAGAGCATCCTGACTTTGTTGGTACCACGTGGCACCAAAACCTTACAAGTCTTTTAGGACCAGAACAAAAAGAATCAAGGAAATAACACGCCATGGAAATGACGCGAATGAGCTATAATGATGAAGTCATCTGCTCTGCTCATAATCCGCCTTCCGGAGAAGCTGCTGTGTTCGCTTGGCCACAAAAGTAGCCTTTGGCTATAGCATCATCTGAACATATGCCTTGCTCCCCACCTCCGGGGATAAATGATCATAAGTGGACACCTAACCCAAATTGAATAAATCAGGTTCTCTCTCCCAGGGGTTCAGATGTGGGATCCAGAGATGTTGGATATACCATGTAATCACTTGAATTGAAGAGATGGCATTTGGCAGCAGTGGGTAGCCATCTTTTATCCTGTAGATAGAAAAGCCTGAAACCCCCTCTGTCGAGAGAGAAGGAGAGGAATGAATTGACCAGGTGAACAGAAACAGAGAGAAAGAACTCCTAAAAGACCCAGAGCCTGGCTCCTCAAGGTCCTTTGTTCAGGCCCGGTCACATCCTTGGACTCTTGGAGGCTTGGATTTCCCACCTATTTTTATAATAATCCCTCTCCCTGTTTTCTTGGATTAAGCTAATATGAGTGGGTTTTCATTACTTAGAAGCAGAAGAATACTGGCTAACGCAGAAGCGCAAGGCCCTTAGGCCAAAGTAGGAACAGAGGGAGTTCAGGTAAGATTTGCAAGGTAAGGTTGTCTACCTGAGCAACAGGATGGGATTGCAACATCTTACCTGGTCTGGACCGCCCTCCTCAAACCCCAAAAGGTTTGTTGCTGCTTTCTTACCCAAGTCACACACATACACACACACACACACACACTTTGCAAAGTTTCAAATATAAAAGGATATAGAATAAGTACAGAAGTCTCTTATCATACTTACCCAGTCTTAGGTCCTACCTCCAAGATAAGCTTTGCTCATGCCATATTTTATGCTCTCTGAAATGCTGTTAATTGTAAAACACATCCCAATTTTGGAAATGTTAAAAGATAGAATCATATATACTGTTCTGTTGAGTCTATTTCCAAATATTTTCTCAGTATTCCACATTATCAGTAGATTTTTGTATGGTTATTAGTTTTTATCATTAATCGGACTCAATCTAAGCACATTGTTCTGTAACTGCCTTCTGAACAACATTTCTCGGGGCATTCTCCTGATTTCAGTAAGAGAGTCTGTTCTATCCACTACTGTATCTCCAGGGCTAGAACTGTACCTGCCACATAAGTAGGAAGTCAATGAAGAAAGAATTAACTAATGAATAACCAGCTTCCTTTGCTCTTTTAATGCCAGAGGTCTTTAGTAGTATTTATTTGGGACACCTGGGTGGCTCAGTTAAACATCTGAGTCTTGATCTCAGCTCAGGTCTTGATCTCGAGTTCACGAGTTCCAGTCCCACAATGGGTCCCACGTTGGGCTCCATGCTGGGTGTGGAGCCTACTTAAAAAAAAACCCCAGTATTTATTCAACCTTTCCCCCATTACAGTAACCATTTTGGTTACTTCCTATTTTTTACCTTTATAAATAATACTGCTGTGAACATCTGGACTCCATTGTGTTTCTGTAACAGCAAAAGAGTTATGATTGGGTGCTGACTATGTTACAGATGCTAACATAAGTAATTTATATGCATTAACTTACTTAATATTCACAACAGACTTTGGAGGGTGGTACCATTCCCATTTCCATGTTTCAGATAACAAAACTGAGAATCAAAGAGATTGAATGACTCACCAAAAGAGTCAGCAGGAAATAAGTGAATGGGCAACCTTGCTCCAAAAGCAAGGCCAGGCTCATATCACTGTGTTCCTTTGTTTGGATGAATATTCTAAGGTGGAATTGTTATGTCTGAGAGAAAGAATGTTTCACTCCAAAACTTCTGCATCAGTTTAATTCAGTCTATCATCGTTTGAGAGTACCTGCTTCCCAACATCATTACCAATAATGGGTGTTACCAGTTTTTAAGTCATTTAAACATACAGGTGAAAAATAACATTTCATTATTCATTTAATTTGTATATCCTGGTTTACTGGGACATTGGGTTTCTTTCCAGTGATTACTGGCGACTTGTATTTTTCTATGAATTGCCTGCTCATTTTCTTTGCCCATTTTTTTCTATTGGCTTCTCTGTCTTTTAGTTACTGATTTTTAGGAACACTGAATGTTATCACAAATGTGGCAGAGTTTCACCAAGGCTGTATTTTCAATAGGATACATTTTGTTACTCAAAAGTTTTAAAATTTGATATAATCTAATTCATCAGTTTCTTTCTACATATGCCTTCTGAGTTTTGTGTCCTTTCCTACTCACATTGATGAAATATTCTGTTCTTTTCTTCTAACGTTTTATTTTTATGTTTAACTCCATATTCCATCTGGAACCTATTTCAAGATGTAACTTGGGCTCTAACTTCTTAAGTGGAGACCCAGTGTTCCTATCACTACTCTTTGATGTGCTATGTTTGTCATAAATTAGATTTCCATAAATACAAGAGTCTGTTTCTAGACTTTCTATTATGCTTCATTGTCTTCATGGTCTATTCCTGAGCCATAACGTGTGTGTAAAGCAGAGAGACATAGTTGTCACATAATTAACGTCAATTATCTTCTGCATCTCTTCTTAACTTCCCTGTTATTTTTTTTTCTTTTTCACAGTTTCAATCTATACATTCATGCCTGTGTTGCTTTTAACCTATCTAGAATCTTTCACCCTGAGTTTTAGGGTACACATCGGACTACCCTAATCTCTAATGAAGGGAGATAATGTGGTCACTTTGCCAAATCATTTGTATAGTGTTACAGCTATCTACAACATAGCTCCCTCCCAGGCCTAGTAAGCCAGCCAATCTCTCCTCATCGATCAGAATAAGAAACAGTTGAATGTGTTCTTAGGATTCTTGGAGATGGAATCATTCACAGATCTGCATGTCAATCATCCTGCTGGTAGCTGAATCTGAGGTTTTGGGAAAGGATGCAGAGAGGTGATTCCCTGTCTTGGCTACAGGTGTCATTTGCGTCCTTTCTGTTGGTTGGATCCAATGGCATCATTCAATGTCTCCCCATGGCCATGTGGCCTGCCACAGAGTCCCACAGGTGTCCTCACCACCCCCAAGCTCACTGATTCTCGCTCAAGTGACCCATATTCCACCCCGGCCCCTTCTCACAGGGCTGTCTCTTGAAATAAAGGTGACTCCTCTGTCACCATATTCCAGTCCAGTTCCAGTCTCCACAGTGTCAATGATACCATGAGGTCCTCCTCAAGTAAAGAAGAATCATATCAGATTTGTTCTGTAAGTTACCTCCTTTCTGTACCTTGGTATTTCAATATTTGAGGCTACAATAATCCAGTCCCCATTCCCACTATTCCTCCATATAATGCGGTGAGACATCTGGTGAAGAGCATGGCCCTGCAAATCAGTTGGCTGTGCCTGAACCTGGTTGCCCCCATGCCCAATCAGCTCAATCCTCAGCCTCCATGCATATTTTCTTCATAAGGCACATCATAACCTTATTTACTTAAAACACAAGACAGCACTCCAGCGCTACACTTGGGGGCCATTTTAAACTGCAAAATCACCAACAAACAGTGCAGAAATGTGAAAAATGGGGCACTTAATTAGACCACAAAAGGGGCATTTGTTCACAGTGCAAAGGCTGAAACAAGAATGCAGAGCATCACCTTGTTCAGCCTCAGCTGGGAACATGCAGGTGTCAGGCAACTCAAAGTTTTGCCAAGCCTTGTGGGTTGGCAAATGTCAGCCAAGGCACTGCAAGTATTGATTTGGGGCTACAAACGGATTTTAGCAAGGAAATGAATTTGTATATACAGTCTCTGTGAATAAGGATAGACTGTAGTTAGGTCCATATCTCACATGGTATTTGAGAATAAATTCTAAAAGATCAGATAATAAAAATTAGTAGAGAAAAATAGTGGAGAATTTTTTTAGGCCCTTGGAATAGAGAAGACCTTTCTAATTAAGGGATAAAATCTAAAAGCCACAAATAAGGATTGTTAAATTTGACTACAGACCACAGAAAAAAATAACGAAAACAAACAACAACAAACTACTTTAAGGCAAAAAAGAATTACTATAATCAAAGTCAAATTTAACTTGCTAAATAATCAAAATAGCAAAAGATAAATGACAAATCAGGAAAATATTTGCAATTCATGAGAGCAGAAAGCTAATCTCCCTAGAATATAAAATGTCCAGACACAGATGAGAAAAAGACTAAACTCCAATTAAAAAAATGTTCAAAGGACACAAAAATTCACAGAAAAATATGTAAGCAGTTCATAAAACAAACGAGAAGGTGCTCAGCTTGATTCATAATGAAAAGAATGGGTACTAAGTCTATACTTAGATACTACAGCTCTCCTATCAGACTAGCAAAATCCAAGTTTTTATAATAGTTTTTAGAATAGCTGAGGAAACATGTATTTCCATACACTTCTACCAGAAGGTTTAGTTGGTACAACCTATATAGAGGGCAAACTGGTAATAATTATGAGAATTCAAATGGACATAACCTTTGATCCAGAAATTCACTCTTAGGAATTTGTCCTATACTTGGGCACATGTAAAATGACAGACAGGGTTACTCATCGTAACATTGTCAGCATTAGCCAAAGATTGGAATGTCAATAAAATGAGAATTAAATATATCATGATTATTTATACAATGGAAAATTGTACAGCTGTAAAAACACATGATAAAGCTCTTTATGAATTAACACAAAACGATTGCCAAGATATACTGTTAAGTGAAGAGCAAGACGCAGAAAAATACTTATGTTGTCCCTTGTGTATAAAGGGGAAAAAAGAAAAAATAATTAGGCACTCTGGCTTATATATGCATAAAAGTTCAATGAAAGGATTATTAAGAAACTGATAAAAATAGATACCTATTGTGGGAACTGAGCAACTATAAGAAGGAAGTGGGAAGGGCGTTGTTTTAGAATTCCTGATCTTTAACTTGTGGGAATGTATTCCTTATTCAAAAAATTAAATAGAAAATTATATTTAAAAATGGAAGCTGGAGGGGCACCTGGGTGGCTCAGTCGGTTAAGCGTCCAACTTCGGCTCAGGTCATGATCTCACTGCTCGTGGGTTCGAGCCCCGCATCAGGCTGGGTGCTGACAGCTCAGAGCCTGGAGCCTGCTTCCAATTCTGTATCTCCCTCTCTCTCTCTGTCCCTCCCACACTTACACTCTGTCTCTCTCTCTTTCTCAAAATGTTTTTTAAACATTAAAAATTTTTTTAATGAAAAAAATGGAAGCTAGATAGATTGTATTATAAGATAAAGGCACATTATCTTTTTGTCAACACAAAACAGAAAGGTAATTAGAAACTCTAAGAAGGGAACACACAAAAAAGCTAAATAAGAAAGTCCTGGTCCAAACCGGAAGCAAACCAAACTCCATACTGCTCTCTGTAAATGGTATGCTATACGCACAGTGAATCCATCAAACCTTGTTGCCTGGAACAGGATTCTGAGCAGCCAAATCAGGTCTGCAGGTACCAATGTGAATTCAGCCCAACCTGTTACACCCTTGATGAAACTGAGTTCAATGACATTCAAAAGCAAATTTATCATAACTAGAAAATCACTATTTGGCCGAGCCTTGTAAACTATCAAAATTAAAACTAAGTCTAACCATTAAAAAAAAAAAAAAAAAAAAAAAAAAAAAAAAAAAGACTTTCTTTAAATCTTGCCCATTTTTCTAACACATAAACTATAATCTCACTTTGGTCATTGTACCAGCCCTACCAGGCTCTGGGATGACAAGGATGCTTTCAAAAGTCTGTGGAATAATATCATCTTCATGAAAATCCCCTTGGCCAGTACCGACGATGCTCACCTTCTCTTTGCAGCCAGGCTGTGATAAGATAATAAGCGTTGTGTGCCAGAGCTCACTTTCTCTGCACTCTCGCGGAGTTCTGAGAGTTGCCATCCAGATCCTCTCTACCTGACTCAGCCTTTGAGAGTTTCATGTGTACAGTGAAAGCCTTGGTTTATGGATGCATTTATGTCAGTCTGGCATTTCATCATGGAAGGGACTTAAGAGCAAAAGGATCAGGCCCATGGCCTGATTTATAAATAAAATGTAGTTGGAAGATGGCCACACCCTTTTATCTAGCTATTGTTTATAGCTAATTTCATGCTACAACAGCAGAATTGGGTCGTTGCAACAAAAGAACGCATGGCCCACAAAACCAAAAATATTTACTATCTTGCCCTTTAAAAATTTTGCTGAGCCTTACTCAAGAGTGGCCAGGCCTGGCATCCAGCTGATCCCACTAACAAATCAGACAGACATAATAGTATAATGTTGCCTGAATCAGTATTAAAAATCCTGCTTTGGAGATATATAAATATAGATGCAGACAAAATTATCATTATTACCATATAAATAATCAGTACATATATGTGTGTGTATGTATGTATATATGTATATACATATATATGTGGAGTTGTATCTTGAATAATGCAGGGGTTAGGGTGCTGATCCCCCACACAGTCAAAAATCTGCATATAACTTTTGACTCCCCCAAAACTTAACTACCAATAGCCTACTGCTGACTGAAACCTTATCAATAACATAAAACAGTCAATTAGCACATATTTTGTATGTTACATGTATTATATACTGTATATTTTTTTAAGTAGGCTCTACACCCAGCGTAGAGCCCAAAGTAGGGCTTGAACTCACAACCCTGAACTTAGATCAAGAGTTGGACGCTTAAGGGGCACCTGAGTGGCTCAGTCGGTTGAGCTACTGACTGCAGCTCAGGTAATGATCTCATGGTCTGTGCGTTGGAGCCCCGCGTCAGGCTCTGTGCTGACAGCTTGGAGCCTGGAGCCTGCTTCGGATTCTGTGTCTCCCTCTCTCTCTGACCCTCCCCCGTTCATGCTCTGTCTCTCTGTCTCAAAAACAAATAAGCATTAAAAAATAAATTAAAAAAAAAGAGTTGGACACTTAACCAACTGAGCCACCCAGGTGTCCCTGTATACTGTATTCTTAAAATAAAGTAAGCTAGAGAAAAGAAAACATTATTAAGAAAATCATAAGAGGAAATACATTTATAGCACTGTACTGTATTTATTTTTTTGAAAATCTGCATATAAGTGGACCCATGCAGTTCAAACCTGTGTTGTTCCAGGGTCAACTGTATATGTGTATGTATTATGTATGGTAGCACACTCTTACTACAAAATAACAGTCAGGTTAGGAGCAAAATGTTCATTCAAAGAGACTATAATAATCTTACCTTTATTCTTTCTCACAAGAATCCAGTGTGCTCTACACATCTGAGAGGCAGCATAGTTTAGTGGAAAAAAATAGATAGATCCAATTAAAATCAGCTCTCTTACATTCCCTGAGCTCTACATCTCTTCTCTGGACCTTGGGGATACTATTACCTTCCTAAAGGAAGGGTCAATGAGACACCACATGTAAAATGCCTTGCACATAGTCAGCACCCAGTAAATGGTGATTATTAGTTTTATTACACCTATGCTCATCTGCCTGACCCCATTCTTCTTTTCTCACTTTTTTCATTCCCTGGGCCCATTACCTGAACACCATTTCCTTTAATTACTGACAATATCTTTATTAATATCCTTTCTCTTACCTGTATTTAGACACTTATTTTTTAACTTCAAATAACTGAAGGTTGGAAGCCTCCATAAGTTTTGCCACTAACTAGGAATCAAAAAGAAAATATATAATTATCTCAAAAGAGTGTGTGTGCGGGGCGCCTGGGTGGCTCAGTTGGTTGAGCGGCCGACTTTGGCTCAGGTCACGATCTCGCAGTCCGTGAGTTCGAGCCCCGCATCGGGCTCTGTGCTGACAGCTCGGAGCCTGGAGCCTGTTTCAGATTCTGTGTCTCCCTCTCTCTGACCCTCCCCCTTTCATGCTCTGTCTCTCTCTGTCTCAAAAATAAATAAACGTTAATAAAATATTTTAAAAAAGAGTGTGTGTGTGTGTGTGTGTGTGTGGTTAAAACCATAAAATAGTTTAAATATATACTTTTTTAAGTATCTAACACCATAAGAAAGAAAGAGAAATTTCCACATGCTAGGAAACTGAAAATTGGAATAATAAATATGGGAACTGATTTTAGAGAAAGAAAAGAGATGTTATTTTTAGTGATCTAGGGATTGGGGTTTTAACACTCTTGTGAGGCTACAAAAGCCCCATTAATGCTAGGAGTTAGAAATGAAATATCACTGTCTAGTGGAAATAAACTATCAGCACGCAAAGATCATAAGAAAGTTTGTCAGTCTTTTCTTAGGCTCTGGATCAAAAAAGAAAGGTCTCTCTTGACAACGCAAAAATGTGGGCCCACACTGTACATGGGTTTGGACTTCAACTTTACATTCTCCATGTGATCTGAGGACACCAGTGATGTCCAGTGTCTAAAAACAATTATTTTGCGTATTTTGTGAGCTCATCTTTTAATGGCACTTTATCTGTGGGAACATTGTGCAGCTGAGAAATTAACATAATCTAGTAGAAAACAGAAAACTATCTGGAGGGATACGCTCTCAACACAGGCTGCACTAGATTCTGACAGAAAAAAAAAAACCCACAACTGAAAATGAGCTCATGACAAAAAATAACAATGTGAAACACTTGAAAACATAATTCACCGTGAATAAACAACAGTATGCACCACATAGAACACAACATAATCACCAAAAACCTTAGATACATAAAATAGATACGTCTGAAGTTATTTTTTTTTTTTATTTTTCTTAAGGTTATTTTTTTTTGAGACAGAGAGAGACAGAGTATGAGCGGGGGAAGGTCAGAGGGAGGGAGACACAGAATCCGAAACAGGCTGGAGGCTCTGAGCTGTCAGCGCAGAGCCTGCACAGAGCCCGACGCGGGGCTCGAACTCACGGACCGCGAGATCATGACCTGAGCCGAAGTCGGCCGCTTAACCGACTGAGCCACCCAGGCGCCCCCATCTGAAGTTATTAAAGATAAAAACGTCCACTTAGGGCAATGTGGAGTAACAGAAAATTGGATTTGCCCTTCCATCTGAAATGACCAAAAAAAGAAAAAAAGGACAAAATATATTAAACAATGGTTTGCAGACATAGAACATTTGGCAACTCTGGACAGTGACACTTAAGAGAGGGGGAACGTAGAATAGAAACCCACCAACTGCCACAGATTACTTCTTGGAGGGAATTTCCAGGCCACAACACGGGAAGGGAGAATTGAGTTGGAGGTTTGCAGACCTTGTGGTTGAGAAGAGAGAGCTAGGAGAAAGGGAGGCCTGAGCAGCTAGAGCTCACAGGACAAGGAACCAGAGAAGAGAAAAATACACCAAGAGTGAGCTCTAGAGATCATCAGAGCCTCTTGAGTCTTCAGCCGAGTACAGCTCAGATTGTGCTTGTGAGAAAACTACACAAAAGTTGGGGAAAGAATCAACCAAAAAGATCAGAGGGCTCAATCCCCAAAGCTCACACGGAGCCAGGAATAGTTCATTTTCCTGCCAGCCAGCATGAAAACCCCCACAATTCAAGGGAATTGAGTAGAATACTTAGAAGGATGATACATCAGTAATGATATCAAGATGCAGAACAAAGAATATTGCCATGGATACAAAAAGGACACTTAATAATGATAAAGGGGCCAGTTCATCAAAAGGAAATAATCCTTGAGTTAAGGAGATATAGCTGAGACCCTGGGGAAACTAAGGTGACTTGTATTGATGGGACATAGTACAAGAGAAAATGGAGTAACACAGAGAACTCAGGGGTCTGCAGAGCGGTCCCTCGAGTTTTCAGTTGACTATAAGTACATGTGTGTGACAAAACTAGCCATCTCTAGGGAAAGAACTTTCTAAAGAATTTAGAAGTAACAATGCCCAGTGCTCACTTATAGCTAGGAATGGTGCCTGATCCCACCACCTAGACTGAGAAACTTTATGATTCTTAGAATGTGAAGTAGGATATACAGAAGTCTCTTGTCTCAATAGTGGAGAATTATTAGTCCTCTACTGTGCACTACTTCAGTTTTGCCTAATAAATTTTATTGTTTTTTTTTACGTTGATTTATTTATTTTGGTGAGGGGGGTGGTGGTGGCAAGAATTCCAAGCAAGCTCTGCACTGCCAGTACAGAGCCCTAAGCAGGGCTCAAATTAACAAACTATAAAATCATGACCTGAGCTGAAATCAAGAGTCAGGTGCATAACGGAGTGAGCCACCCAGGATCCTCTGACTAATAAATTTTAAAAGCAAAACTAAAGGGGCACCTGAGTGGCTCAGTCAGTTAAGCACCCAACTTCAGCTCAGGTCGTGATCTCACAGTTCATGAGTTCCAGCCTTGCATCAGTCTGTGTGCTGACAGCTCAGAGCCTAGAGCCTGCTTTGGATTCTGTGTCTCCCTCTCTCTCTGCCCTCCCCCCACTCAGGCTGTCTCTGTCTCTCAAAAATAAATAAACATTGAAAAAAAAAATGCTTAGAAGCAAAACCTGAAAAGCTCAAATTGTTCCAAGTGTCTTAAGTGTGCCCCAGAACAAAGGGCAAGAACAAAAATATTCAACATGCATTACGGAAAAATTTATGATGTCTATAATCCAACCCCAAATTCCCAAATATAAAAGAAGAAGGAAACAGGGCCCATATTGAGAAATTAATTAATTAATAGAAACAAACCAGATGTAACACAGATATTAGAATTAGCAAACATAGTCATTAAAACAGTTACTATAATGGGGCACCTAGGTAGCTCAGTCAGTTGAGTGTCCAACCTCAGCTCAGGTCATGATCTCATGGTTTGTGGGTTCGAGTTTCATGCTGGGCTCTGAGCTGACAGGATGGAGAACTACTTTGAGTTCTGTGCCTCCCCCTCTCTCTGCCCCTCCCCTACTCACACTCGGTCTTTCTCTCTCACAAATAAACATTAAAAAATTAAAAAAACAGTTATTATAACTATATTCCTCATGTTAAGAAAAATTAAATGAAAGTATGAAAGATACATGAGAAAAAAAGAACGAACTAAAAATTCTAGAGAAGAAAACTATAACGTGTGTTGGAAAATACACTGGATAAAAGTAATGACAAATTAGATTTTGCAGGAAAAAAAAGGTTAGTGAACCTAGAGATGGAACAATAGAAACTATCCAAAAGAAGAAAAAGAAAATTTTCTTAATGAGCTGTGGGAAAATGGTAAGTGGCTAATGTGTTTGTAGTTAAAGTCCTTGAAGGAGAGAAAATGTGATAGTAGAAAAATATTTACAGAAAAAATGGCCATAATCTTTCAAAATTTGATGAAAACTGTAAGTCAATAGAGCCAAGAATTTCAACAAACTCCAAGCACAAGAAATTTGAAGAAAACTATACCAAGGTCCATCATAATCAAATTTGTTCAAAACCAGTGACAAAACTAAATAACCTAAAAGCAGCCAGCTTAAAAAAATTAAAACAAAACAATATATGACATATATGGAAACAAAGATAACTTGCCAGAAACAATGTAAGTGAGAAGACAACAAATAACATCTTTAAAACGCTGAAAGAAGGGGCACCTGGGTGACTGACTCTTGGTTTCAACTAAGGAGATGATCTCACAGTTCCTGAGATCGAGCTCCACATAAGGCTCTGTGCTGACAGAGTGGAGCCTGCTTGAGATTCTCCCTCCCCCCCCACCTCTCTCTCTCTCTGCCCCTTCTCTGCTTGTGCTGCTTCTGTATGACTCAAAATAAATATTTTTTAAAATAAAATAATGAATAAAGTGCCAAAAGAAAATAAACTGTCATCCTACAATTCTATACCCAGCAAAAATATCTTTCAAAAAAATGAAAGTAAAGTAGATGTTTTTCAGATATTAAAAAGCTGAAAAAATTCTCTACCAGCAGAACCACACTACAAGAAATATTTTAAAACATCCTTCAGGCAGAAACAAAGAGTTATCAGATGAAAATGTGGGTTTATACAAAGGAAGAAAGAGTATTGCAAATGGTAACTACATACATAAATATATAAGATTCTTCTCGTATATCAACGCCTATAATGGTAATTGACTCCAGACAAAAGCAATTACTATTTAATGTGAGTTTAACAACATAATATATGACAACAATTGCACAAAGTTTAGAAGGAAAGAAGTGGAGGCATACTATTGAAACGTTATGTTACTATATATGAAGTGGTATAACATCATTTGAAGCTAGAATGTGATAAGTGAAAGATGTATATTATAAACCCTATAGTAATTTCTAAAACAATAAAGACTTATAGCTAATATTGTAATATAGGAGATGAAATCACAAAAAAATATTCAATTAATCCAAAAGAGGGGCACCTGGATAGCTTAGTTAGTTAAGCATATGACTCTTGATTTCAGCTCAGGTCAGTTCATGATCTCATAATCATGAGGTTGAACCCCACATCAGGATCTGCACTGATAGCATGGAGCCTGCTTGGGATTCTCTCTGTCCCTCCCTCTCTGCCCTTCCCCACCCCTCAAAATAAATAAATAAACTTTAAAAAAAGTTTAAAAAATCCAAAAGAAGTTAGCATAAGAGGGGAAAGGTAACAAAGCATAGAGTGCACAAATAGGGAAAAAAAAAAAAGATGATAGACTTAAATCTAACTGTATCGGTAATCATATTAAATATAAATGGTCTAATTGCCCGAATTAAGAGGTAAAAATTATCATTTTGTATAAAAACATGTGAAGTCCAACTGTGTGTTGCCTATAAGAAACTCACTTCAATAAAGAGATATATCGGGGTGCCTGAATGGCTCAGTTGGTTAAGTGTCTGACTCTTGGTTTTGGCTCAGGTCACAATCACACAGTTTGTGAGTTGGAGCCCCACAGAAAGCTCTGCACTGATAGTGTGGAGCCTGCTTGGGATTCTGTCTCCCTCTTCCTCTGCCCCTCCCCTGCTCACTCTCTTTATCTCTCTCTCTAAAGTAAATAAGCAAACATTAAAAAAAGAAATATATAGAAGTTAAAAATAAATATCTGGAGGGGCTCCTGGGTGGCTCAGTTGGTTGAGCATCTGGCTCTTGATTTCTGCTCAGGTCATGATCTCAGTGATTGAGCCCCACATTGGTATCCACACTCAGCAGGGAGCCTGCTTAAGATTCTCTCTCTCTCTCTCTCTGCCCCTCTCCCCTGTTCTCTCTCTCTCTCTCAATTTAAAAAAAAAAGTAAATTTTAAATATAATAATAAAAATAAAAAGATGGAAAAATATACACCATGCAAACATTGATTCAGACAGTTGGAAGGCCTATTAACAGGGTACATTTCAGGCCAATGAATGTCTCCAGAAATAAATAAGTTCAAATTTAATGGTTGCTCTAGGGTTTACAATATACATGACTAACTTCACAGTCTCTTTAGAATAAATACTTTATTATATCAAGTAAAATGGAGATGTCTTACAACCATTACCTTCCTCTTTCTTTTTTACAGTTGCCATATATAATACATCTAGATACACTGACAATTTTATATTTGCTTTCAGCAAATATATATATATAAATATATAAAGAACTATATATATATAGAATATATATAAATATATATATATAGAACTAAATATATAAATAACTAAAAAAATTTTAGTTCTTTAAAAACTAAAGAAAAGAAAAAACACTTGCAAAAAGAAAAATCATCCATTCCATATACAGGGGTATTTACCATTTCTGTTACTCTTCCTTCATTCCTGAAGTTCCAAGGATCTCTCTGGTATCATTTTCCTTTAAGCTGAATAACGTCCCCTGACACTTTTTTAAGACCAGGGCTAGTGGTGATGGATCACTTCTCTCAGTTTTTATTCATATGAGAGTATCTTATTTCACCTTCATTCTTAATGCATATCTTCCCTGGATATAGAATTTGGGATTGACAGGTTTTTTTCCTTAAAGATTTCATTCCACTGTTTTTTGGCCTTCAAGGTTTCTGGTAAGAAATCCACAGTCTTAAAAAATTATTGTTCCCTTGTTCAAATATGTCATTTTTCTTTAGCTGTGTTCAAGATTTTTTTTTCTTTTTCTTTGGTTTTTAGAAGTCTTGCTATGACGGATTTTTAGGTATGGGTTTTTTAGTTTACCTTGTTTGGAATTCAGTGATCTTCTTGAAATAAAAATTTATGGCTTTCACCAAATTTAGGTCGTTTTTCATCATTATTTCTTCAAATACTTTTCTCAACCCATCTTTTCTCCTCTCTTTAGGCAACTCCAATGCATAAACATCAGACTTTTTTATATCATCCCACAGGTACCTGAACTTCTGTTCTTTTTTTTGTCATTTTTTTAAATTTTTGTTTTTCAAACTGGAAATCTACTGCTCCATTTTCATATTCACAGATTCTTTCCTCTGTCATTTTCTCATCCAATGAATTTCTTAGTTTAGATATTACACTTTTCAGTTTTAAAATTTCCAATTGGTCCTTCTTGCATTTTATATTTCTTTGAGATTTTGCCTTTCTATTCATTTCAAGAATGTTTACCTTTATCTAATGTAGCATAGATATAATAGTTGCTCAAAGTCATTGATAATTCCAATGTCTAGGACACGTTAGGATTAGCATCTGTTGTTTGTATTTTCTCTTGAGAATTGATCACATTTTCTGGCGTTTTGTGTGTCAAGTAATTTAAGATTATATCCTGGATATTTAATATTGTATTGTGAAGTTCTGGATTCAATTAAAATTCCCTGTAAAAGGCTGATTTTGGCAGTAAGTCTGGTGAGATTCCGACTGTAAATTCAATTTTAAAGGCAGTTGAAAAGTGACAAGAAATCTACCATTGAAAATGGCACTAAGTCCAAATGGGTTTAGAACCAATCTTCAACTAAGCTATAGCACAGATTATAATTCTACTCAAATTATTTCAAGCCACATAAATACATACAGAACTCTCCAACTCATCTTATTAACAATCATTGTAATAACCAGATTGGTTAAAGATTGTACAAAGCAAGCTAAAAAGATCAAGATTGCCCATTTATTTAGCAAGAAAAATTCTAAACAAAGTATTAGCAAATAAAGTGAAGGAATATGTAAAATAACAATACAATATGGCCAATTGGGTCGCTTCTAGAGAATCAAGGATGATATGACAGCAAAAGTTTGATTAACAATCCATTAGAAAGAAATAAAAGGAGAAAAACTGTCATCATTAAGCATCCAACAAGATACTCAACACTGATAAATATTAAAAAGCATAGGGGAAATAAATCTTTTGATTATCTTTTAAGTCTCTGAATTCTAGTAGCATATGATTGCTTCATTTGTCCTTCTGATTTACATAAACCAATACATTTCTTTTTTTTCCTTAAGCTAATTTAAGTTGGAAGGCTGTCACTTGCAACTGAGAGTATACACTAATGCAAATATCAAGAGAAAAACAATTAGGAAGTAAAAGATTATTCAACAAAGTAGTCACATACAAAATAAAGTTTTGAAGTCAATAGAGAACCTTCGTGCATTGCTAGCAGGAATATAAAATAATGTTGCCACTTTGGAAAACACTTTGGCAGCTTTTCAAAAAGCTAAACATGAAATCACTATACAACCCACCAATTTCACTCCTATGTATCTACCCAAAATATATAAAAACATATGTCCACACAAAGACATTATGCGAACGTTTGTAGTAGCATTGTTCAAAATAGCACAAAACTGAAAACAATCTAAATGCCCATTGCTGGTGACTGGATTGAGAAAATGTGATATAAACACACAGTGGAACACTATTCAGCAGTAAAAAGAAACAAGCTACTAACACATGCAACGTTATCAATGAACCTTGAAAAACATTATGCTAAATGAAAGAAAACCAGACACCAGAGACTTCATATTTCCATTTATATGAATTATCCAGAAAATTTATACAGCCAGAAAGTAGATGAGTGTTCACGTAGGGCTGGGGATGGGAGCTGGGATTAACTCTAAAGCGGCATGTGAGGTTTTATTGGAAGAAGGAAAAAATCTTAATTATGGTGATAGTGGCATCATTCAGCAATGTTACTAAAAATCATTGAAATGCACACTTGAAATAGGTGCGTTCAACAATACTAGAGAATCTACCTCAGTCAATCTGATAAAAGCCAATAGCTAAAGGCTAATAGATTTCTGATATACAAACAGTAATCAAGTTAAACGCATGATAGAAGAAAACATTCCATACACAACTACAGAAAATTATAAATTATCCTGGAATAATGTAATAAAAAATGCTTGGTGTTTACAAGAAACCACAAAATTCTACCAAGAAGCATTAAATCTTGAATAAATAGAGAGCAGTATCTCAGTTTCTTCAGAGCAAATTTTATCATCATAATTTTTTCCTAACGTAACCATAAGTTCAATGTATTCACAATCAAACTCCCAGCAGGATTTTTTGAGAAGAAGGAATTTGAAAAAAAGATTCTTAACTTCATCTAAAATTATAAACATGTGAAAATAGATGGGAAAATCCTTTTTTAAAAAAAGAGCAGAAATGGGATCATGTCCTCCAATGCATTATTATCATAAAGCTACAATCCCTAAAATAGTACAATAGAATGTATAGCTTTGTCAACAGAACAGAATAAAAGGTTAGCAAATTAGCAAAAGCATACAAATTTAATGTATTATAAATCCAATTTCAAAGCAAAGGAAGAAATACGGAATATTCAACGCATGGTGCTTGGACTGGTGTCAAGTCATTTGGAAAAACATAAAGCATCATTCTGACCTGACTTCATGTGCTAAAATGAAATCCAGATGGACGCTATTTTTATCATAGCTGAGTGAAGAGGACTTTTCTGAGCATTTCACAAAGATCAGTGTCTATGGAGAAAAAGATAAGTTGGATTACATTTTAGCTAACAGTATCGGAGACCTCTATACCAGGTGCCTTTCTAAGCATTTTACAACTAGTCATGTATTTAATCCACACAGCAGCCCTGCGATGTGGATACGAGCAGCAGCCCCACAAACTGAACTATTTTTTTGTTCATCCTCGTAATGTCTCGGCCTCGCCTGTCTCCTGGACCCCCAGCCATTTGTTCTGCTTCACTCACCCCCCGGGCCAAAGAACTTCATTCAAGCCTTTGTGGTTTTGCTGCCTAAGGCTGGCCAGCCACTTACCTGGAGTCTATGGCTCCTCCTACAACCTCCAGACTCAGATGAGATGCCACTCCATAGGGTATGGGATCTGACTACCCACAGCAGCCACGAAGTCTGATAATGCAACCCAGAAGTGAGGGAAAGTGAACTCCCAATGGGGTAAATGTTGACTAGCGAAAGACAGGATGCGGGAAAATAAACACAAACATCTTATAGCTTTCCATAGTCGTGGATAGCAGGACAGTAGCAGGAGAGTGGCAGGATGGGGCTAGTGTAAAATTTGTAAACATAAGCTTCACACTTCATACATTCACACATTACCTCTAAGTTCCATACATACACACACATACACACTACATCTTCTTTATCCATTCTATGTATCCCAATATATACATTGTATATATACATATGTATATATATATATATATATATACATACGTATGTATATACGTATCCCAATATATACATTGTATATATATATGTATATATATACATACGTATGTATATATATATACATATATATGTATATATGTGTATATATATATGTGTATATATATATATGTGTATATATATACATATATACACATACACACACACACACACACACACACACACACACACACATACACACACCCAGTCTTTATCCATTCATGTATTGATGGACACTTGGGCTGCTTCCACAGTTTGGCTATAATAAATAATGCTGCAATAAACATAGGGGTTCATATATCCTTTCGGATTAGTGTTTTTGTATTTTTTTAGTAAATATCCGGTAGTGGAATTACTGGATCATATGGTAATTCTATATTTAATTTTTTGAGGAAACTCCACACTGATTTCCACAGTGGCTGCCCCAGTAGGCATTCCCCTGTGCTCTCTTCTAGAATTTTTATGGTTTCAAGTCTCACATTTAAGTTTTTAATCCATTTTGAGTTTATTTTTGTATATGGTGTTAGAAAGTGGTCCAGTTTCATTGTTTTGCATATAGCTGTCCATTTTTCCCAGCACCATTTGTTGAAGAGACTGTCTTTCTCTCATTATATATTCTTGCTTCCTGGGGCGCCTGGGTGGCTCAGTCAGTTAAGCATCCAACTTCGGCTCAGATCATGATCTTGCAGTTTGTGAGTTTGAGCCCCACGTCGGGCTATGTGCTGACAGCTCAGAGCCTGGAACCTGCTTCAGATTCCGTGTCTCCCTGTCTCTCTGCCCCTCCCCAACTCTCTCTCCCTCTCAAAAATAAACATTAAAAAGTTTAAATATTCTTGCCTCCTTTGTCAAAGACTAATTGACCACATACTCGCGGGTTTATTTCTGGGCTTTCCATTGTGTTCTATTGGTCTATGTGTCTATTTTTGGTGCCGGTACCATACTCTTTTGATTACAACAGCTTTGTAGTAAAACATGAAATCTGGAATTGTGATACCTCCAGCTTTGTTTTTCTTTCTCAAGATTGCTTTGGCTACTCAAGGTCTTTTGCGGGTTTTAGGATTATTTGTTCTAGTTCTGTGAAAAATGCTGTGGGTTTTTATAGGGATCACATTAAATCTATAGACTGTTCTTGGTAGTGTGGACATTTTAACAATATATGTTCTCTCAATCTCTGAACACGGAATACCCTTCCATGTGTTTGTGTCATCTTCATTTTCTTTCATTAGTGTTTTATAGTTTTCAGAATACAGATCTTTTTTTTTTTAATGTTTATTTATTTTTGAGAGAGAGAGAGAGAAAGAGAGAGAGAGGCCACAAGCAGGAGAGGGGCAGAGAGAGACACACAGAATTTGAAGCAGGCTCCAGCCTCCATCCGAGCTGTCAGCACAGAGCTCAACACGGGCTCGAACTCACAAACTGTGAGATCATGACCTGAGCCGAAGTCGACACTCAACAAACTGAGCCACCCAGGCGCCCCCAGAATACAGATCTTTCACATTCTTGGTTAAGTACATTCCTAGGCATTTGATTACTTTTGGTGCGATCGTAAATGGTACCATTTTCTTGATTTCTTTTTCCAAGCACCTGCAGTTTTATTTTTTTTTTAATTTTTTTTTCAACATTTATTTATTTTTGGGACAGAGAGAGACAGAGCATGAACGGGGGAGGGGCAGAGAGAGAGAGGGAGACACAGAATCGGAAACAGGCTCCAGGCTCTGAGCCATCAGCCCAGAGCCTGACGCGGGGCTCGAACTCACGGACCGCGAGATCGTGACCTGGCTGAAGTCGGACGCTTAACCGACTGCGCCACCCAGGCGCCCCGCACCTGCAGTTTTAATTACTACGGTTGTTTTAACATTGTCTTTGCACTTTCCCTTTTCCCAGGGATTAAACCAATGGTGTCCTGATAAATGTTTAGCAACCAGATTTCAGGAGGGCAGAAGCTGATTTGTACCACTTGTTGACTTCCATGGTGTAAATACTCCACAACAGACCATTTCAAGAGACGTGCATATATTACCGAACACAGAGTTAGGAAGAGATGCACAGTGGCATATCATTGCATGCATTTTTACCATTCAGTTTCAACAGATATAAACAACTCAAGAGCATAAATAATGGAAAATTGTAGTAAAATAATTAGGAAGTGATGAGTTTCAAGCTTGCATTACCTTCATTTTAAATACAATGTTAAATTATAAGTTTGTAAAATTTAATTTTTAGTAATGGTTACATCTAATACTCAGCTCGCAAAGTACCTGCAAATTTAAGTCGGCTCTTGTGAGCTGGGATACCACTGAATTCAACCTGCCAAACATTTTCCTGGTTCCGATTTGAACTTAACTTCCCACAAAGATTCCTCTTGACTCTTTGCAGGGGAGAGACCTATATATTCCATCCTGGATTCCCTGGGGGCTGCCACACCTCTGTCCAAACCGGTGCCCGCATCACCCACCTTTCTCCCCAAGCAATAAAGTTCCCTGAAGCTAAAATCACAGCTTAGGTCGTTTCCCTTTTTTCCCTTTGAGATAGAAAAAAGGAGAAAAATGTCTACTAAATTAAACCTAAAACCAGTTTATAGAAGTTGTACAAATTAATTACATTGGTTGATTAATACAGAAAGGCAAGGATCTTAATCCTTATTCTGTTACTTTTGAGCTGGAGGACATCATTCCATCTCTCTGAGTTTCAGTATCCTCCTTAGTCAAATGGGAATAGAAACAGCCTCACAGGTGGTGGCCAAGTTTAAATGATATAATGTCTACAAAACAGCCCGGTGTCGGGGCACAGAGTAAGTGCTCAACAAATGGTAACTTGTTACTATCTGTTTTAAAGGTCAGCTTTAGGTAGGTACACTTGTAATGAAATTGTCGGATATCAACTCCTGATTAACTAGCTCATTACCAAGGCAAAATGCCTTCCAAAAATCTCATTAGTCCAATATTCACACACAAATACTAAAATCAGGAATATGCTCTTCAGCCACCAAATTACCCAACCTACTTTTTCATATAAATGCAATGGAAAGGTACATCCACGTATTAGCATAGTTTTCCAGGCATGGGAAATGCAGCATTTAACAAAGTTGACACGAGTTTTGCCCTCATGAAACCTATGACCTAGTGGGTGACAGAGACATAGAATATAATCACACAAATATAGGATTTCATGCTACAAGTGAAAAGCAAGGAAAAGATATTCTGAGGAATGACTTCAGGCATAGCTTACCTACGCTGGAGTGTTAGGGAGCTTTCTGTTAATAAGAGACATTTAAGCTAAGGTCTAAATGGTGAGCAAGAGTTAACCAGTCACAGATGGGGAAACGCTTTCCATGGTAAGGGATCAGACTTTGCTGCTGTGCATTCAAGGCCCTGGAAGATAGGAGCCACAGAGTATGATAAGCATTAAAGAAAAATTATGTCTGTTACTAATTCAACTATATTTGCGATTTCCCCCTCACTCATTCTCTACTCCATCTCTCCAGCTCTTTCTGAGAAGGTGGAGCCTATATCCTAAAGAACCCTTTGTGACATGTTTGGCTTGCACCACTTTGGAGGTAGAAACTGGAGACACGTTGAAATCAAACTTAATTGTTCAGCATATTAAAGGAATAAGAAGTTTAAGAGCGAGCCAGAGGGAGAAGCTGAGAGTCAGAGAGGCTGCAATGCTACACTGGAGAAGGTACTTCTAGCTAGTAGAAAAAGCTTACAGAAGATCAGAGGCTAGAAGGAGGAGAGAGGCCAGGGTATTTACTCTCTATCTCTCTGCCTCCAGTTGGGTCTCCAGCGGGAGCTGCATCTCCACTGTAACTTCCGATCCTGACAAACAGCCCCTCCACCTTAGTCCTGGCTCCCATCAGGAAGGCCTAGCCATGTTGCTAGCTACCCCTTGATGATGCCAAGTTCTAGGCTTTGGAAACAATGTCTCCTCTTGGTGTTCCTTCAACTCCAAGGAAAAGTATGTCTTCCTGCTATTGCTAATCTCTGGTTGCCTCAACTCCCTGTGTCTCCTTGCTTTTTAAAAATTGTTCATGGGCCAGCTTCAATTGGCTTTATTTGGGAACTTCTTAAAACGCAGCATCTTAGGCTCCCAAACCTATTGAATTCGAATTTGCACTGAAAAAGGTCCCAGGTGATTTAAATATACATTAAAATTTGAGAAGTAATGGACTATTTGTATCTTGAAGAAGACCAACCCCTAAGAAACAAACAGCCTGTATTAAATTTCCCTCCTTTTGAAATGCCTAGATGGGTACTGTTTCTTGACAGGACCCTAACTGACACAGTCAAGTTTTTATATTCAGTATTTTATGTTCGAGTTTGTTTTTAATGCTTACAACCTATTGTACAACAATTTAACATTCTTGGACTATTTTTTTTAACTTAAAGTTTATTTATTTTGAGAGAGAGAGAGAGCATGAGCACAGGAGAGGCAGAAAGAGAAGGAGAGAGAGAATCCCAAGCAAGCCCTTCACTCGGTGTGGAGCATGATGTGAGGCTTGATCCCATGACCATGAAATCATGATCTGAACCAAATTCAAGACTTGGATTCTTAACCGACTGAGCCACCCAGGTGCCCCTTGGGGACTGTCTTTTGAGCTTGACAGATGTGGTCCTATCCTCTCATTTCCATAAATTCCACTCCACACATATCCAAAAGCTACATTTCTCAGGACATGTGATATATTTCTTCCTAAAATGAGCACTTATCCAAAGAAAACCTTTCTGGTAGAAATGATAGACTTTAGGGAAGCACAGTAGGTGGAGATGGGGTAGTGGTGGAGGAAAAAGGATGTGGTCTTTGATAGTCTCTCTGACAGAAGAAATAATGGAAGCATATGACCCAAACATCAGGGAAGAGGAGAGCTCACCTTAGTCCTACTCAGTCAATGAGATGCTTACCTACCCTGCCCTGCCCTGCCCTGCCCTGGACAAGGGGCTGTGTATATCTAAACCTATTCTAAGTCTAGATCTTAAAGAGGAGTACTCCAGCACCCAAGTGCGCAGGGAGAGAAACCAAGGAGATCCCACAGTTCTCACCTGTTCACAAAGATTGGGCCTTGTTTAAGGATAAGACAACAGTAAAAAAGGAATCCTATAAAAATTATTATAGCATAAAAGAAATGAAAAAATTATTCTCTAGGCTCAGAGGAAAATCATACCTCTAAAAACTACTTAGTACACACACAAAAACAAAACAAAACAAAAAACTACTTACTACAGGTGTCAGAAAATGTTTTGAAAGGACTTTCTTTATTATTTTCAATAAGATCCAAGGAGTCATGGTCTCTTTGAAAAAGGATAAGTGAGTTTTATCAGCAATGGTTTGAGATAAAAAGAGAGCTTGTAAATCAACTTCAAAAGTAATACTACTAATAATATCAATGTTGGACATGATTTTATAAAATTGAATTGTTCCTGAAGAAAATATTAGAACAAATAAAACAAAAAT